>NC_065537.1:46392062-46723937 GCF_932294415.1 Quercus robur
CTTACGCTTCTCAACAAGGCCAAGAATCAAAGCATTGTAGGTATGCACAGTGGGAATGCATCCACTCATCCTCATCATATCAAAAACCTCTAGGGCTTTTCTCATTTCTCCTGCTCTTGCAAAACCATGTATGATGGGCATAAATGTACGTGTAGTAGGCCTATGCCTCTCCTTCTGCATTTCTTTGACAGTATGAAGGGCACGATCCATGTTACCCATCCCACAGAATGCACTGATGACATTATTGTAGAGCACTACATCAGGCTTCAGTCCATCCTCAACCAAATCTTCAAAAATTGCAAATGCATTCGCCCAATCTTTTAACTTTAAAAATCCATTAATCAACATGGAGTAGGTCTTCATGTTATGTCTAATGCCAGATGATTCCATCATTTTGCTAACTTCCAAGGCTTTAGAAACCTTCCCAATCTGGAAGAGTGAAACACACCATTTTCAAAATAATGTTTCAGTAGTCAATTGTAAAGTATACCAAAAATAAGAATATAGATGTTTAATGACCATAAATGCATAAAATATTAAAATATCTTGAAATTTGCAAGAAGAATTGTTGGCTATTTCATAATTATTGAACCTAAACAATAAAACATCAAGCCTAAGTGAGGTCTTGGAGGGGGTGACTTGGATACAGTCTAGCCTTGATGCATTTTTATTGGCTGCTCTCCAAACTCAGAGCTGCACACTTGTGCTTCACAGCCAAAGCCAAGACCATACCATTGCACCACATAATATCCCCAACACTGTATATTATACATGTGTATATCAGTGGGCGTGTAGCAAGCACATATAAGACATATCATTGGCCTCAACTACCTAAAACCACAATTGTAATTGCCATACAGCTCAGCTCAACTTAAATTGAATTCTGCTAATGACATGTGTTACAAAGCAATCGTGTAAGATATATATATATATATGGCTTGGTTTGCTTCATCGTAAAAAATTCCTGATCTTTCCCTCAGTGTCACTTTTTGCCCACCTTTCTAGGTGTACATATAACAGCTTATGAGGCCTACAATGTTTATAGGAGGGGACAGTCTGGTAAATCAAGAAAAGAACTCCACTTTAAATTCAATTGATGAGCACAGACAGCAGGGAAAAACCACCAAAGTACTAAAGGGATTCTGCCGAAATCGTGTGCACCTTTTAGATGGGTCAAAGCATTCTAGATATACTTCAACAAAATGGACAGCATAACACAGAAGATAAAGACAAGACAGTATATTTAACCAAAGTAACATCAAGAATAGCATTTTGAATGGGTTATTTCTACAATAAATTCATGCATACTGAGAGAAGGATTCAATCCCAGCATGACAAGATATATTCAACTATCTATTATGCCTTTGATTTTTTTTTTTTTTTTTTTTATGCCCTCCATCCCATTTTGTTGATCTTCAATTTCATTTGGGATGTCTTAAAATATGGTCCTCTTTGAAAAGTCAATGAGCACAATATGATTTTCATAACTTACCCTTCACTTTATTTAAAAAAAATACCCCTCTTCCACTAGAGTTTTAAATTGAGGATTGTGTTAGAAACATATATATTTTTATCTGAAAGACAATGCATTAAATTAAATGATTTTCCATTAAGAAGTTGGATTTTCTATAGAGTACCAACAAATATAGGATGGAGGGAGTATTTATTTATTCATTGTGGTGGTGGTGAATTTTATTTACTTTATCTTTTTCCCCTTCTTTTTTTTGACAGATAAAGAAAAGATCTATGAAACAGTTGGAGGAAGATCCAAAACCCAAAACACTTAGAATGAACCGGTAAACGAGTAATAACAATCTAAGAAAAACAGTCTTGAGCTCATGTGAAACCCTAACATGCTCCAACACTCTAGTATTACACCCATTGTAGGAGCTCCACATTAAGCAGAAAGGCACAGCTCGCCAATCAAACTCCAATTTCCTTCCTAAGGATATCATTATTTACTAAAATTGATATTTTGTTTTAATAGTTAAATGAACTGCAATTGATACTGAGGTTTTTAAGTATGCTAACATTGTATAAGGTTGAAAACTAGTCAGCTGGATTCAAATATGACGAGATACATTGATTAAGGTAAGGATAATTTTGGTCACAAAAGTTCAACCATAAATTCAGAAATTTGGTTTTCCTAGCACATGACCTCAAGAGGTCAAGCAAATTCTCCAATCTTGCAAGGAAATGTCTAGCCCTGTGCAAACACAATAAATTTTAAATAATTATTTATTTAAAAAAAAAAAAAAAAAACAACAACAACAACAACTTCGCGCAATGACATCATTTACAGTGCTATCCTATGTTAATTTTCCCCTTCATATACCTTCTCCCTGTTTTAAACTATATGGTCACACCATAAACATATTGTTTCTCACCACACAAACAGGAGAGGCCTTTAAAAGAAACACAAAAACTTGAAGCTTAATAACAGACTAATGTAAAGTAATAAAGTTGTACCTTAGTGTAAAGATTGATGAGACAACCATAACTGATAACTGATGGTGTAAAGCCACATTCCTGCAACAATTAGAGTGTCAGTGACAACATAAGATAAGTTATGACTAATGACCTACACAGAGCAGATTCTTTATAGCAGACAGTAAAACATTAATGCCATGTTTGGAAATTTGGAGGAAAGGGAAGGAATAGTTATCCATTCTTTTTTGTGGATTTTAAAATAATAATAAAAAAGTGAGGGGAGAGGAGTGGGTATCCCTCCCCTTATTTTTTTGTAGGGTGAAAAGGAGAGGGGAGATGGTAAGATGTTATTTGAATTGACAACAAAGTGGGACAAATGAGTTTGGTTTGATATTATTGAGATTTTATCAACTTGTTAAGCCTAAAAAATGAAGCACAGAGAATTCATTAAACATAGTCCCCCTAATTTCCCCCAATTCAAGGCAATTAAAAGAGGGGGTTTTAAGGGGAGGTACTCCAAATCCTCTCTCATCCTTTACTGCTAGCCTAATGAAAACATCCAAACAGGGGGGAGTGTAACCACCTACCTATTCTCCTCTCCCTTGTACTAATCATATTGTTACAGTATTCCCTGGCTCGAAAGGCAGATGTCTTGAAGTTTTCAAGCAACAGACAATCTTAGAAGCTCATAAAGTGGGATAAATTGTACGCTACTCTTTTGTTTTTTACATGAGTTGATTTCATTAATGAAAAAGAACATACAAACGACAACTGGGTACGGAAACAGGTACTGGTACGATACGAGTACGGGGATACAACATTTTTAAAAAAACTTAGGATATGATACGTCACGGATACGGCAATTATTTAATTAATTAATTAATATTTATTTTTAGGTATATTTAAATAATTTTGAACATAATTTTTAAAATGAACTAATCCTGTTTTTTTTTTTCAAACAGGATTCTAAAAAAAATTCTTATTTGAAAATCTAGTATACAAGATTTTATAAGAAAACATTATACATAAAAACATAATAAAAATTATATACAAGGCTGCAACAGTGCAACATAATAAAAAGTATAAAAAGAAATAAATCAATGTATTCCTTGAGAATTGTTGACAGCAGGACTTTTTTATTGATTATAGGCTTATAGCTGTACTCCTTAGAATACGCATAGCACTATTTGAACTAAATGATAAATAAAACAAAAACATCAGATTAGAGAAACAGAGCAGATGGAGAACAACAAAGAAGCGGAGTGGAGAGAAGACAAGGGGATGGGTAACTGGACCTGGAGCAACCTGTGGCGACCTCCGGCAGTACTTATTTCGACCCAAAATCTCTTTGTTTTCCTTGAATTTTTTTTTCCTTTTCTTTCCTCCCCGTATCCGGGATGTAGCTGGCCGTATCTTGACCGTATCTGGGCCGTACCCAGAATAAAGAAACCTTTTTTTTTGCTTTGATACGCTCTGGGTATGTTTGTACCCATATCCCACCCGTATCCGTATCCAGTACGTATCCGATACGGGTACAAAGCCAAATTTCACGTATCAGTGCATCAGAGCTAGACAGTATACTACCATCCACCGACAACCAAAAGAAAAGGGTTCCAACAAAGTGCGATTTTATCATCTCTAAAGAAAACTCCTACCCTTCAAAATTCCTGCTATTTCTCTCCTCTACACCTACCACATCAAGTATAATGGTACATTCCATGCACTGTTTAGGAAAGAACTTGACCTCTGCCTCGTAGAAATGCACATAATTTGTAGTCTACTCTAGTTCTTATGTTTTGAGTTTCTTAGTTTTAGTTATCTACTGGGTTGTTTTACTTCAACATCACTAAGTCTTAAAATTTAAGGGAATTTTTAAAAAGTTTTTTTTTTTCCTCAACATTTCAGTGGTGGGCCTGGCGGCCATTGGGATCACACATACCCTATATAAATCAGCTTAACTCTTGCAAATCTACAGAGATCATTCAAAAATTTTCAGTAGTTATGAAACTCCATTTAAAGAATGTATGATGCATGCCCAACCCTACATATGATGCACTAGCTAAAAGAATCAAGGTGTGATGCCTCACACGTCGTCATCTTCTTCATTTTTCTTCTTTACTAAATCTTGAAACAGCCCTTAATTTCTTTGGATTTTCAGCAGAAAAAATCTTCCTTCTACAACTCAATACTTTCCATATCACTAAGCCTCAACCATGATTAAGTTTCAGGTCATAGATTCAATCCCATATGGGTGTGTGAAAAGTATCCATCTATTAGGGAAAGGGAAAACATAAACAAAAACCAAAATAATGCTTGAGAATTACTAACACGGATGAGCTCTATGATCCTTTATCAATGAACTAGGGTCAGCTATATAAATCTTTGCTCTCCATTATACCCCATTGAAGTTGGAACTCTCCATTAGCTATCTATTCATCATATCCATTTTCTTTTTTTTTTGATAAGTCATCAAATCCTTTTTCATCACCTTTAAACATGCTATTTTAGGCTCCCTCTTACCCTTTCACTTCTTCAAACTTGAATCATTTCTCTTTCTTGCCTGCGCAACCACCAGTCTTCACTGAACATGGCTGGACCATCTTAAGTGACTCACAATCATGTTTTTCTCTACAAGAGCCACCCACCTTTGCAGCGATATATTTCTTCTTAATTGCACATATTTTAATTACAACACTGAAAATCCCCCCTAAAATAATTGTTCTCCAGATTCCCCTGCAACAAATACTTTCAATTTCCAGCCATCAAAACATCATTTTCAGTCCCAGTTAGAATATTAACTCCACATTCGCTCTTCCACCCTTCATAACTAAAGGGGGGAAATTTCTTTAGAGCCCCATCCCTCCATGTCATGCCTTCTATGCAGCATTGTCTATATTACAATTGCTGTCCTATGTCAGTTCGATTTCAAACACTATCATAAGTCACTAGCCTTTCATGAATCTTTGAAGCTGTCTAAGTCCTCATATTTAATTTATAGGTTAACCTTGTGCTGTAAAACCTTGATACCTGTAAATAATTTATTTACAATGAAAAAGAAAACAAACAAAAAATCTAGAGCCATATGTATGTCGAGCTGAATCCAACACATCTACATGCATGCAGCATCACTTCAACATTAAGTTGAACATTGATGCTGTTATGATTCTTTTAGAAAAAAGGGGAAATAACCATAAATAAATCCAGTGCATAGGATATTCTCAAGCCAAAAGCAACATCACTTCTTCTAACTCTTGACAAACTTATGACAAAGGAACACACATGCAAACAAGTCACATGCAACATATATGTACATGCACGTGTATCACCCAAAACAAGAAAATTTGATCACATATACTTTTACCTTTAGTCGCTCAAACACAACCAGACATTTATTTTCATTGCCAACCATTGTGTAACCATCCATCATAGTATGATATATATCAATAGGGGCATCTATGCCTGATTCTTCCATCTCCCTCACCAATGCCTCAGCTCGATCCATATTGCATGTTTGACTGAAAAGTTTACAACAAAAGAAAAGTAACATCATGAAATTGGAAAGAAAGAATTGCCCAAGGCACAAATCTAATTTGCAAACATCATTTTGAAGAAAACCTAGAAAAGAGAACGATGTGCAAATTTCCAATGAGCTCTAGCTCAAATAAAATATTCTCCCCCTATAAGAACAAGGTGGAGAGTGATGTTGCGGGTTCAGGACATAGGAGTGTCAATAACTTACCAATCAATTAATATAAAGAATGTTGTGCAAATAAATAATAAGTTGTGCAAATAAATAATAAAGCCCATATCCCAATGAGCTTTAACTCAAATTGCTCCTTGCCTTGGAAGAGCAAGACAAAGAGTAAAGTCCTGGGTTCCAAACCTACCTAACTTACCAATAAAAAATGATAATAATAAAGCCCTTACCCAAAGAGAGAGAGAGAGAGAGAGAGAGTAAAACCAAGTAAAAGAACTCATGTAAAACAGATTATACAATTAATAACTTTCTCATCTTTCAAATTATAGAACATGGTTTGTCAAGCACAGAATTCAAATAAAGAAAATGACTCAGATAAGTTACAACAAACCTGAATTTAGAACACTTACCAGTGAGCATATATAATATTCCCATAAATGATTGCATTCAGAGTTGTATGTCTCTCTTTGGCCTCCTTGAACCAGTTATCTGCAGCTCTTCCAAAACAACATCAGAGAATGTTAGATTATAGAGATACAAAATTGCCTCCTCACACGTAAGTTGTTAATACAAACAATTCATGTCCTCAAAATAAAATGGATTAAAACCAAAGCATTACGGTTACACCAAGTTGCAGGTAAGGAAAAAAGGTCCAGTGAGGCCCAAGAAAAGCTTTGCTTCAACCAAGGTCAGCACAACCAGTAAAGTGTGAGCTGTGCAAGAAGCACACGCATTGCACTTCATTAATTGTAAATGTGCCTAAGAAATTTTCAACTATAGTCTATAATTGCTTTGCTTCACATCAATCCTTGCTTTATGCAGCATATGTTTGAGCAACTAGAGATCTTAATGCATCGAGTGCTCTATAGCCTTTAATAACAATAAAGAGCCACCGCTCACAGTTGTACAGAAAGACTATAAAACTAAAAATGACTGTTACTTGAATCAAAAGTGGAACAGCAAACAAAAACGTGAAAAATAAAAAATAAAAAACAAGGAACTCATATTAGGCTGCAGAATTCACACACACACACAAACAGCAAAAGAAAATAAAAAAACTGCAGATGAATGCTCCAACAGAACTAGACAACCCTAAAATCCTAAATGAGAAAGAGATAATAGTGGAGATGAAAACAATGTGATTTAAGTTCACCAAAAGACTTTAGTCATTATCAAATTACAACATATATTTCTAGACAGACCAAAAACTCCTCTTTTTACAAGGACTAATAAAATCCAAAACTCCAAATGCATTATCAAGTTTTAATGGATATGACCATTAAAAATGCAGTAATTTCTGTACTCCAGAGGTATTGGTTGGGTGAGAAGAGTGGCCAGCAAGTTTATTACACCCATTCAAGTACCACCTCTGATATTATAAATAATTTTTTTTTTTTTAAAGAGTAATAAAGGTGACAAGTTTCTGCCACTCAACAATAACATCATTGCTTGCCTCCACATAGATCATTTTGATACACGTTTCTTTTTCTTTCTTTTTTTTTTTTTTTTTCTTTTCCTTAGGGGGAGGGGGGGAGGGTTAATTTTCCTAAATTTTCAATATTATATTTAAGTTGAGATGCAGTATGATTTCAAACAAGATTTAAATACTCAACCATCAAATAATTTAACACCTGAATTTCTAAGAATTGCTTCTTTAGTTCAGTATTATTATTAATAGCTTAATTTCTAATGACTTACCATACCATTCTTCAAATATAGAGGTGTATCAAAAGAGATGACAAGGAAAAATTTTCAGTGACTATTGCAATAATAAAAGTCAGACATTTTAACTGCACACAATCAAACAGAGACTTTCTTAAAATAAGTACTAATACGTTTTTTTTTTTTCTTTTTGGCTAAAGAAAATTATATGGTCCACTTACTGAGCATTGCCAAGTTTCGCAAATCCCCCAACAATAATACTATAAGTCACCACACTCATTTCGATGCGCTCATCCTTCATTTTCCTGACACAAGATAATGCTTCTTCCATGTCTCTGCCAACTGCATAAGCATGAATAAGGCTGCATGAAATAAACAACCTTTAATGTTGAAAGAAGGACATGAAAAATACATTACCCTAAAACTGTGGGAAAAAAAAGATTATTTAATAATTAAAAAACATTTTATTAGATCTATTTGTAATATGCTTAATAAATAAATAAATAACCTCAAACACTGCCACATATGTAGATTTTCTAAACACAAACTCGGTGGATCTTGGACCCAAAAACTCACCCTCCAGCCCATTATTATGGGAAGAGGAAGTCCTACTTGAGCCAGAGCACATTGGAGTTTGGATATATTATTAAAAAAAATACCCCAATATATACAAGTCCTAAATCCTAGAAATTCTAACATGCTCTGTAGTTAAAGTGCTAGGCTGTACTAATGTCTTTTACTGAGCAAACTGGGCAAACATAGTATGCATTATCTAAATAATATGTACCTGTTCCAATCTAGAAAGGTGGCCGTCAGCTGATAAATTAAGAAACACAAGCTTGGCCAAATTCACAATGTTGCATCAAGAAATTTCAAAGCTTGGATACAGAATATTGAATCACAGATCATTACCTTGTGTAGACATGTGCACTTGGCTCTATTCCTCTTGCTCGCATGCTCTCAAAAGTTTCACGTGCACGATACATATCCCCTCGCCTTGCATAATAAGTGACCAACAAGCCATACTCTCTTCTAGAAGGCTGATATGAATAAGAAAAAGAAAATTGGAAACAATCATATTGATGTAGACATGAATGAGTTAAAGCTATTAGTTTTTATTTGAGAAGGGGGGGGGGGGGGGGGATGCAATCATTCCACGGATTTGAATTTTTTTTTTTTTTTTTAAATTAGTCATTCCTTGGATAAGTTCCACATTATAGGTCTGCATGTTTGTGTGTGGCATGCAAGGGAATACAATCTCAAACAATAACTACGAAAAATTTCAATAATTGGGTCAGAAGAAAAGAATCAAAAGATGTTATCTATTTCAGGAACTTCTAGAATTCTGGTGGCCCATATACTCTTCTAGAACAAAACACTACTAAAAACTATTGATTTTGATTTCTATGAACTTGTTTATGTTAGATATAAATAATTACACTGATTATTGTAGCATTAAAAGTCAAGTAATTGCTCTTTGACTTTAAATTTAAAAAAAAATATATATTATGTTTTTGACCCAAAACATTAATTTGTTTGCCAGAAGATCCCTCCCAACTAGCCAACAACTCCATGACAGAATAAGGCATAACCTAGGCAACCCCAAACACGCAGAAAATCAATGACTGCAATTCACAAGCCATATGTCTTTTACTCATAAAACACCAGTCCATAATGATCACACCACTTTTTCCACAAATTATATCTAATCAAGGTCTGTCCTAATGTCACACAGCACAAGAAGAAAGACAGCGTTGGAGATTAAAAAAAATAAAAAAACCTTCCCGATGCTCTACTATTGTTGTAGCTACTCAAATACCCACCTAAAACTATTCTTCCACATCAACCTTACACAAGAGCCCCGGATTTCCAATTTTCAGATGACTATCCAAAAAATTCACTGGCTATTAACACTGAGTTGAGGATTTATCTATCCTAAACAAATGCATTCTACGTGTTAGACACTATTCTGCCTAGTACTCCCTTCAACCATTTGCCAGCACCTTGACCTATTTTATAAACACTGCCCTCAAGACTATTAGGTCTAAAATCCTTCACTGCAAGGGCACCATTTAAAAAAAAAAATTGGACTTTGCCTAAATCTGAGAATTTATACCTAAACCCAATTATATCTATCCTAACCTCACCCTAACAACAGTCATAGAAGACTACAAGGGCCATGCTATAAAGTACCTGTCTCTAAAAATCAACACTATCCTTAATCCCTGCACCTACAAATCACGTTACCATCGATATTTTTTTTATACATTCAAGTCAGGGACAGGTATTCGACTCCATTGAAAAAGCCAGGAAATGTCATTTGATCTAGAGGTCATTGGACACATTACCCTCGATATAACAAGAAATACTCAATACCGATAAGCCTTAATCTAGAGGCTCTCACAATGAAAAAGAAAAAATAAATTTTTTGATAAGTAAACTTCAATCAAATGAAATTTTAATTGCCTCTTGTACGATAACAACAGACTTTATCAGCTGAACTAGCTCAAAAACTTTGTCTCGCCACACGTTTTTTCCTTGGCCTAAGTTTGTACACATTCTCTAAAGGAATTAATCATTCTTTCCTAATAGCTTATCTTTCTCTTATCAAACTCACAATTCATCACGTGAACCTCAAAATGAGTCAAATATCACATACTTAAAACACAAAATGCATACAAATGAACTGTGTTGATGAGCTATACCTTCTTAATTCTCTCGAAAGACTGGACAACAGCCTGCCAATTCTCCGGCTCCGTCTCCAAAACCTTCCGGAAGCTCCTCCGGGAGCTGTCCCTATCTTCGTGCCAGTTAGACCGATACTCCACCCGGTCATCACCCTCAATATACCGCGCTCTCTCCTCCGTTTTCTCCTTCAATCTCCTCCCATCATCCAATTTCACAGTCAACACTCTCCCATGGAACTCCACACCATCGAACTCCACCGCCTTCATGGCCGACTTGGCCGCCAGAGCATTGTTACCTCCATAAATCACGAACCCAAAACCGGCAATTCGGTCGGTTTTGTTGTGAGACTTGATGAGAATGACGTTATTTATGGGGCCGAATTGGCGGAAAAACTCGGCTACCTCGTGCTTCTTTATCCAGTTAGGTAAGTTCCCCACGAAGATTTTGTTTTCTTGGCGTAATTCAACTTCCACGGGATTTGAATTCTGGGATTTGGCTTTCAGGGGTGGCCGTGGGGGCGGGGGTAGAGGTGGAGGTGGTGGTGGAGGTGGAGGTGGAGGAGGAGAGAGTTTGGAGGTGAGAGAGAGCTTGGTGGTGAGAGAGTGAGGAGTGGGTATATGGGTGGGGTTACTGAGGTTTTTGAGGGGGTTAGAGGGGATTTTGGGAGTGGGGGAGGGTTGAGTTTTGTTGGGGCGGCGGATGTTAGAGGAGGAGGTGGTGGTGGTGGTGGTGGTGGTGGTGGGATTGTGAGAAGAGTTTGGTTTGAGGGAGAAAGAGATGGAAGTGGTGGTGGTGGATGAGTGGTGGGTGGCGGCGAGGATGGTGGCGGGGAAGTGTGGGGTGGAGAGTGAAGAAAGCCCATCCATTATCGTTGGGAGTGGAGTGAGTAGAGACTGAAGTGTGATTTTTTGAAATTTTCGGTTGATTTTATATTGGTAGAAGGGTAATTCTTCACTTCTCCTTATTTACAAACTCATTTTTTACACACTTCTCATGTGTTGTTTAAGACTAGTTCTTTCACTAAGCTTCTATTTTGGTGTTTGCTTTCAATTTCAGTCTTAAGTTGTTGGAATGCTCCAGTCAGTTGTTGTGGAATAGGGTTCAAACTTCAAAATCCGTTTGCATTAAAATAAATAAATACTATTGGTATTTTGGTAGGATAAAAAACAATTATCTAGAACAAACGTATTTTGTTGAAATTTTATCATATTTATTAAAAAAATTGTTGGAAGGTTAAATGTCAATTAGTGCATCAATTTGTAAGATTTATTTAAACATATGTATATTTTTTTTAATGTGTGGACATTGTTCTTCTCAAATTAAAAATTAAAAAGAGAGTGAGGTCTATGCATTCAATATCCAAACTTTCAAAGAATGTCCATAGTTCTTTATATTCAACGTACACAATTTTTAAAAATTGTACAAAATTTTGTATATTCAATGTATATAATTTTTCAAAGAATATACACAATTCTGTATGTTCAATATACATGATTTTTCAAAGAATGTTCACAATTTTGTATATTCAACATACACAATTTTTCTAATAATGTACACAATTCTTTCAAAGAATGTTCACAACAATGTAAGTTCAACATACACACTTTTTTTCAACTTTGTACATTCAATGTTCAAATTTTTCATAAAGTGCATAATTGATTCAATATCCATAATTTTTCAAAAAAAAATGAACATAATTATGCATAATCAATTGATGGATGTGTTGGCAATTTTCTTCATCAATTACAAAAAAGTGGAAGGATTGGACATTCAATATCCAAACCATGAAAGAATGTACACAATTCTTTATATTTAAGGTACATACAAAATTCTATATAATCATTGTAAAAAAGATTCCAAAGAATGTACACAATTCGGTTTACTCAAAACCTTCAAAGAATACAATTTTATATATTCAGCATAGACAATTTTTCAAATAATGTACACAACTTTGTATATTTAATGTACATAATTATTACAAAGAACCCAATTTTTGCCCACATGAACGATCGGGGCCGTCACACATTGAGTCCTTGGCAACGTGACTCGTGGGAGATTGTGTATCTAGAGTAGGGTGTATGTGTGTGTTTGTCCCTTTTTCTTATTTTTATTTTAGGAGTCACCAATCATTGGATTTGTATTAGGTGTGATTGGTCACCTAGATGTCTAATTTATTTTAAATTACCTAATTAACTAAACCAAATTTTAGAGGTTCATTAATTAAGGTAAATCAAAAGTTTTTGAATCAAAGATCTGAGACTAGGAAGTTTGGTTAAATGTAGGAAAGGTGTTAAGCTCCCCACAATGCTTATTCAAAGGATAGTACCTCATTTTAATTTATTCCCAACGTCAACTTTTTATAAAGAAATGGAATACTTGGCATTTTGATTTTATTTTTTATTTTTTATTTTTTTTGAAAAGGTTTTTGCAAACAATACACACACATATATATGTGTGTTACATATAGTTAGCATATGAATAATGGTTCCAACAATAAATACAACCAAAACATTCAAGATATATACATAAATAACATGTGACAAAAGCATATAAACATATTATACAATAACATGTGAATACTAAAGCTATACAAAAACAAATACAATAAAATGAAAAGATAAGGATGGAAGAATAGCACCTTGTTGTCATTCACCATTTTCTCATTTTTTGTTCATGCAAGAAAAGATGACAAAAGAAGCTTGTTAGCGCCAAATATGTTAGAGACAAATGTAAACTTATTGGGTGTTCAAAGACTCAAGGAAATGAGCCTTGAACACAAAACCCACAAACTACCCTTATCCTTAGGAAAGACTTAGAAATAAAAATATATAATTAAAAAAAAGGCTACAACGTTAACTTTTATTATTTTGGGAAAGCACATTTTCTTTTTAAAGGAAGCAACAACCCCCCCCCCCCCCCCTAATTTAAAAAAAAATGTATTTTTGAAAGAAGCAAATTTTTTTAAAACGTTCCTTTTTAAAAAAATATATATTTTTGACATATTAAAAAAACTTTTGAAATCACCTTCTATAGAGAAACGTTTTTGAAACATTTTGAGGAACATTTTAAAAAAAACTTTAAAAACATTTTTTGTTTTGAAGTTTCGCCTCTCCTCTAAAAAAAAAATTTTTTTTTTTTTTTTTTGAAAACAGATCTTTATGTTTTAAAAAAAAAAAAATTTTGGAAATAAATTTAAAAAAAAGATTTTCGGTTTTAAAAAAAAGGTTCTGAAAACAGTTTTTTGTTTATTAAAACAGATTTTATAAAGCATTTTTTTTAATTAAAAAAAAAGTCTTTTTAACATATTTTTTTATAAAACATTTTTTTTATGAAAAACATATTTTATATTAAAAAAAAAACAGATTTTTATGAAAACAGTTTTTTTTTTTTTTTTTTTTGTTCAAAAATTTCTGGTTCCCCTTAATAATAAAAAACAGATTTTTTTTTTTTTTTTTTTTTAAAAGGGCACCTTTGAAAACATTTTTGAAAAGAAGTATTTTGAAAGCACTTTAGAAAAACATTTTGAACAAAAGTGAGTTATTATTTTTTAGGGTTTCGGGTTTCCTCTTTTTTAAAAATGAAAATTTTCTTTACTTTTTTTTTAGAGGAGAGAGAAACGTGAAGAAAATGTTTTATTTTGAGAACTTTTAAAAAACAAAAGACATCTAAAAAAAACTTTTTGAAAAAGACTTTATTTTAAGAAAGAGCTGGTAAAAGATCTTAGAAAAAGAGTATTTTCTTAGAATAGAAATGTAGGGGAGATGTATGCCCAAGCATTTTTCTTTATGGCACAATATCAACAAGAAAAAAAAAAGAAGACAACAATATAAAATAAAATGCAGAAAAATAAAGCTTGAAAAGTAAAGACTTAAATGTGAAAGCTTGAAATTTAAATGGTGAGGAAATAATAGTTTGGAATATAGATGACATAAAGGTAAAAGCTTGAAACGAATTCTAGTTAACTCAACTAGTAAAATTTTTAATGGTTGAGTAAGAGATCTGGAGTTCAATCCCCCCACCTACTCCAAAAATTGATTGGTGTCTTAGTCTGATAATAAAGAGTTATCATTAGGAGCGGACGCCATAAGTTGAAACTCTCTTAAAATAATAATAATAATAATAATAAAAAGGTAAAACCTTGAAATACAGTAAAGTTAATTGAAAAGATTTTTTTTTTTTTCCTACCTTTAATAGAGTCTAATCTCTTTCAAGCCTTATGGATCCTTCAACATAAAGAAGTGGGAGTTCTAAGCCATCACCACTCTTATGAGACATACTTATTTTGTTCTAATGGAGGTTTAAACACCATTAAAAAGGGATAGTTGAAAATCTTTATTTATAGTGTCTAGATATAATATATATATATATATAAGTGCAATAAAAATAAAAGGGGAAGGAGGGGGGGATGCAATAAAATAAATGACAAGAAATTTAAAGGGGGATCGGAATAACAACAATAAGATATATAACAACAATATTGAAATAGAGTGTTAGAGATAAACACAACATATATATAAGAACAACAAGAGAATAACACAAGTATGCACACAACAAGATAACGAATAGATTTATATATATATATATATATATATATGAAGAGATGATTACAATATAATAAAAAGGGAGGGATGAGTTTAGTTATTAAGGAACTAAACCCATCTCAAAACCTTACCCACAAAATACAACAAGTGAAGAAAGGATGAGGCTTTTTGTGTAGGGTTTCCTAGAGAGAGATTTTTTTTTTCTAGGGTATTTTTCAGATCTTCTCTCTTCTTCATTTTTTCTTTTCTTTTTTCTGACTTCACTCTTTTTTTTTTTTTTCTCACTATTTTTCCCTAGATTTTCCTACACAATTTTTGCGTTATTTTTCCAAAAATTGGGGTGGGGAGTGGTATTTATAGGAGAAATAAAGAAATGGGAGGCTAGCATTGGTGTACCTGCCCCTTAGCATTGGTGTACTTGTCGGCTCCTTTCTTATCCGTCATGTCATCTACCTCATCAGCTTTTATTTTTTCGTCTTTTTTTTTTTATTTCTGGCCTGATTTTCACGTGACTGTTTGGAGGCCTTTTCAAGCTCCATTTTCTTCAAATTGTATATGCATGGAAAGCTCTGGATGTCTAGTTTCCAATAGTCCTAGTCTTGTTCTATTTGAAGCTAGGGTGGTCGAGATATCACACTCGGAAGGAAAGTGACACAAAGCTGAAAATTCTAAACATCTTTTCTTGAAAAATCCATATCTTTCAATCCGATGCTGATATCGTCAAGCCCTTTTGGTGAAAATTAGCTAAGACCTTGTTCTTCAAGACAGTCCAGTTGTTAGTCCCAATTCTTGCCCAACCAGTATAGTTTATTGCGTGAAGTTGAGTTAAAAACTGCCAATTTTCCTGAAAAATATAGTGAAGATTTTATTAGGGTTTTGGTATTTTTGTGATATCTCATCCGTTTTTACTCCAATTTTGGCCTGTAAACCATTGTTTCGAAAGGAGAAATATGCCTTACGAGAAGATCCAAAATTCAACACGATCCAACGGTCAGATCAAAAAGTCAACCTTTTGACCATACCTAGTTAGGATTTTGGTTAGAATTTCTGTAAAAATGGGTTTTTTCAAATGTTGTGACTTTTTGATTCACCATTCAAACATGTTGTATTTATTTTTACCCTTTTTGGCTTTGAAATTCATGATTTTTCACCCTTTTTTTTTTTTTTGGTCTTTGCTTTGATGCATGAATCGGGACCGGACAAAATATGGTATCAACAAGAATGTTTACAATTTTGTATATTCAACGTACACAATTTTTCAAAAAAGGTCCATAATTATGTATATTCAACATACATAGTTTTTTTTTTTTTTTTTTTTTTTAATTTTTTTTTTATATATATGTGGGCATTTTTCTTCACAAATTAGAGTCCAAGGTTTGTATATTCAATAGCCAAACTTTTAAAAATGTACACAATTTTATATATTCAATGTACACAAATTTTCAATGAATGTACACAATTTGTATGTTCAATATACATAATTCTATATATTCAACAAATATAATTTTTTGATTTGTGGACATTTTTCCTTATCAATGCTGAGAGTGCAAGGTGTATATGTAGGCGCAGGGGAAAGTTGGGTAAGTTGGAGTCGCCACTTAGTTATATGGTTTAGAAACCATGAATATAGCATCCTAATGAGAAAGGATCTTTTATCCTACTACCAGAGTTTGGGTTCAAAGTTTAGGTATGTTCTTAGGAAAGTGTTAGGCACTCAAGATCGCCCAACCCTAAGGTTGGCCTCCCATCATTGTGTCCAATGTTTTAACCCTATTAAAAACCATCTAAATACTTGTATTCTAGACTCACACATGCACTAACATGCATCTAACAAACAACATGGCATCTTTAACCCTAAACAAGCATACTTATCCGTCTATCCAAACAAAAGACAGCCAAACAAAAGAAACCCTAATCATAGAACATATGAAAAACCGTATCTAAAACAAAACATGGCAGCAAGCATATCATCAAACAAAACATATTAAACACAAAATGTTAACATATTAAAAACCCAAACCATACATCTAAGAAAACCAAACACAAATGCATGAGCATTGCTAATGTATGACTAACCCTTTTACTTACCTCTCAGCAGCACAGCACTTATGGCATCAATGCATGAACATATGAATGAATGACATAGTATTAAAACTAAGAAAACCCTAACCTAAACCCTAATCTAAACATGTGATAACAACCAAGCATATTAAAAAGGTGAGCTATCATTTTATGAGGCTAAAAAACATGTGAAAAGAAGGCTATGTAGAAAAACATGTGAAGGCGGAATCAAAACAAACAAAATTAGGGTTTTCTAGGTAACAACATCATGCACACTAGAACAGGCCTGCGTACGCATGAGTTTAGCCTGCATGCACAGGCTAGATCATGCGTACGCAGATCCTTACCTAGAAACCCTAATCAACACAGAAACAAAACAGAAGCTTAAAATGTAAAATCTAGCACCCTATCATGCTTAAAGACATAAAGAAAACCTAAAACTAACCTAAACAAACATAAGTAAACATAAACTAAACAAAAGAAGCAAATTAAATCAAAGATTAAGGCAGAATAGAAAAAGAAAGGTTTTAAAGCATACCTTAAAGCAAAAGCTCCTATACTTGATTTTTGACCATTCCTCTCGGTCAAATCTATCACAATTCAATAAAAGAGTGATTAGTAATCTTAAACTCAAAAGATTGGAGCTAGAAAAGGCCTCAATCAAATAAAAATGACTTGAGGTTGTTTTGTGAAAAACTCCTTTTTGATTCACTATTTTCTAGTGAATCTTGGGTTTTTCCTATGGGATTTCTATGTGTTTTGAAAATGTACCATGTAAGGCTTTTTATAGTTAAAGAAATGGGGTTTGGAACGGCTCCCAGATAATGTGGCATTCATTTCAAACCTCAGTTATTATTGTAGAAAACTTGTTTTTCTTATGCTTCTAAAATCCTAGCTGCATACGCAGAAATATGCCTACATACACATGCATTGGCTCTCGTACACAGGCTGCAACCCATATACGTAGGCTAAGGGCCACTTTAGTCATTTTATTTCTAAAAAAAAAAGATTTTTCCTCATTTGAAAGGTTATATTTTTCTTTTTAACACTCCTTAAGTCAATTTAATATCTAATTAGGCTCTAAACTGACCTTGGGTCATAAAGTTCGAGTATCATTGGGGAACGGGGGCCCGAGTCATAAGGGATATAAAATGCGATGTCTATAGTATACATTCAAGAATTTGCTAGAATCAAGATCACTATGGAACAAGGTAGAGGCAAAACAATTAAGTTCGACCAGCCTTGTAAAGGAAAATTCTCTCTTTACTCCTCTATAAAGAGAATTCCTTTTCAATATCCACCAAAGGCATTAGAGAAATGTTAAAAGTGTGGGAAGTTTCGTCCTGGAGAATTTCATGTTGCTAATCGTACCTATTTCCGTTTTGGGAAGTCTAGTCACTTCATAAAGGATTGTCCTAACAATCCTAATAATGGAAACTCAACATTTGGAAGTGGGCAGAAAAGGCCTAAGGCTCAAGGAAGAGTTTTTGCACTGACTAAACAAAATGCACAAGCGTCACCCAATACCACTTTAGGTGACCCGTGTACAAACGTTGAAACAAAGCTGTGTTGAAGACTACAAGAATTTAGTTATACTTGTTGAAGTTGTAGAAGAAGACATTCAAGAACGTACTAAAATCAAAGCTGTGTTATAACAAAGTAAAGGCAAGATAGCGAAGTTCAACCAGCCCTGGAAAGGAAAATCCTCCTTTAACTCCTCCAAGAAGAATGCCCTTCAATACCTGCCAAGAGCTGTAGAAAAATGTTCATAATGTGGAAGGCTTCATTCCAGGGAATGTCGTGCTGCAAACCGTACATGTTTCCGTTGTGGGAAACTTGGTCATTTTATTAAAGATTGTCCAAATAATTCTAATAAAGGAAACTCCACAACTAGATGTGGACAAGAGAGACCTATGGTCCAGGGAAGAGTTTTTTCCCTCACAGAACAAGATGCACAAACGGCAACTGAAGTGGTATCAGGTACTCTTAATATTTTCTCTAAAGCTGCACATGTTTTATTTGATTCCGACTCTTCACACTCTTTTATATCCCTTGCTTTTGCTCATATATTACATATGAGTCTTGAGTTGTTGGATTGTGAACTATGGGTGTCTACTCCTTCGAGTGTAATGTTATGTGCTCAATGGCTGTATCGAAGTTGTGTTATTAATATTGCTGGTAGGGATCTAGTTGCAAATTTAATATTGTTACATATGCATGACTTTGATGCCATTTTGGGTATGGACTGGTTGTCAACTTACCATGCAGTTGTAGAATGTTCTGAGAAACATGTAAACTTTCATATACCTAGCCAATCTGAATTTTATTTTGAGGGAGATAGAAAGGTTAAACCATTGAGTATAATTTCTGCTCTTCAAGCTAGGAATATGCTTAAAAAGGGGTGTATTGGCTTTTTGGCATATATGATTAACTCTGAAGCTACTAATGAGAAGTTAGAAGATATTCCTATTGTAAAAGGATTTCCTGATATTTTTCCAGAAGTGTTACCTGGCCTACCCCCAGATAAAGAGATTGAATTCTCTATTAAACTCTTGCCTGGTATCGGTCCTTTATCTAAGGCTCCTTATCGAATGGCTCCAGCTGAACTTAGAGAGTTAAAATTGCAATTACAAGATATGCTTGATAAGGGTTTTGTTAAGCCAAGTGTTTCACCATGGGGTGCTCCAATTTTGTTTGTTAAAAAGAAGGATGGAAGTTTGAGACTTTGTATTAATAATCGGGAATTAAATAAGGTAACAATAAAGAACAAGTATCCCTTTCCCTGAATAGATGATTTGTTCAATCAATTACAAGGAGCATCAATTTTCTCAAAAATTGATTTGCATTCTGGCTATCATCAATTGAAGGTGAAGAAGGATGATATACTGAAAACTACCTTTCGGACCTGATATGGTCATTATGAATTTCTTGTGATGCCTTTTGGATTGACAAATGCACCAGCTGCTTTTATGGATTTAATGAATAGAGTATTTCAGCCTTAGATCAATTTGTGGTGTTATTCATTGATGACATTTTAATATACTCTAAGAGTTAGGAAGATCATGAGAAGCATTTGTGGATTGTATTGTAGACTTTAAGGGATAAGCAACTTTATGCCAAACTAAAGAAATATGAATTTTGGTTGGCACAAATTTCTTTCTTAGGACATGTGATATCAAAGGCTGGAATTTCTATTGATCCAAAGAAGATTGAAGCTATAGTGAATTGGAAAAGACCAAAGGCTGTTTCGGAGATTCGTAGTTTCTTGGGCTTGGTTGGTTATTATTGGAGATTTATAGAAGGTTTCTCCAAGATTTCAGGGCCTCTAACCAATTTAACCAGGAAAGCAGTGAAGTTTGAATGGACTAATACGTATGAGCACAATTTTAAGGAGTTAAAACAAAGATTAGTTACAGCTTCAGTACTTACTTTACCTTCAGGTTCAGGAAGCTTTATGATATACAGAGATGCTTCTAAGAAAGGTTTGGGATGTGTTCTCATGCAACAAGGGAAGGTTATAGCTTATGCCTCTAGACAACTAAAGTCATATGAACAAAATTATCCTACTCATGATTTGGAATTAGCAGCAGTGGTCTTTGCTCTTAAGATTTGGAGACACCATTTGTATGGTGAACCTTGTATGATATACACAAATCACAAGAGTCTCAAATATTTGTTTACACAAAAAGAGCTGAATCTTAGGCAAAAAAGATGGCTGGAATTGATAAGTGATGTAAGGTTGAATTTAATCAACCATGTGTTGGCTTTATTCCATGACAAATTTGCTTGCAATATAGCACTTAGAAACCTTGTATTTAGGTGGGAATCATGTAAGGGTAGTGTGTGAGAGAGTGTGAAGAAATGCTCAAGACAATGCAGTGAAGCAGAGACTCGCGGCTAGGACTCACGGGTGGCTCGCGGCTTGCAAGCCGCCAAAAGTTGCTCACGTGCAGAGCATGCAGGGGAGCTGAACAGTCACGCCACCTGGAGCACTACACGACAAAAATCCAGACTAGCCATTAAGTTAGCTCGCGACTTGAACTCGCGACTCAGTCAAGTCGCGAGGTCAAGTCGCCAGCTAGCCCTGTTTTTGGAAAAAACTGACTCTTCATATTCCATTCTCACACCAGTATAAATACCCCTCATTCCCACAAGATATGCGTGGCTATTCAGAAAGAAAAACCCTAAGAGAGGTTTCTTCAAAACACCCACTCAATTAGAGAGAGCTACTCATTCTTAGAGAGAAATCTTTGTAGTCTCTTCTCATTCCCTCTCTCATTGTCATACCTATTGAGAGGAGATTTCTATCCAAACACTACCCACACCCATTCAGAGTGTTGAGTGTTTTTGGAGCTTTGGGAAGTATTGGAAGATGCCAAGGATGGCGGATGCTACGGTCTAGTAGCGGAATCCGGTAAGCTAGAAAAGAAAAAGGTTCGGCGCAACCTCGTTGGAGCAAGAAGCTTGGAGGGCTTAGGTACATCGGGTAGATTAGGCTTGGAGGGTCTATTGCTGTTCATGTATCCCAACTACATTTTCTAGTGAATTATTGATCGCTTGGAGGGCGGCGGAGAGGTTTTACGCCGAGGGCTTCGGTTTCCTCTTCGATAACACATCGTGTGTTATCCTTGTGTTTGTATCTCTCTTCCCTTTATCTTTGCCTTTTATTTTCTGCTGTGGATGTGTTTTTAATTGGCTTAGATTGTTTACCAATTCTGTATTAAGCTTTTGTTCAATTTCCGCACACTTGTTGTTTGTCATAAAGCTTGAATTGGTTATTTTGTATTTGGGGGTCTAAACGTTCAAGGGTGTTTATACACATATTTGAACTTTCAAGTGACTATGATTGCTCCATTGAATATCATCCTAGCAAAGCAAATGTTGTGGTAGATGCTTTGAGTAGAAAGTCTTTAGAACAATTAGCTTGCATGCTAACTACTCAAAAATAAATTTTGGCAGATTTACAACGAATGTGGATTGAGTTTATAATTAGGGATTCAAGTACATGTTTTTCCACTCTAGTGGTGAAGCCTACCTTATTAGAGAAAATTAAGGTCTCTAAATTTAATGATCCAGAATTAGATCCGTGATAGAGCATCTAATGGCAACATACCTGGTTTTCTCATTAGTAAGGATGGTGTTTTAATGCATGGTTCCAGATTGTGTGTTCCAGCAGTTAATGAGTTGAAAAGACAAATTATGGAAGAAGTTAATTGTGCTCCCTATACCGTACATCCAGGTAGTACCAAAATGTATTGTGACTTGAGAGGAAATTTCTGGTGGAGAGGTATGAAAAGAGATATTGTTGAGTTTGTAAGTCGCTGCTTAACTTGTCAACAAATAAAAGCTAAACATCAACGTCCTGGACGATTATTGTAGCCCCTCCCTATCCCTGAGTGGAAGTGGGAGCATATTACTATGGATTTTGTTGTTGGACTCCCAAAATCACTTCAAGGTTATGATTTTGTTTAGGTGATTGTAGATCAAGTAACCAAGTCAGCTCATTTTCTTCTTGTTAAGGTTAACCATCTTTTAAATAAGCTTGCTCAGTTATATATACAAGAAATTGTGACATTGCATGGGGTTTCAACATCTATTGTGTTTGATAGAGATCCTAAGTTTACTTCACATTTTTGGGAGAGCTTACAGGTAGCAATGGGTACTAAACTGACATTCAGCATAGCTTACCATCCTCAGACAAATGGACAATTTAAGCATACTATTCAAACCTTTGAAGACATGTTGCAGGCTTGTGTTTTGGATTTATGAGGCAAATGGGATAGTCATTTACCGTTAATTGAGTTCGCCTACAACAATAACTATCATTCTAGCATTGAGATGGCTCCTTTTGAGTCTTTATATGGACGACGATGTCAGTCACCAATCTATTGTAATGAAGTTGGAGAAAGGAAGTTGATGGGACTCGAGATTGTGCAAGTTACAGTTGACAAAATCTAGCTGATTCGAGAATGACTAAAGGCTACTCAGAGTAGGCAGAAAAGCCATGCATATAAGAAATGACGAGGCATTGAATTCAATGTGGGAGATCATGTATTTATCAAAGTTTCACCATTGAAAGGAGTGCTGAGATTTGGGAAAACCAATAAGCTAAGTCCTAGATTTGTTGGACCATTTGAGATACTTGAAAGAATTGGATCAGCTGCATATTGAGTTGCCTTACCTCTTGCATTATCCAAGATACATAATGCACTTCATATCTCTAATCTTAGAAGATATGTTCCTGATTCAAAGCATGTGATAGAGTATGAACCACTTCAAATCCAAGAGAACTTGTCATATGAAGAGATCACAATTAAGATTTTAGATCGTAAGGAGCAAGTTCTTCACACCAAGACAATTCCTATAGTCAAGGTGCTATGGAGAAACCACTCTACAGAAGAGGCAACATGGGAGCAGAGGAAGAAATGAGACAAAAGTATCCAAATCTCTTTGTTGAGGGTATGGTACAATTTTCGAGGACGAAAATTTTTTTAAGGAGGGAAGGATGTAACATCTTAGCTTAATTACATAATTAATTTTATGGATTTATATACTTGTTATTATCTTAATTACTTTAAGTGCATAAAGTTTTGATATTTTGATGTTATAAAACAAATATGCTCTTTTAACGTTATGGAAAGAAGTTTATAAAGGTAAGACTTTATATGCAAAGTTATTTTATTATTTGGACCTTTCTAGAATATAGAACTATGGGAGGGTGATAAGTAAATTTTGAAAAGCTAAAAGGGTGAGTCATTAACCCTTTTTCCCTTAACAATACATGTGCCCTACCCAAATTCTCTTCCTTATTTCTTTGTTGCTACACTGAATTCATACTTTGGTTGATTTGTTCATCTTCCTTTGTTCTTACACGGCAGCACCATCTCACACACCAACAACCTCCTTTCTCTCACCAAGATTTCATATACGTACCTCTCTCTCACACATCAATAGCCCTTTCTCTCGTGCGCCTTTTCTCTCACTGAAACCATATATACCTCTCTCTAAGAAGAAATTAAAAGCTTAACACTAAAGTTTCAACTACAAAGTTTATGGGTAAGTAAATAAAACCTTATTTTATTTTTGGTATTTTGATGGTGTAATTGTTTTCTTTAGTTTCCATTCTATGCTCTCTAATATGATTGTTAGAAGTTGAAATTTGTGATTTTGTGTTAGCAATTTGAAAGATTGAAGATATTATGGTCAATTAGATGCCTATTAATGTATTCTAACATGTATAGTATAGGTATAAAAATACCCACACGAAATGAAGGCCAATTGCAATTAGTTGATGATTTTTGTAAGAAAATATGTTAAAGCTGTCACTGTATCAGATTCAGTGTTTACAAAATGAAAAATTTGTATTAAATCAATTTCTATGAATTAGGATGCTAGGAGTAGTTCTTATGAATTCTAAGACACATATGATTGTAATAGAAGTGGTCTCACAACAATTGGATCAATATAAAAATAATGGTTTAATTTCTAAGTTGAATGAAATTCTGTTAAGACAAATTTGAGCATGTTATCTTGTATGATTTTTAATAAATCATGATTTTACGCTTTGACTCTGAAATTGATATGGTATCTACTAGACATCCAGAGGAGTGGCTCTGTAAAATTGCATAAAGATTGGATGTGAATAGATAGCCTATTTGTATTTTATAAATGAGATATATGCTACTGAAATGAGCAGTGAACAGTAGATTATATACCTGACTTTGAGGATTTAATTCTAAAGTTATGGTGAATGTTTTGAACTATAAATTATTATGCTCATCTTTTGGTATGTTTGGATCATAGATAAATTTTGTATGCTTTGGTTTCTCTATGGTTTGGTATATAATGTGTTTGATGAATGTACCTTGTGCTGTGGGAACCTTTTGAGATGGGAATTAAGATTTTCTTGAATTTAAGAGTAGGTTATGATTCATGTATAAGTTTAAATACTTAAGAAGAATTTGTCAGTAATAAGTTTTGATCTTTCATTTAGGTGAGAAGAACGAGAACGTGAACACTTGAGCTCCTCTACAAATTTCTCGCGTCTTCTGTTTTCAGGTAAGAGATATGTGACATGTGCGTTTAATAAGTATAAGAATTGTTTAAAAAATTTATTATGCATCAAACCCTTTTAATTAGACCTATTACATATAAGCATGTTTTAAGTAAAGATATATGTTCGTGAATTGTTGAATCCTATATATATGACAATTTTAGCATATTGATGTTATTACTTATATCACGAACATAATAATTAAAGAATGAAGTAGATATGCTACTGTTATGAAATATTTTTGTAAAAGCATAATTGTCAGAAAAATATAGTTTTCAAGTTATTCCATTATTATGATCTGAACTCAGTCAACAGGGGTTATAGTACTGGCATTTCCATGGAAATTTTGATTGGCCATTATAAGTGGTGATGACTCAGCTATACCCGCCCTCATTGGGAATGACCAACTGTGGAGGATGCTAACCGACCCCCATGGTTAATGATATGATCACACCAAAAGGGGTGATACTTTCTGATATGATCCTGGGATTTCCTAATATTGTGGGGAATGCTGGATACCTGGCACAATGTGTTGGAAGCCTCCCAAAGTTGTGACAGACTTACAATTGGATTGACTAATATGTATTATAAATGAGCTAATAGGCTATTTGGAAATTATAAGAAAAGTATGTTGAATGTGTTATAAGTTTGATGGAAAGTTTATGATAAAGTATTTTATAGTCTATTCAAAAGATAAGACTATTGAATTATGTTTATGTTTTTTAGGGTGTGTTTGGATACCGCTTATTTTGCTTAAAACTGAAAACACTGTAGCAAAATAATTTTTAAAAGTGCGAATAGTGCCGTATGACCCATTTTTAATGAAAATTGTGATAAAAAAAGAGGTTTGTGAGTCCCGTGAACATTGCATGAGATCCACTAGAAGTGCATTGGCTTTGCTGAAATGCATTTCTCCAAAAAAAAAAAAAAAAAAAGAAAGAAAGGAAAATGCAGATGGTGGATAGTGCTTTTCAGCACTATCTAAACGCACAATTATTATATGAAAGGAAAATGACATATTTTCATCTGAAAATTCATTAGTTAGTTTAAGAAGGGTATGAGTACTATTGAAGGCTATTTATCAAAGCTGACATATCCATAAAACATTTGATTTACATGCATTCTTATTAAATGCTCATGGAGTTTAAAACCTTACTAGACTTCACAGCTTACCTTATTATATTTCAATGCACAGGTTTTTTCCTGGAAATAGTGAGAGTATTAGAGATGACAAAGAATCTGTAATTCTCATTTGTTAGAATGTATAGTTGTTTTTGTATAGTAGTTTAGCTTTTTTGTTATATAGGAATCATCAAGATATACTTAGTTTGTATAGTAGTTCAGAACCTTAGTTTGTTTTGAACCCCAGTTGTATGTCTTTAGGGTTAGACTTGTAAATAATAGTTTTGCTAAATGTTTATTTATGTAATAATTACACGAATACTTTAAGTTTCAGTCAAGTTGTAATCTTGCAAAGTTCGAAATGAAATGAAGTTTCAAGATTTTTATCAATTTTGTATATTATGGCTTTTATGCAAGGAAAAAAAAAAAAAAAGAGAGAACACAAGAAAGGATTTTTGATAAGCACCTTCAGCTTAAGTTGGTTCGTGTTAGTATTGAGGTAAACTTGATATTAACATGTCAGACATGCTTTAAATTCTAAAGTACAAGTTTGAGTCGTGACATGTGCTAATAGGATGTTATCAGTAATGTTTCTACCCTGAACAAAAGCATTCTGATAAGGAATTATGAGCAAGTCCATGAGAGGTTTAAGCCTAAATACCAAAATTTTGGAGATAATTTTATAAAAGACATTGCAAAGACTAATGGACATATACCCTTAAGTATTTAAAATTCAAATGACCAATTGGTCTTCATGTTTCTAAATTCTCAATTAGCCCAACCTTATTAAAATTGCATCTTTACCGTACCTTTATAATATTTTTCCTAATGCTTCAAAGTATTAAAGTCTTATGCACCTCGAGTAATTAAAAATATGTAAATCCATAACAAATAATCAAGCAAATTGGTTGGGATATTACACTTGGGCTGCAACCAAATTTGTTGTCAAACATTATTCTTTTTTAATTGTTTATTTATCTTCACACATTACAATTATTATCCTCTCTCGTTCTTTGTCCTCAAAAAACGCAACAAAATTAGAAAAAATCATGCACAATATCAGTGCATGTATATATTTACACAAGTATTATAACAAAAATGCATTTTATATAATGGATACAAAAATTGATGTAGTTGACTTTGGGGTTGGTTGAGCAAAATTTAGCCCTTAAATCATTATACCACAGCTGATCTGTCATGCAAGTGCTCTTATAAGATAAGTAACACTTATACTTTATGGGTAACTAAACACCCATTTGGTAATTAACGCTGAGATCACTAAAAAAAAATAGACCATAGAGTCCTTTTGAATATGGAACCAAAAGTTAAGTTTCAAAATGAAACTTTTGAAACACTAAGGATAAAAATGAAAACAGTACTCTATAAAAATAATGAAAACAATACCAAATGTTAGAGTATTCGCTAATTCACATCAGCTTGTTCAAAAATTTCTATTAATTTTAACATAATAACTTTTTATTTTATTTTACATATTCACTTTTCAAAACATCTCATATCAGATTATTTATTATTCGTTATATTTCATTAAAATATCAAATTTTCTTTATTTTTTTAAATTTTTTATCTTTCTTCACACATAACAACCATCATCCACTCTCTTACTTCATCATCAAGATACATAAAAATAAAAAAATAAAATAAACAACTAAATACAAAATGAATAGTATCATTATAAATTTACATGATTATTATAGCAGACTTATAAATTTACATATTTACACACAGACTGATGTGGGTCATTTCTAGGATAAATTGTGTAAATTCTACACATTTTTCTAAGTCTTTTGGCTGAATATTGCTGAATCTGGAGTTTATTTGCATTATAGCCACTGTTCCAAGTTAATTAGAGAATTGAGGAAAGAGAGTAAATTTCGGCAACGATGTTGCTGAAATTCAACAAAAGTATGAGAGAGAAAGAGAAAAAGTTGGAGAGAGAAAATTTTGAATTTCGATAATCACATTACTGAAATTTTGCTGCCCAAACCTGCTGACCGAGTGGCTCGAAGTGTCCTAGTGCTAGGCGGGTGCCCAAAGGAAAACTAATTGTGGCAATGCCATTGCCGAAATAGGGGGAAATTTTCTTTTTTTTTGGCAATTGTGGCAATGCCATTGCTGAAAATGGGAGGAAAAAAAAATGGTTGCCGAAATCTGGGGAGGAATTAAAAAAAAAGTGTTACGTCCACAATATTTTCACAACAAATCACAAGTAATTAGTTATTATTAGTTCAAATTTGAATTTAACACTGAGATTACTTTTTTAATCCAACAATAACAATCAATAACAACCTGCCACTTAGGATTTGTTGTAAAAATGTTGTGAAAATTTTTTTTTTTTTTTTTTTTTTTCCAGTAAAATACGATTGCATTAAGAACTAAGGAACAAAAACAAAATCAGTACATATCCTGGTTAAGGACAAACCATTCAAGTCAGAATTGAAAACAATGACTAAGTCCACAGGCAGACACAAGAAAAGCTTAAACTGACTATCCTGAGCAGCTCCCATCCTAGCCAACTTGTCTGCACTTCAATTGGCTTCCCGAAAACAGTACTTAAAGTGAATTTGGTGGATCTGAGTAGCCAGTTGCTTGCAGTCATCAACCAAGGGAGCAGCCAGACTGTTAGTGCACTTTGAAGCAGAGAGAACATCAATTACAACTCTAGCATCCACTTCAACTTCAACAGCATTAAAATTCCTATGAACACAGATCATCAACCCATCCCTTAAGGCCCATAGTTCTGCTATGAAACTAGAAGAAATTCCTATATTCCTAGCAAAACCCACAACCCAGGCACCTTCTTCGTCACAAATAAGGCCCCCACCTCCTGCTAGCCCCGGATTTCCAAGGGAAGACCCATCTGTGTTCAACTTAACCCATCCACGCCCAGGTTTCTCCCATCAAATTTGTTTGACTATCAGTTGAGATGCTATTTTTAGGAAGTAAGCACAGTAAAAGAACTCCGTGGCTTTATGAATTATATCTTTAGCTAATGAAGGATTGGGAGTTTTGTTGTTGAACACAACCTGATTTCTATGACTTTAGATTGTCCAAACAGCAAAAGGAAACACAATCTTCCAAGAAATTGGGGGGGGGGGGGGCAAAAATCTGCCTTATCATTTGCACAGTTAGATGGTAGCCATGAGTGAAAGTTTTGCACAAAGAATGACCCATTGCTAACCGAAATACCCAGCTGAATCCACATATCCTTGAGAGTGGGACAATCTCGAAAAGCATGAGAGATTGTTTTAAGACCGGTTTGACATAAAGGGCGGGTGGCATTAGTGCCTATGCCTCTTGCTACTAAGAGCTCTCTAACCCCGATACTATTGTGGCAGCACTTCCAAAGAAAAAACTGAATTCTAGGGAGGGTTTTTAAATCCCAAACCCACTTCCCGTGGAAAGGCTCACTAGCTCCCAAATTCTCTGCAATTCTGTAAGCACTGTGAAGATCAGAACCTCCATGTTTGGCCCCCACCCAAACCAATCTGTCTTGACTTCTAGTAGTTAGGGCGAAAGGGATTGCTTGAATCTCTTTCTTGTAATTCAAAGGGAGATCAAAAGGGATTAGATCCCAATTCCACCCTAAATCATCAACAACATCTCTAATCTTCAGCTTCTCACTTTCCAAAGGCAAAGGCCCTTGAACCACCTGCCTTAGTGGACCTAGACTTGTCCAAGAGTCAAACCAAAAATTCAGATTGCTTTCCCTTCCAGGAAACCACCTTGTTCCATTTTGAAAAATAGTCTTAGCCTTCCTCATCCCAGCCCAAACTTGAGAGCAAGGAAGCTTATCACTGTTCCTTGACCTCAATCTTTGCTGGGAACAATACTTGCTTTTAATTACTTTGGCCCATAAGGAATCCCCCTCTGTCTGAAACCTCTAATTCAGCTTTGTAAGCAAATTTGTATTTCTACCCTTAGCTGTTTGAAGACCCAAACCACCTTCCTCCTTTGGCTTAGTGACCTTTTCCTAACCTATCCAATGCATCTTCCTAGAAGATTCAGTAGACCCCCATAGGAAATTCCTGTTCACCTAGTCTATACTGTCCAAAACCTTAGCTAGTAAGTGTGTGCATTGCATCACATAATTAGGAGTTGTTGACAAAGATGACTGAACAAGCACTGCCCTTCCTGCTTGAGAAAGCAAACTAGCCTTCCACCCCGCCAACTTTTGCTTCATCCTATCCACAATAAAATTGAAGTCCCGAGTTGAGGAGCCCGGCACTTTAATGGGGATACCAAGATATTTCCCAATTGTTAAGGTGGACTGAAAACCAAGGATATCACTGAGGGATTCCTTTGTATCATGATCCACATTGGGAGAAAAGTATACTCTAGACTTGGATTCATTGATAGTTTGTCTAGAAATAGCACAAAACTCATCCAAAACATCTCAAATGGTTGAACAATTTGTGTAATCAGCTCTAGCAAACAAAACAAGGTCATTGGCAAAAAAGAGATGAGAAAAGGCCGGTCCACCTCTAGATGCTTTGATCGGAATCCAAATATTCTCCTCACACTTCTCTTGGATCAGCTGCCCTAAATAGTCCATACAAAGTATAAAAAGATAAAGGGAAAGTGGGTCTCCTTGTCTAATACCCCTTGATGGGAAAAACTCTTCTAAACAGCCCCCATTAAAGATAACCGAAGAAGATACTGTCGACACACAACTCATAATAATTTGGATCAAATTTTTTGAAAGATTAGCTTTCCCAAGAACATCCTTTATAAAACTCCATTCAAGCTTGTCATAAGCTTTCTCAAGGTCTATTTTGATCGCCATGTAACCCACTCTCCCACTCTTCTTGATAATCGTGTGGATCAACTCTTGCACAATGATGGCATTATCCGTTCCCCTCTTTCCAGGCACAAAGGCTGTTTGAAACGGCGAAATGAGCTCCCTCAAAATTGTCCTTAACCTTGCCACAATAATCTTTGTAATAATCTTGTAGACCGTGTTACACAAGCTAATAGGCCTATAGTTCCCTAAAGTTTTAGGCCCTTGAACTTTAGGAATAAGTGCTACATAAGTCTTGTTTAAATAGCTTGGGACCTCTTTTTTTACAAAAACCTTTTTAACCTCAGCCTTCACTGAGTCCCCAACAATCAACCAAAACCGTTGAAAGAAGCCCGTGTGCAAACCATCTGGCCCCGGGGCTTTAAAGGCTTTAAGAGACCACAGGGCTACCTTAATCTCCTCATCTGAAACTTCAGCATCAAGATTATCTCTTTCACTATCTGTGAGAGAGAGTTGCCATGGGGTAGTGGGAGAAGTATGCCAATCAGACCATACCTAGGAGGTGGAGTAAAGATCCATGAAACTCTTAGTAATATGCTCCATAATAGCACCCTCTTCAAAAAACGAATCCCCTACACTATTCTTTATGGCTGAGATACGGTTCCTTTTCCTTCTTACTATGGCTGGGAGATGGTAGAAGGAAGTGTTCGTATCCCCAAAAACTATCCAATTAACTCTAGATTTTAAGGCCCATAGCTCCTCTTCCTAGGCAAGGGCAAGGGCAAGGTCCAGGTCGAGAAGCAATTTCTTTTCTAACTCAACTAAGAAAATCGAAGGCTTGGAAGCTAAAGCTTGTTGTATGCCATTAAGTCTTGACATTAGCTTCTTCTTTTTCACAAAAATATTTCCAAAATGAGGCCGATTCCAAGTTGCTGCCCCTTTAGCAAAGCTCTCAATGGCCACTGGTAACAAGGCTGAATTTCTCCAAGCATTTGCTACCACATTGGGAAAGGATGGATCAAACACCTAAAAGCTTTGGAATTTAAAGGCCTCTTAAGGAAGGTGGAGGGCCTAGGTTGTGTTTCCAGCAGCACAGGGCAATGATCAGAGTGGCACTAGGTCAAATGTGTGATTTTTGCTTCAAGAAAAAGGCTAAACCACTCCAGATTAACAAAGACTCGATCAATTTTCTCTTGGATTAGAGCATCCACTTCTCTGCGATTAGTCCACGTGAACCTTGGCCCCCAAAACCCCAGATCAATCATATTGCACTTATCCAAGAATTCCTTGAACAGTAAAGACCTGGTAATACTAATCTCTCTACCACCAAATTTATCATTAGAATTAAGGGGCTCATTAAAATCCCCAGCAATAACCCAAGGTAAATTATGAGACTCAGCTACTGTAGCCAAATTATTCCATAAAATGGTTCTTTCTTCAAGCCTAGGACTAGCATACACAGCAGACAAAATCCAGGAAAAGTCAGAACCACGCACCTTAATAGAAACGTGAATTTCCTGCTCGGTGTTGGCCATCTGAGTAACTTCCACCTTATCTGAATTCCACAGAACCCATAATCCACCCGAGTATCCAATAGTCTTTGTATGGATAGCTCCATCCAAAGGTAACCTGTCGGTGATTCCCTTTGCTTTCTCACCACCAAGATGAGTCTCCATCACCACAAACACAGCCGGATCAGGAATCCGGGTTAACTCCCCAACATGCTTTTGAAAATTGGGCTTCAAAACACCCCTGCTATTCCAAACAATAATATTCATGGAGTAAAGATGAATCAAGATGAGAACCTCATTAGGAAGGCGCATCAACTCCTCCACCAACTTCAGGTTCCGCCCCATCTTCGCCAACATGAACCTCACTCTTGCTATTGAGTGTAAGCTGAAACCCAGAATTGGCTTGAGCATATGAGGAAGCTTGAATACAAGACACATCCCCATTACAGAATCCAACAACCTTGGAATCATCTTGCATAAAAGTATCGCCGGCATCTACCACCAAATTGCCTACCTCGACTTCCTGGCGAACCACCTTCTCAGTTGCAAAGGCTTTGCTCTGGATTCGACAACCACTAACTCCGACCTCACCACTGCTCTACCCCTCTAGTTGATCGCCACTTATGGAGTGCACTGAAGCTACAAATTGGAAGGGGGGATCCGATTTTCTCTTGTTGCCTTCAACACTTCTCCAGGACCAAGTCTGATATTTTTTTAGTAGCAATCCTGTTACTAAAGTCAGCAGCGGGCTTCATAAAAGAGTTGAGAGCCCTAGTTCGTGCTATACCCTTTTTCCCCCTCACGGATGGGCTTGTCTGAAATGAAGGAACAGAAACACTTGTTGAACTACCCACAAGGTTCGGCCCAACCTGCACATTCGTCTTATTGGGTTTAGCATCAGCTTCATTAAAATTGGTGGGTTCCAAGGCCCAGCCCATCTTCTCGGTCTTACTAAAAAAGCCTTGATCGTAGGCTTGGTTCGACCCTGCTTTCCCTAGACCCATGTATCCCTCCTTAGTCACAGCATTCACTGAACTTCGTTGTCCTGACTTCTTACGTGTCACAATCATCCAAGGCCCGTACGATGTACTATCCGTAGTTGCTCCACTACCACCTAACGTGTCACACCCATCTGTAGTACTATCCGTAGCATGCACCTTGCGTGACCTTGTTGACTCATCAGGCTCACCGTTTTCCTCCCTCTCCGGCGAAATCGGCTTCCGAATAGTGTGAGGACAATCATCCTTCTTATGTCCAATCCTACTGCAGGCAAAACAGAGTTTATGGATACCCTCGTAAACCACCTGTTGCTCAAGTCTGCCAATAAGCACAGTATTAATGAGTGGCTTGTTGATGTCCACTTGGAGACATAACCTCGCATACTTCCCTCTCGCCTCTAATGCTGTGTGAGCATCTATACAAAGGACTTTACCAATAGCATCTCCAATCTGCTTCAGCACCTTAGCTTCATAGAGTTCCAAAGGAAGTTGATGAAGCCGAACCCAAACCACAATCAAAGAGACAATGGCCATGGCTGGTTTGAAAAAAGGCTCCCATGGTTTGATGGATAGAAAGTGTCCACCAATGAACCACGAGCCTTTTTCCAGAATTGAGTTCATGTCCTCTTTCAAGGCGAAACGGACCGAATAAAAATCATCTCCTAGATCGACGCAATCAAGTCTCCCAGTTAGTTTCCATAAGAGATTAAGCTTACTTTGGAGGAAGCTAAAGCCAACCAATCTCCCAAATAGCTTAACTATCAGAGTTTGAGCCTAAGGACCTCTAATCCGCCTCTTAGTTTCTCGAGAAAGCTTCACAGCTGCTAATCCTTCCTAGAGGTTGGAAACCTCATCATTGGACTCTGCCTTAGCATCCATCAGATCTGAAAAATCAAAGGCTTCTGCAAAAGCACCTGGAATTTCGCCCACTAGTTTGTCCTTGAAGGACGCTCCAGCCAACCCCCATGTATTCTGGTGACTCTGTGAATGGCCACCGTCGCTAGACCGATCGTTAAACTCAGCATGGTGAACGTCCTTCACCTTCTTTTTGCTACGCGAGATTTCGACTTCCTCTTCTCTAGAGAGGAAATGGTGCTTAGAGAGACCTATCCGTGCGACACACTTATTTGTGAAAATGTTATGGACATATCATTTCTCATTAGTTCCTTAGCAATTGAAAATCTTATGTCTTTGAAACTATAGCTGTGTGCTCTAACCATCTTGGGGATTATAATCTGGTTAAAAAAAAAAAAAATTTGAAGTCCATTTGCAGTGAAAAGAAAGTACATTCACTTACACGAGCTTTCAACTTCAACCTTGGTTGTGTCACTGAGTGCTCCAACCACTATTCTTTTTTTTTTTCCTCCCATTTTTGGCAATGTCATTGCCACAAATTTTTTTTTTCCCCTATTTTGGTAGTGGCATTGCCACAAACCAATTGCAACAATTTTTTTTCCTCCTATTTCGGCAATGCCATTGTCACAAATCCATTCCACAAATTTTTTTTTTTTGAAACGATATGTGCACACAATTTTTACAACAAATTCTAAGTGACATGTTGTTACTAGTTGTTATTGTTGGATTAAAAAAATAATCTCAGTGTTAAATTCAAATTTGAACTAATAATAAATAATCACTTGTGATTTGTTGTAAAAATATTATAGACGTAGTATTTTTATTTTTTTTTAATTCCTTCTCAAATTTCGGCAACCATCTTTTTTTTTTCCTCCCATTTTCGGCAATAGCATTGCCACAATTGCCAAAATTTCCCCCCTATTTCGGCAATAGCATTGCCACAATTAGTTTCCCTTTGGGCACCTGTCTAGCACTAGCACACTTCGAGCCACTCGGTCAGCAAGTTTGAGCAGTAGAATTTCAGTAATATGATTACCGAAATTCAAAATTTTCTCTCTCCAAATTTTTCTTTTTTCCTCTCATACTTTTGTTGAATTTCGGTAATATCGTTGCCAAAATTCACTCTCTTTCCTCAATCTCCTAAATAACTTGAAACTGTGTCTATAGAACAAATAAACTCCAAATTCAGTAATATTCAACTAAAAGACTCCATATTTCTATTATAAAATGATTGACATGAATCCACTTAGGGTCGAGTGGAATAAAACTTAAATTGTTATTTTCAAAAAAAAAAAAAAAACTTAAATTGTTTTTTTTTTTTAAATAGATGAGGCACCAAATGTCGAATATTGATTGGCTCCTATTGTTAAGTCCACGTGACTGCATCCACAGACAATAAAAGCTCAGTGTGGGGGTTTCATGAGAAACCCTAAATCTAGTCTCTCTCCTTAATATCTTTAACCCATAATATATAGGCTCTCGTTTTCCCCACCCGTCTTTGGCAGCCGCAGCCTCTCTTCCTCACTCTCTCCTTCGCCGAGGCACTCTCGGCTCTTCATCTCTTTCCGGTGAGTTCTCATCAAAACGTAGAAACAATAAAAGTCCCTGATCTTATGTTTTTGTTGTTTTGAACCTAACTGGAAAAATAGAAGATTATGATGCTATCATATGATATGCTTTTTTTTTATAGACCCATAAATCGATACTACTTTTTTGTGTCACTTAATTTAATTTTTGTGTTACTAGGGAAAAATGCTTTACTGGGTATGAGCCAAAAATCAAACTTTAATTGTCTCTTGAAAGATTTAGCAAAGGGTTTTGGGATTTTGGAAATATAAGTAAATTTGATTGTTTTTTGTTTTCTTAGTTGTATTAGTGCCCAATAGTAGAATCCCTTTTATGCTATATGATTTTAAGGTTATTTTGATATTAGCTGTTTGTTGATAAATTTAAGATCCATAGTGTTTTTTTTTTTTTTTACCTTGTAAACAAACCAATGAATAGTTTGTTTTGTGTTTTAAATATTCAGCCTTTGAATAGATGTTTTGCCAACATAAAACTGAGAGTGAGAACTTGTGTGATATTAAAGAGAATCGCTTCTATTATTGCGTAATTAGCTCATTTTCTTTTCATACATTTGCAGATAATGTTTTTTTGTTTACATTTATCCTAGATGGTCTCTTTGACAATAATTGTATCAAGGTTGATGGGGTGTGTATAAACTAATTGGTTATTTTGACAATGTGAATCGGCATAATGATATATTAGTCGTAATTTTATTTTCACTGTTTGTTTCCTAGATTTTCTTTGAGAAAGTAAGAAAAGGAATTATAGTATCTTCAATCATTGTCTTTGTAGGAACAGCTAATTCTCTATAATGGGTCGTGTTCGCACCAAGACTGTGAAGAAGTCTTCCCGGCAGGTCATTGAGAGGTACTACTCGAAAATGACCCTAGACTTCCACACTAACAAGAAGATCTTGGTGGAGGTTGCCATCATACCCTCAAAGAGGCTCCGTAACAAGATTGCTGGATTCTCTACCCACCTGATGAAGAGGATTCAAAAGGGTCCAGTGCGAGGCATCTCATTGAAGCTACAAGAAGAGGAGCGTGAGCGCCGTATGGACTTTGTGCCAGAAGAGTCTGCCATTAAAACCGACCTGATTAAGGTTGATAAGGAGACCCTTGACATGCTTGCTTCTCTTGGCATGTCTGATATGCCCGGACTAGAAGAAGTTGAACTACAGCCTGTTATTCCAGCCCAGGTGTTTGGTCGGGGTGCTGGTGGCCCTAGGAGGTACTGAGGTAACTCGGTGGGGGTTTTGATAACCAAATATATTAGCTGTTATTGAAATATTGGGTACCTTTTTTTTTTGTTAATTTTGATACTGGTACTAATGATAAAGTAAGCAGATCTTATTTTATGGTTGTTTGTGAACTTTGAGTGTGGTACCCCTAGCTTATTTAATGGAGATTCTGAATCTTGTTATGGTTCATGGTTATGTGCAATTGTGCTTGGCTTTGCTATCAATTGGTATCATTTTGTGTATGCACATTTGAGATAATTAATGCGGTTCAATTTGTGCTTTTTCAGAAGTGAGAGGAATATAGCGTACGTTTGGATTGCATTGAAATGAAAGTTTTATGCGTCTAGCGTTTTTTGTGTGGGTCCCATGCACTATTTATGAGACCCACAAGTACGGATTTCAGCAAATTTTTCTTTAAAATTGGGTCTCATGGCATTATTCACACATTTAAAAATTATTTTACTACAGTGTTTTCAATATTTAGTAATAAACGGTATCCAAATAGATTCATAGTATACTTTTTCACCAATGCTCATGTTACATACAATTCTGAGGGAGTGACAATCATTTGGCCTCCCTAACTGGTTTTCTACTAGTTTATATGAACTTATTGGTTTCTATGTATATTTATGTTGATCCTAAGCTTCTTGGAACTTAGAAGAGCTCCATTATTCTTAGGGACACATCTGGCCCTAAGATGATGAAATTTCTAGGTTATTGACACTCATTTTTATGTGCTTTAGGAGCTAGGATTGCTACCCTGTCATGTTTTACCGGGATGCAGACATAGGTGTGTTAGTCTCAGAAATATTAGCTTGTATAACTTCCATCAGCTCTCATTTTAGATTAGATAGGACTCGGGTGTAAAAACAAATTGGTTAAAAAAAAGTAAAATTTTAAAATGTTGTACATAAGTCAAATAAATCGAATAAACTGAAAATAAGTAAGCTGTGGCAATCCGGTTGGATCAAAATAACACCTTGAGTCTCCACATTGGAATGTTATCTATATGTAACCTTTTACTTTGCTATTATCTACAAGCAGGCTATCCGGTGCTGCTAACGTGTGGGTAGCTATTTTACTACCATTGATTTCATTGTGAACTGTATGAAGGCATATCACCTAGGACTTCCCCTAGGTGGGAGCAGGACTTCACTCCCAGTCCCAGGTTTTCACTTAGGTGGGAGTAAGAGCATCTCCAGGAGCATGGCTATCCAGGTATATTAGCTATAATATAGAGAACTTGTGCACTGTGGATGCTCTAGCGGATTCGGCAAAGTCAGTTTTTTTTGGGCTTATGAACAGTAGTCCATCAAGTCTGATGGCCTACTGTTCATTCTTCAAATTCTTATTTTCTATTATAATAATTAGGTGCTGAATAAAAAAATATTGGAAGATGTGTAGTTGTTAAAAAATAAATAAATAATGAATGAAGAAATAATATTTAAATGGGATAGAGAATATGTTGGAAAGTATATTTGAAAAGTGGGTAGGCAAAAGCTAAATGTCACTGAACCGCCAAACAGTACAAAAATTTTGCTAATCTGTTGGAGATGCTCTAACAATGCGTATAGGTGCTTCTATATTTAAGAAAAACAATAAGGATGATTAATAACAAAATGGTTGGATCGAGTCTACAAAGTTAGGACTCACAAAAAAGGTGTTCTCAAAAAATAATTGACTGAGTTAGGATTATGTCAAAGAAAAAAGATACTCTCGAATGGATAAAATTTACCTTCAAACCAGTCTGGTTTGGTGGACTCCAATAACGAGTACTTTTATTCATTGTGTGTATTTAATAGTCATGTAACAAGGGGATGAGTCGTAAATTCTATATATCTTCATATGATGATTGGTTTTCAATTTGGTGGAACTATAATAATCAAACATGCCACTTATAACTTGAAAATGATGCACGTCCATTCAATAAATTAAAAAGAAGAAAATGGTGAAGACAAATATTACAATGTTTTCCAATGCATTAGATACAGCTATACTGCATTTGAAACAGAAATTACATTTCCCCAGCTTTTTGCTCCAGTATGGTGCTAAGGCACTATTTGAACTCCCACAAACAAGAACCTGAAACACAAGTAATATATAACATAAGAAGAAATTTCATAGGGGGTTCTTTTCTTATAAATTTAGTTTTGAAATTTAGTATAATAATTTTATAATGATTGAAGTATTTAGGGCCCTGCAGAAAAAGATCTAACGTAAGGTATTATGCAAATGCTTTTGGGTTTAAGCAAGTGAGATCACTCATTGATTTATTAACAAAATGATACAAGAGTTGGTCGACCATTCAATACATGAGGTAGATAACATCAATGAATTGTTTTTGGCAATAGATCATCACTTATTATGCGGACTGTGATGAGTACCTGAACTGTGTCGACCTTAAGAAGCTACTCAATTAGTTGATGAATTATGTCTCAAGAAGTTCAGTGCTTATTCTAACAAAATCCGAAATGTATGTACCAATGCAATAATAGATGAAACAGAGATTAATTTATATCATCAAGGTGTTGAAATTAGTTTCATTTTTTCTAGACAAAATGGCAAATGCCAACATGCACAAAATACCAATTGGGACAATTCAACAAATCAAAGGGAAATATGGAGGTAGAAAAAAAGGGCTTACTTTGGTGAATGGCACCAGCGGATCCATATGTGGCAAAAGCAGGAACAATAGTCTACAAAGGCAATTGAGAGAGAGAGAGAGAGACGATTGTTCCCAGTGTTTTCCCTAGTGTTCTGAGAACACAAATACTGAAACCAACCAAAAGTACCATTTTTTTATTGACAAACAGAAAACAATTTTTTAGGAACCATTTCAATCCCATATATTTTCTTAGACTTTAATGATTGCAAGAACAAAATATAAACATAAGGTTGTAATACAAATAAAAATATGTAATTGGTAGGCAACTAAAGTAAGGAAAAAACAATCTAGACGTGTATCATTTGACAACAGAGTCACAAATCTCTTGGGTCCTTAAGGAATAAGAGGTAAAGACATTTATTTTCCTACGTTCCGTTGACCTTAAAGGAAACAGGTCTGTGCCTTAAGAAATTAAGAATTGGCCAAGTCAAGCAAAGGATACCTAATAAGTTCTGTCTCTGGGGAAATTATGATCTTTATATTTATTTTGAAAATTTGATAGTTACAACAATGTGTGAGAGGAGATTTGAACCCTGGTTCTCCCAATAATGTCCCTCTCTAGGGCCATTATTAAATCCTCTTGATACGAGACAAACTCTCAAGCAGCTATACCAGCCAAATAGATAGGGAGCTCACATTGAGGTTATGATAAACTAGACTGGAAAAACAAAAAATCAATAAATAAAGAACGAGAAGAAATGGGATGAGTCAAAATTTGAAACCTATATAGCCATAGGCTACGCAATTGTGTAGCACTTTAAGGGTACTGAAGCCACCCCATTTTTGCACTCCTGCCTTCTCTTTTAAGTTGCAAGCACCAATTCTTTACTTGCTTGAAACTGATCTTTTGGATGATAGAGGAAACCAAACCTCCATGTAATGTACCAAAAACTTCTCTAATATCATGAGAATCGGTTCATAGTCATTACACTTGGACACACCCAGATGCAGTAGGGCAAATGTGTTAAACCAACAAGTCAGTTGGATCAACACCACAAGATGGTAAGGTAACCAACTTGTCACCAAAAGTCTCCACAAGAACAGTAACCATTCTTAAAATGGTGAAATCGATTTGTATCCCGAACAATAATCTCTCTCCCTGTCAAACTTGATGTAAGCTTCATAAAAGAATGGCAATCCCCACAGATCCTAAGATTCTTCATAATCCTGATAGGCACATTTGAAGGTAAGCACATTAAACCAAAAGTAAGAGCAAGCTTCTCACTATGGTGCCTTAAGAGTTCTTGTTTTCTGCCCTCTTCCACGTAGTGAAGGTCATGTGCAGTCTCAGCCTTGTAATCTAGCTTCTCCAACTCTTCAATTAAATTATCCAACTTTGAGTAAATCTCAGCAATTTTAGGATGGTTTCTCTCTCCAACCATAAATGAATGAACCTTGTCTTTGATTCCAATCCAACTCTTACCCCTCTCCTTCTTCACCTCACTTTCGTTAAGAAGCTTCCTTGCTCTTGCCACTTCTTCCCACTTTTTATTTGCTGCGTATATGTTTGAAAGCAAAACATGATTCCCTGCATTATTAGGTTCCAGCTCAAATAATTGCTTAGCTGCAACCTCAGCCAATTCAAGATTTCCGTAGACTCTACAAGAAGACAAAAGCGAACCCCAAATTGAAGCAGTCGCATCAAACGGCATGTTCTTTATCAAATCATAAGCTTCGTGAATCTGCCCTGCTCGACCAAAAATATCTACCATACATGAATAGTGAAGGACATCAGGTGACAAATTGTGCTCCCTTGTCATAAGATTGAAATATTTCTTTCCTTTTTCAACCAAACCCATATGACTACATGCTGATAACACAGCAATATAGGTTACTTTATTTGGAAAAATACCCGTCTGCTGCATTTTCTCAAATAAAATCATCGCTTCTAGGGAGTGGGCATGCCTACCAAACCCCGAAATCACTGCGTTCCAGAGAACAATGCTCTTCTCTTCCACACCTTGAAACACAATGTATGCTTCTTGAATGCAGCCACATCTGGCATACATGTTAATAAGTGAGGAAGCAACATATATATCGGAACCAAGTCCAGTTTTACATAACACGGCATGCACCTGGTTCCCTTCAATCAGAGCTGCCAGACCTGCACAAGCACATATTATAGATGAAATTGTATACTGGTTCTGCTCCAACCCCATCATTTGAGCTTTGCGAAACAAGACCAAAGCCTCCTCATAAAGCTCATTTTGTACATAACCTGCCACCATTGAACTCCATGTAACAGCACTCTTTTCTGGCATGCATTCAAAAACCCAGATTGCATCCTTTATCAAATTGCACTTGGCATAAACATCAAGCAATGCAGTTCCCACAAAAACATTAAAGTCCATGGCAGCCTTTATTGCGAAAGCATGCAACTGTTTACACTCAAACATAGCACATTTTGCAGCACAGGCACAAAGAACACTCGAAACGGTGAATTCACTAAATGAGATTCCTTCTCTTTGCATCTCAACAAAAAGACTAAGAGCTTCCTGCTCCTCTCCGTTCTGTGCAAGTGACCCAATCATTGTATTCCATGAAACCAAGCTTCGTTCTGGCATTTTATCAAACACTTTACGAGCACAGTCAACTAAACCACATTTAGCATACATTGCAATAAGCATGTTTGCTGTTATAATGTCTGCTTGCAACCCAAAACAAATTACTTGTGCATGGCAAGCCTTCCCTTTCATGGGTACTCTTGTTCTTGCAAATAACTGCAACATTTCATGCAAACTTGAAACATGGGCAACCCTTGCACTCACATAAACAAGGTCCTCTAGTGTTGGACTCTGAGGTTTCACATTAGCTAATACTGAAAAGTGTCTATAATGAGGACCAAAACTACACCACAGTCTAGTGTATCTCCTTAGAGTTTTCATATTATTGTCACAACTTGGCAAAAGCCTTTGAAATGGACATGACCAACTCATTGTGTGCATTTAATTAATCCATTCCAGACCATCATACATATATGTAAAGGAAATGTCCAAGTGTATCACCTCTCCCATCTGGGTCAAGATGGGAGAGGTAATGTTAGAAAATAAAGATTGTACATTGGATTTGGTTGAATCATGAATGGCTTAAGAATGGGTTCAGTACAGTATAGGCTAGAGACTTGAGAGGAGAATATGTTGCTGAAAAACCAAAAAACGATGCTATGGTCTAAGCCTTTGGGCCTAAGCAAGTATGATTTTGGGTTCAGTCATGCAAAGGCCTAGGAGAAGTACACATGCTAAGGTCTAAGCCCAATCGTATTGGGTTAAGAATTGGGCTCAAGTTAGAATGCATTTCTTTAGAAGAGTTTTCGAGTGTGTGCTATTTACTTTACAAAATATTTTAATTTTGGTTTCATCTTTTTCTTCCTTTAAAATATTTTTTTTCCATTTTTTCATGAATTTTTGTTTGATTAGTGGAAACATGCTTAATAAGATAAAAACAATGATAATGTATTTTTTTTATTTATAGGTAGATAATGGGTGAGGGAAGGGGTTGTGGTTTATACCACAAATAGATTACCACAAAAGACACCATTCCTACTGAGCTATTAGTTGAATCTCGATAATGCATTTGGTATGAAATTTCCAAGTAAGACTATGTTTGTTTAATTGAAAATAAATGAAATATGGATTTTGTGAAATATTTATTTTTGATATATATAATTTGGATTTAATTAGCCTTTTAATCGTATGCAGTGCGGGAATGATTTTATGTGTCATAAAATACTTCTAATCTAATCTAACTTATTCAAACCAATCCTAACAAACTAAAGACATTACCAACTCAATACTAATAAAAATAAAGCAGTTTCTCAAATAAAAAACATAATAATAAAAAATAAGACACATAACATGATACTTTTTTCTTACTTCTTCCTCCATTTGGTTTCTCTGCCCAGTCTGCCCACTATCACCTTTTTTTTTTTTTTTTTTTTTTTTCATTGAATCAAGTTTTAGCTCCATTCTTGACTAAGAGCGTTCCCATCCATCTCCCTAAAATAGGATAAGAGACCAATTTAAGGAATGAATCCAAAAATAATCCACACATTGGCTTCCCTACAGATCTCCTAAAAAAACACCATTTTGTTATAATGTTATAATGCATCCTTACATTTAGAGAACATTGTTAATTCCCCAAACAATTTTTTTTTAAAGTATTTATTTTGTTTATTTTTTAAACAGTTAGTGTGAATATTTTGAAAAGTGGAGGAAATAGTAAAACAATGAATAAAGAAAGAATATTTGAGTGAAATAGTGTTTAGAATAGAGAATCAGATGTGAGTGTTTTGAAAAGTTTTTGCTAAAATAGAAAAAATAAGTTCTTTTTCTAAAATAAAAAGAAAATTTTGCACGAATCAATGTGAATGCTCTAAAGGCCACTGATTTTAAGCTTTTAATTTTTTTTTTTCAATTAATTAGGTTATATATATATATATATATATCTTATTTGACGGGTATATAAGGACAAAGTTGTCAGTATCATACGATACATATCACGTATCGTATGATTCGTGTCGTATCATATGTAAAAATTTTCGTATCATATAAGCATATCCTAAGTGTTTATGAATTGTACAATACAATGTGTGTATCATATGAATCACATTGTATTGTAAAATCGTACATATTGTATGTACATAGACAAATACTTTAAAATGAGATTTTTTTGGGTTAAAATTATTATTTTAATCTAACAGGTTGTTAGACTTTTTTTAAACAAAAAATTATTAGGTTATATGATTTAACCTAATAAAATACCATATTCTTAAGATTTTTTTTTTCCCCTCTCTTTCTCCTACAAAATTTGAACTATACAGTACACACTTACACTTCACTTTAATATTTACAAATTTATTTTCTATGCTATGAATAAGATATTAATTGAAAATATAGTTATTTTTATTTTTTTTCATTATTGTTATAAGTCCAAGAAACTAGATGCCAAGAATTTTTTTTTAATTATTAAAATAAAAAGAACAAGGAGAGATAGTAAATGTTAGTGATGATGAAGAAAATTTTAATGAAGAAATAAATTTGCAAAATGATAAACATGATGATAGCATTGACTTAGATGGGCTTGATTAGCCAATATGATGAATATAATGAAAATAAATTAATTTTTGGGTCATTTGTAATATATTATCACTTTTGAATTTAAACAATTTGAATGTGAATGTTATAAACACATGCTAGTTTTATTTATTTAATTAGCTTGTTAAATATTATTATATAAATGATTAAATAAATTAGTCATTAGTTGAATATATTCAAAATTTATAATAAATATACCATTTATATATGTATATCTATAATTTTTTATAAATTTTATTAAGTGTTTATGTATCTTATGATACATAATACGAAAAAAATCAAAAATTAATTCACGATACGATTCACGTTTTGAAAACTATGTATAGGGTTATAAACGAGTAAAGTCGAGCCAAGTATTAAAAATTTAAGCCTGTTCATTTAATTCTTTTTCAAATACGAGCCAAGCTCAAGCTCATTACCATACAAGATTTTATGTTAAAGCTTGACTCATTTTCTTATCGAGCAAGCTCAAACTTGTTCACAATTTACTTGATTAACTTATTATTGTCCTATATATTGTGAAACTATGATTAAAATGTTTCACCTTTTCATAATTCTATGACATTTTACTACAAATAGATAGTTTATATCATCAATAAGTACAAATAATAATTCAATGTCATATGAACCTATTGACAAATTTATACAATCTAATTTCAAGTCTATATAAATATATTTTTAGACATATACAGATATAAAAATATAATATTATATACAATTAAATCGAGTTCTTATGTTCATGAGTTTGTTTACAAACACATTGTTATATTTGAGTTTGACTCGTTTAATAATCGATCCTAAACTTAAAACTTGAACTTGGTTTATTTTCTAAACAAACTAATATAAACAAGTTTTTTCCGGAGTCAACCTCAAACTGTTCATAAATAGATTGGTTCATTTGCAACATTGCTTGTATATTGTGTTCAAGCATACCTAATTTTTTAAAGGATTTAACAAATAATGGTTTCTATTTTAAAATAAAAGGTATGTTGACCTTTATTGAAAATCTTCAATTATATAATGATATTAATTGATATTAAAATATTTTATTATCTTAATCAATCCAAACTGATAAATGGTACATCCATCATTATCGTATGGTTGGGCAAACACTAATTATTATTATTTTTAATATATGGACAAACACTATTTAGGATAACTAAATGCATCCCTGTTACACGTCCATTGATTAATCAATGGCTACCAATATATTTCATTTCTTAATCAATCCAAATAACGAACCGTACGGCCAACATTGTATGTTTCACGGGCAATCACTATTAAGGATAACCATTCCAAACGCATTCACGCATGGAGTGACTACAGTTCACTGATTAATGAGCATTTAGGTCTGTCCACTTGGTAGAGGCGGCTCAATGACAGGAAGTCTCGTGATTCATACCTTGTGAGTTCGAGATTATGAATTCGAATGGTAACAAATTTTATTATTGGATAATAGTTTATAGCTATTCATAAATAGGGTTTATATGAATCAAAAGCAGTAATCGCACTTGTGATTTATTTTAAGGTAAAAAAAAAGGTAGTACATGTTACAATCTTAGAGATACTTGGATGATTTTAGTTGGATCCAGTTCACTGATTAATGAGCATTTAGGTCAGTCCACTCGGTAGAGAAAGCTCAATGACTAGAAGTATCGTGATTCATATATTGCGAGTACAAGATTATGAATTCGAGCAATCACAAATTTTATTATTAGATAATAATTTATAACTAATCATAAATAGGATTTAAACGAACCAAAAGCAGTAACCGCACTTGTGATTTTTTTCCTGAGGTAATAAAAAAAGTAGTACATGTTATAGTCTTAGAGATACATGGATGATTTTAGTAGGGTCACAAGAAGATAACAATTTTGACGTGGTCCAACAACTTGATAGGTCAGATCATAAAAAAGAAAAATCAGATGATGATGGCTCTAATTGATTGATTTGACATGATCCCTATCTGGAAAAAAAAGATCGTAAGGTTTAAATTCGTCAGCTATACTTTTGTAGAATATGAATATCTCGAAGTTTTCTACATAGGTCAATGACTTAATAGACCGAATATTGAACACTAACTATTCTTTGCCCCCATTGAAGCTTTTTGAGAACCACATGGTCCACTTCAATCTGCAGGAGCAACTAAAATGAAAAAGAAAAGCACTCGTCATCATATATCACTCAATGGTTTTTAAATACAAATTTGATTAAAATATTTAGTCCTAGCTAGTCTCTTACAATTTGTCAACCAGTTGAAATGTATTGTGATTCACTGTCCAAGAAATGTATTGACATGGAACCCATAGAATAGATGACCCAAATAAGTTGATATTTTAGTGAACATATAAAATGCACATAGTGGGAGATAATCAAATTGTGTGAGAGACTATAGTGTCAGCTTGACATGACAAACAAAAAAAGGAGAGCATGGGAGGGACAGAAATTGAGGCTTAGGATTTGCAGTTCACATACAAATTTTAGCATTATGATCAGTATAATTTAGTTTTGGGTTGACTAATTTTTTTAAAATTTTTTAGAAAAAAAAAAAAGGTCATTTCGGTAAGATCAAGCATATCTTAACCAACTGAAAGTAGGAATAAAGAGCCAAATATTGGGATGCCCAATTCAACTCCAAAAACATGATATCCTCCTCATCTCATCGCCTTTTTATACCTTTCTTTTTGGGATGTAGTTTTTATAGCCATTATTAAAAGGTCAACTCAGATGGACGGCAAACTGTAGTGTGAAAGTATCAAACGAGTCCTATGGTTGGTTGATGATTAGACCTACACAGTTGTGTTCACTTGCCTTACCATGTAGCTAAAATGGAAACCCCATGACAGCAGGAAAAGAAAATAAAAAAGCAGTTGGGAAATTCAATGTTTTTACTATTCCCTCTTTTAATGGCCCAAAAACAAAAACCCTTCTATTCCTTCTAGAATGTATTGTCCATCTAGATATTGCTTTTTATTTATTCATTATTACTATGAAGAAGTTAAAAAGAAAAACTATATGTTATAGTTATACTTCTATTTCAAATTAAGTCAAGAGTATTTAATATTTTCAATTAAAATTTTATTATTTTTAGACAATTTCAATGTTCAGTATCTTTCTACTGACGTATCTTGATAACGTCATTTCTTACCCAAATCCCAATATTCAAATCCCATCATTTTTTTTCTTACGGTGTCCATGCATTGATTCAACTCAAGTTTGATGTTAACCCAACAACTAACTCGTTGAGTTGACAACAGGTTTGAGAAAGGTGAACCTGTTGTCAATTGTGACAAAATGAGTTGTTAACCACAATGCTAGCTAGGGAAATCAGATGGTCGAATCGGGTCCAAATCGCTTAAGCTCTCCTATGTTTAAGGTTTTGTGATGTCAGCCAAATTTGGTGGAGATCTCTTTGGATCTCTAAAGCAATGCTCGAGCGACTAATGACGAAGCTCCAAGGAAGAAAGGCAGCACATGGTGAAAGCCCAACATAGCACATGTACATTCGAATAGGTCGATTTCATCAAGTTCTAGACAAAAAACCTATCTACTTAACCTGAGATTGTTGGGATTTGGTGACAAGAACTTGCAATCGACCAATCCCGCACTTACATATGGCAATGTTTTAGTCGAATACCCACAAGTTGAGCAAATTAATCGGGTGCAAATCTAGGTTGGACACTCCTAATTTTTCCACATTTACTCAATAACCAAACATATCACACACACATAAACTCGAACACCTTATTACCTAACTTTTTTCCCCCTAAAATAATATTCTCAACCATCAACTCACCCAAATTTTCAGCCAAGCCAAAAATATATAAAAAGAAGCTATACACAAATTTTGAAACCCTAAAAAGCACCATGCTGCCATAACCATCGATCGTGGCTGAACCCACCCATGGCCAAACAACTTCAAGCAACGCTCCACCAATTGCACTTTCTTTTGGGCTTGAACTTTTGGGCCACATGCTTCCAAAACCACCCTCAATATGTTCTTTAACTAAATTAACAAACAAAAATACATATTTTTTTTAATAAAATTTTAATTGTTCTTAAATAGTTTGGTTCAATTATAAATAATAATAATAATAATAATAATTAAAAAAAAAAAAAAAAAAGGAGCTTGCGTATGAAACGATATTCTTTTCCTCGGCCACGAGAGGCAAAAAAGGATGAAACAAATATTGACATTTTTATTTTAGGAAAATTATTAGGTAGTTCCAGAGTACCATAAATGCGTAGTTTTCTTTCTTACATGAATAGTGAGTCCCACCATAAATTTAATTAGTGAAATCCACCATTCATGTAAAAGGAGAAAGTACGCATTTATGGTACTCCGAGAGTACACAATAATTATCCGTTACTTTAAGAAATAATTCATTGATCAAAGGAATATTATTTATTATCCGAATAATTCCTAAAAGGCTAAAATTGTGTATTAAAGGGATGCGAATGAAAGCAAGAAATAATTAAGTAAAGCATTAGAAGCATATTATTGTATCGTTGAATCCTTTAATTTTCTTTTTTTGCATTGGTCTTCATCATTTTGCCTTTTTCCCTTTCGACTTAGAATCCAAGTAGTGGAACGGTGGAACCGCCCAACCCATTCCAAAATCCACTTGTGGAGGAATCCACACCCTATATTTTTAAAATCAATTAAAAAAAATATCCGAAGATGCTTATGTATCTTCATTTAACCAATTAAACCAAATCTCAGATTGGACTTCTAAAATTAGTAATGCAATCATGCAATATCGTCGGTAAAGCACTAAAACCTAGTTTCATTGCAGAAAAATTAAGATGTCAAAACAAGAGTACGATTGATAACAACATTTAAAAATAATAAAAAACTAATATGTAAAATATACATTATTATTTTTTTTTTTTTTTTTGAGAAACAAAAACCTCATATTAAGAAAAAATAAAGGCTAAATCAGCCTGAAATACAAAAGCAAATTGTGATAAAACATACTCCATTCACATTATCAATTTAAAAATATTAATCCACACTGTCAAATAAAAAACATTAATAAGAAAAATTGGTAATGCAATCATGCAATATCGTCGGTAAAGCACTAAAACCTAGTTTGATTGCAGAAAAATTAAGAAGAAGTTAAAGCAAGAATATGATTGATAACAACATTCAAAAATAATAAAACACTAATATGTAAAATATACATTATTAGTTTTTTCCTTTTTTGAGAAACAAAGACCTCAAATTAAGAAAAAAATGGATAAATTAGCCTGAAGTACAGAAACAAATTGTGGTGGAACATTCTCCATTCACACTGTCAAATAAAAACAATAATAAGAAAAATTGATAATGCAATCATGCAATATCGTTGGCAAAGCACCAAAACCTAGTTTGATTGCAGAAAAATTAAGAAGTTAAAACTAGAGTATGATTGATAACAACATTTAAAAATAATAAAACTCTAAAATGTAAAATATACATTATTAGTGTTTTTTTTTTTTTTTTTTTTGAGAAACAAAGACCTTAGATTAAGAAAAAATGGCTAAATCGGCTTGAACTATGGAAACAAATTATGGTGGAATATCCTCCATCCACACAGTCAAATAAAAAACATTAATAGCGTGTCTAGTTAAACTGTGAGCAACCTTATTACCTTTCTCCTAACATGAGAGTAAAGCAATTGAGAAAAACATCTAGAACTAAACTTAACATCTTCAATCAAAGGACCATACGAGGCCAGGCAGACTTCAGCACAAGTTAATGTCTTCATGAGCACTGCTGAATAGCTTTAGAAACACCAATCTGCTGGGCAAAAACAAGAGCCTACGCAGCAGCTAAGGCTTCAACTTCACTAGCATGAAAGGCCTAGCCGCCTAGGGCAGCAGCTTGGAACATGAAGCAATTACGATACCATACTTGAGCTATCTTTGATCGCAACACCAATCCCAGACTTGTTTTCAGCAAAGAAATTTAAAGTGGCTCCATCGAAGTTAATCTTCATCCAATCACTCGGGCAAGGTCGCCAAGTATCATGAATACGAGGCTGACGGCTTGGAGGACTGGTTAGAACGGCTAAGAACTCATTACACCGATCCGATGATAACTGAGCCCACTGATGAAGCACATAAACAGGTTGGAGAAGCCGAACCTGATTCCTCTGCATCCAGATCGACCAAACCATCATTGTAAAAAGCTGCACATTTTTCCAGGATCCAAAATCCATGATAACAACTCTTTGTAGTCCACAAATTGTTCTTGGCTTCTAAAATTCCATGAACCCATATCAAACCAAACTGTATCTAGTTCCAAGCATGACCATAACGCATGAATAGGATTTTTCAAAGCAGCATTGCAACCAGGGGCGTAGCCAGAATTTTTAACTTGGGGCCAAATTATATGCTTGTACATTAGTCATAACTCATATATTTATGTGTATGTATGTGTGAGATAGATAGAGTTCAAAGAAATAAAGAAATGAAGCTTAAAGACTAAGACTGCCACCAAAAAAAAAAAAAAAAAATCACTAGTTTAAGCAAAATAATAAACTTTTAGCAACCTTCATATTTGAACATGCACAAACATAGTGCACTTTTGTTTACTTAAAAATAAATAAATAAATAGCATCTGGACAACTTTGTTTTTTTTTTTTTTGGTTTGAGTAAACGTGTGTTTTGTTGGGTGAAGTCTACTTGAGAAACTAAAATATTGTAATTGTAAAAATAGTCAAATTTCAAAATGAATACTAAAAAGAAATTAACATTGTATGTTGCATAAGACCCACAACAAAATAAACACATATGACAATTACTCCAGTCAATTGCTGAACCAAAGGCTAATGATTGAAAGATATATAACTCATACTTTTACTTTGTTTTAGTAATTTTATATGCCATAATTTGCTAGACAACCCCACTTAGCTAATTATTTTCATTACTTTCATATCCCTTCTTTAATCCAAATAGTTCCATACTTTGGATACATACAATTGTCAGCTAAAAAAATTGAGACATACTTATGGTATCAAATATTTTTTTTATCACTCTTGCTAGTGTGTCATTCTATGTAGTTTTGAGAGATAATTGCCTCAGCTCTTTGATTAATCATACAACCACAACATATTTCAAAGGGGAAACCACTAAAACTAACATTAGACTAGGTATGTGAATTTTTTTGGAGGGGCCAATTGATACATTTGTAGGGGTTAGCTTGTTTTTATATAGCATTATATAGGGGATTCAAAAGTTTTTTTTTTTGGGGGGGGGGGGGGGGGGGGCATGGCCCCCCAAGCTTATGTGTGCCTCCGCCCCTAATTGCAACGATCACACACATGGTCTTTTTATAATGGTTCTTCGGACCAGATTAGTTTTGGTAGGCAAGGCATTTTGACAAGCACACTAGAGGAAGTTCTTAACTTTGATTGGAGATCGAATAGCCCAAACTCTCCTACAAAACTGGATGTTCGATGCAGGTGACTGTAACCAAGAACCCAAATCAACTTCCTCCTTCAAAAAATGATACCCAGATTTACAACTATATTTCCCATCTTGTGACTATTCATTATTAGTTGGGAGTAACTGTGAGATAAACTAGGCTGTCAACCAATCGTCTGTAAAGAGAGGGATTAGACAATGGTTCCCCCCCCCCCCCCGAGGGTGTCAGATGCGCATTAAGTTCAACTGGAGTGTCAACAATCTTGCTGTCAGTAAGTCTAGCTCGAGACAAAAGGTCAGAAGCATACTTGGCTTAAGTAATATAAAGATCATCTGTGGAATGAGTAATTTTAAGACCCAAGAAATAGCTGAGATGTCCAAGATCTTTCATCTCAAATTGCTGACTGAGAAAATCCTTGAGTTTTTGAATGCCACTGAGGTCATCACCAGTTATGATCATATCATCCACATATAGAAGAAGCAAAATGGTGTCTTTATCAATACGACGAAGAAATAAGGCAGAATCATACAGACTAGCAGTGTAAACCAAGCAAAAGCATAAAGTATAAAACACAATAACACACGAGGGTTACGTGGTTCAGCCTAACAACCTACATCCACAGACGAAACCCTAAAAGGTTACATCAATAATATATTATAGTGTAGCACAAATCTTGTGTTACAATGAATCATAATATGTGTATATATAGTAGACCAAACCCTAGACTAATAGACTTCTAGTACAAGTAGGAGACTTGGCTTGCACACATAGTAGAATTAGGCTTGGGCATTTGCTAATGAGCTAATATATCTCTAACATTATCAATGTGATCTTTCGTTTAAGCTCGCCAATGATCAATATGGCAATTATATACCACCTAAGTTTGTAATGTCTGCTAGTTGGTCTAATTAAAACATACAATGTTAATTAAATAGCAAAACAAAAACAAAAAATTAAAAATTAAAATAAAATAATCTGGTTAATTTCTTTTTCTAGTATATTTTTTTACATCCAAACAAAGAGTTGGAAGTTGGGAGTCTTGGGACCAAACTATACCAAAGTGCTTACCAAACATTCTCCAAAATTGACGGTGGTGATGTATTTGATTTCTTCACCACATGTAAAATAACCTAGAACTTCAAATTCTCCATACGAGATATATAGAAATGAAAACCACAAAGCATACACTCATTGATGCTCAAGAATTATGACATAACATATAAATTCAATTTTTATAATAAGTGAAAAGGAGAATTTGAATCTTGATTCTCGTTAATATTATGTAACTATAAAATTCTTAGCATAAATCAAGATATAAGAAAACGGATGCTTAAGTCTTTTCAATTACAAAAACAAATCTTCTACGAAAACAACTGTACAACTAAAATTCAAAAAATCTCGTCAAGATTCCATTTCAGAAAGTAGAATTAAAATTTTGAGTGATAGAAGATAGGAATTTTCCTTTTTATACCAAAAAATTCATTAATCAAAACAGTGTTGGAATATTTTTCCCCCTTTATTAAAATTTGAGTAGTCCATTGAGAAACAGTGATAGAATAGGAGATGCAAACTAATTCTACGTACTATGGAGGTCCCACCCATCCAAAAAAAAATATAAATGGGACATTGGGTTGAGAGTCTTGAGACCAAGAAATCTATATGGTCAACTGACTAGTGCAGCAGACAAAAAGGATTCAATTAGGATAGCAAAGCAAACATGGAACCAACATGATGACCCAGAACTCTTTGTCCCTATGTTTATTTTGTCAAGAAGGAAAAGAAAAGGATCACTATCTTTCAATTAACAAAACAACAATGATATAACACGTACCCAATTTTAGAGTATTTGCGTTCGTGCAAAACTTTCTATCTATTTTTAGCATAAAAATTACTTGTTTATTTTGTTTTACACTTACTTTTCAAAAAAATTTACGTCAACCATCACTTACTATTTTCTTTTATAATTGAGATATATATATATATATATATATATATATATATATATATAAAGTAAAAAATAAATAGTACCAGTATAAATTTTTACTGGTGAATAGTACTTGTAATTTTACACCATTACTATAACAACCATATATTTTTACATAATTTTACATGACTTGATATGGTGAATTTTAGGCTTGATTGGCGAAAATGATATATATATATATATATATATATATATATATCTATTATACAAGCACTAATATGAATGTTTTTAATTTGTGCAAATGTGAATGATTAACAAAAAGTAATAGGTTGCATAAACCAGTAGTAGTTAATAAATGTCAGCCACTCATAATCACATAAGTCAACAGACCGTTAAATTAGATGTACAATTGGACGTGGCACTCAAATTATTACTCCATCGAGAACAAAATTAAGTGAGGCATGGTCCAGCTGTTTTTCTGATTTTCTATTCTTTCTTCTCATTTTATAATTGGCTCAATGATTTTACTATGAGACTATGGTATTTGTCTTAGACAAAAAATTGCTACTTTGGTACTTTGCATGCTACTTTTTATTTTTTATTTTATCGTTATGCTGACCACACTGAGACAATAGAGGTGCGTTATACCAATAATTATGAATTGTGAGACTTTAGGAAAAAAAAACACTTAAAAAATACAAATATGAATTTATTAATAAATAGAAAAGATGGAAGTTTTTCTTGCATAAAGCCGAAGACAGTTTTATGTTAGGGCATAGGGGATAGGGTCCGTGCCCCACATTTTTTATTATTATTTTAATTATATATATATATATATATATATATATATATATATATATATATATATAGTTATATAAATGTTGACTATCTAGGTTCAAAAAAATTTCACCTAACCCCCAAGAATTATACCCATGACTATGGTCCTCCTTATAAATAAAAAAATCACATAAATAAAACATTTTTCAAAGGTTTTGAGTACCAGACAATATTTTTTTTTCTTCTAAAAAATTAAATTCTTTCTTTCATTGTCACGTCATCAATACATCATTTTTTATTCTCAACATTGCTCTTTTTTTCTTTTCTTTTTTTTTTTTTTGAAATTAGGTTATTTCATATAGGATATAATTGTGTATAATCTTAGTTGTGGGAGAGAATTTTGGTCTGGCATTTGACTAGAAAAACTACTCAAATAAGGTTTATTGTAGATTTGGTGCATTTGGCAAACCCAAAAAAGAGATAGCATTTTGATGTTTTTGAGCTTATTTTGACAGATTACAAAGAAAAAATAAAAACTAAATTCCCTCACCTTTTCTATTATAGTTTAAAAAATAAACAATAAGTAAAGTGCATCTAAAAACACACTTATATTTATATGTTATAAAATTTGCTCTTGAATTTTTAAATTTTAGTAATGAGTTTTGATTTACGAATGTATAATATATAAGTTGTGATTTCTTCTAATAATGAAAATTTTTATAATGATTCTAATTTATTATTTATGAAACATGAATTTTGAATGTGATTTTTTCATGCTTTTGTCTCTTCAAAAATTACATTTTCCATCATTCTCTTCCCTCAAATTTTCTTTTATGGCATCATGAACCACAATTGCTTGAGGGGAGTGAGATATTACCACTTGTGTTTCTTTTATTTTTATTTTCAAGGAAAAGAGAGAGCAATCATCAAGTACAAAGTTGATGACATGTGAAAAGAAAATTGTAATTCGTCATTCCACTATATAAAAGTGAAACAAAACAAAAATAATAAAAATATATATATATATAGTGCAATATATATGGATTCCCGAATGCTGTCCACTAAATTTAGTAAAGGAGAGAAAAAAGGCTTTGGACACAAATATCATTCTTGTTTATTAGCTACAGCATGTTGAAATCAGAATTATCCACAATTATCTTTAATTCTCCAATTACGTTAACAATTCCATATATCCACCAATCATTTTAGTAGGTTCTATGAGGGGCATCTTAGCATTTTTATCACAATGATATCAAATACCCTTTTTTTTAAATATTGCGTGGACCACTTTTCTCATTCTCTCAGTTGATCCTCGAAGCTTCGGTCCCATTCGTAGAATTTTCAAAAACATGCATTAGTCAGATGCCAAATATTTCATTAATCTCAGAATGATCTCAGAGACCACAAAATATTCCATGAGGATCAAGCATAAATTCACTGTTCTAAATTTACTGAAAGAGACCATTATAGCCTTTTTGTTTTCCATCACTCACTGTCAAGGTCAAAAATCCAACTCTCAGAGTTTGATGGATTATATGACCCTAATGTACAAAAGGATCACAACCTAAGCCTACTTGTGACCTTACAATTTTCCATTTGTGCAAAATTGCAGCATAGTTATTCAGTTATTATATTCTATTCTATTCTCTTCTCTTTTACTTTTAGCCTCTTTTTGTAAGTACCCATCAACCCACAAAAAGTTGGCAAGTCCAGAGAAGAAAAGGGAAAGCAATTTCTACACTTTAATAAGGTCCACAGTTTCTTTTGGTTCCACATGAATTTCAGAATTCTTTTGACCAAGAAACCCATCTTCTTCGGCATCAAAGCTAGCATGGACACTGTAAAAAACATAGACAAGCACTGCGAGAGCTGAAAATATTCCAAATCGCGCATAGGCTCCTCCATCAAAAGACCCCAGCAAAAATATGTTCAAGAAGATTGAGATTGAAGGTATCCATGGCATCAAAGGGACACCCCAAAACTCAGGCTTTCTAGCTTGAGGGACCATGCAATGGAAAGCCTGTAATATTGCAAGTGCTATCACACCACAGGCACTTAACATGAAGGCTTTAAGCATGCCTGTTGGGGAAAATTTCCAAGTGAGGGTGAATAAGATGGCGGTGATGGTAAATGAACATAAGAACGATAAGGTTGGCCACGGATTTGTTGTCCCCACTGTCACATAACGTCTATAAATCACAGCATTCGCCACCATGTAGTAGACAAAGAGAGTGCCCATGGATACAAGTGTGAGGAGGACATTTAAGTCAGTGAAAAGGGCAATGGCAGCCGTTAAGATTCCTGAAAATGAACTTGAAAGTGTGAGAATATGAACTAGCTAGCACAAGTATCTTTCTCAAGTTATTGCTACACAAACCTGTATGTGACATTTCAATTAGGATGGTGAAAAAGTCAAATGGACCCACTGACAATCAATTTTGAAGGACGATGATAATATATGTAAGGTATATTTTTCATTAAGTGGCATGCCCTTTGGACCAAAAATGATCTTTTTCAATTGCTTTCAGCATTTTCTGAATGCAGTGTTTCTGGTGACCTTAATCAGTACAAGCTATTTTCGGTCACTCAATGTAAAGTTGGCTGAACCAATTTGGACCATTTATTATGGATTTCAAAATCAAATATTATAAGAGTATAAGAGTCCGATCCTCTCAGATCCGTGATATTCTCAGTCACTCAATGTAAAGATGGCTGAACCAATTTGGACCATTTATTATGGATTTCAAAATCAAATATTATAAGAGAGTAAGAGTCCGATCCTCTCAGATCCATGAAAATCTTGTTACTTTAATTTCATATGCCCAACCACTTTGTACAAGCCCACCTATCACTCTTTGCCTGATTTTAATTCCAAACATAATTGTTTTAGACACAAAAATGAAATGTATTTTGAAGCACTTCACGTGGATAAGGCTACGAACCTAACAAATGCTAAAATTACCACCAATCACAACCGCTAATGGTTTCAAAACAATATATAACTAAAACATGCAATTCCTCTCAAGTGACTATATAAAATAGCTAACTTTTAAGAGTGCATTCTCTACAGGTCATTTTAAAACAAAATTATCTAGTGCTCCAGCTACAGTGCTCTGAACTCTCACATTCAAGTACATAGACCCGTGCGTGAGTTTAGTGTGATTAAGAAAGGTCAAGAGAAACTGTATCTAATGCACAAGATACTGCCCCCATTTAAAGGAATCCAAGTTAGAAGACGACTTCCAATTTCATCAACTATTTATTGACTATTAGAAAAAGCACACTAAAAGTCTGATACCATAGAAGGAGCCCTTCACAAGCTTTCCCCTATGGCATATCTCTAGCGATCAGATTGAATTTCAATCTCACTTGTATCGCATATATGTACCAAGTGGACACTAATAAAATATCATTTATTAACACCTGGACCATCATCTATAGGACTTGGCAAGATAGACTCAATTGTTACAAAGACCGTCATCTCTAGGAAAATGCAAAAGGTAATATACAGTAACTGTTATTACGTAACGGTTGCAAATTGATGTTGCAATAAATGTATATTTCAGTTTCTTTTTTGATGAATATTTTTACTTTTTTAAGGATAAAACTTGGGTCTTATTCTCGTTTAGAATAAAAACCATATCATAAATGTGGTGGACTCCACACAACTTGATGTCCTATTCAAAACAAAATAGAAGTCTTTTAGCTACACAGAAGTTCATCTCATAATTAGATTTTTTCTCTCTTTTGTTGATGAGGAAGTGAAACGTGTGAGATACATGATAAGTACACGAGGATGGGTGCCAATCTAAATTCTCTTTTCCCAACCAAACAAATATATATACCTACTCTCGAAATCTAATCTCATCCAAATGACAACAAAAATGGTACAAGTGGGTCCCATAGCCGACGACCAAGACCTGAGAGAAGTGAGAAGCAACAAAACAACCAAACGACAGTGCAGATTGCGCTGTTTTCAAAGTGTTCTAAAAGCGTGCGCAGTGCACTCTAGACAAAGCGCCACCCTCTCTCTCTCTCTCTCTCTCTCTCTCTCTAACGCGTAGAAATAGAACCCAATAATTAAAGCCTCATCCATATATACTTCAACTTTTTCACATCTAGATTTAAACAAAATATATAAAGCAGTGAGTAAAAGCAAACCACATTTACAAGTGAGAAGTGAGAACCCACCAAAGCTTTACAGCTTACGAGTTCACATAATTAACGTGGTCCACAAACATCGTCAACTACGTTGCAGATTCCCTTCTCCGAGTTTTAATAATAAAAAATGAAAAAAAAAGAGTGTAACGTACCAAGAAAAGCGGATGCGTTGACAGGCGTAGATGTGGTTGGGTGGACCCTAGCGAACCAAGAAGGGACCACGCAGGACCGTCCGATGACGCACATGTAGCGAGCCTGACCCAGCATCGACACCAACAACGACGTCAGAATCCCAAAGCTGGCCCCCACCCCGATCACATTCGACACCCACTCCCACCCCTCCGATTTCTCTCTGAATGCATCCGCAAACGGGGCCACTAAGTCTATCTGCGTCATGCTCTTTACAATTACCATTTCATCTCATTCTAAATTCACAATCAATTCCATCAACAACAACAACAATAACAAAAATTTCACTATCAACTCAACAAACTTGTAAATATCTAGGCATGCCAAAATTTTGACAAACGAGTGCGAGAATACTAATATAAAGTCAATTATGGATCTATTTGAAGAAGAAAATGTTAAAAGTCATGATCTATTTTACGAATTGTCAATGTGATTTGTAATTATTAAGGACTAAAAAGTAATATTAGCTCTGTAAAAATGGTATACAATAGTTGGTGACTGCGTATAGACTTCATAGAAAAATGGTAAAATCACAAACTATTTTAGAAATTGTTAAGGTGATAGATGGTTATTGGTAACCTAGTTGAGGACAAGACGGAAAAAAAAAAAAAATTTCATCACATTAACAATTTGTAAAAATATTATTTAAATATTGTAAACTAATTTGGATAACATTGCAATATTATGCCAATTCACGAATGTGCCATGACATATTATTGTCGGTTGATAATAAAGTATTGTAAATAGTGATCCAAGTTTTCTAAAAGTTATCAAATAAAAAACAATATCTTTGAAAAACAAAAAGAGAAAGATTCACCGCTAAGCTCAGCACCAATTGGGCAGGTGTGAAATTTGTTGCGAAAACTATTGTGTTTGTAATAATAATATTATTATTATTTTTTTTTTTTTATTGAATTGTGTTTGTAGTATTTAGCTAAAGTGCTAAACTAAATGACGGTCCATCATATTACCAACTTCAAGCACATTTCGGTCCTTTTTATTCTAAACAAATTCACAATAAACCAAACGACAGCCGTTAGAGAACACCAAAATAGTCATAAAAAAATCACAAACCCACTCAATATAGTCTTCAAAAAAATCTTTGATTTTTTTAGATTTTTTTTTAAAGTAATTTGTATAGATAGAATCTTCTCCAAAAAATAATAATAATAATAATAATAATTAGGATTAGGATTAGGATAATTACCATATCATAAGGAAGAAGCATAGACATTGAAGCTGCCATAAGACAATAGAGGAGGGTGACGATGACAACGGAACCAGACACACCGACAGGTATGTCTTTCACTGGGTCACGGACTTCTTCAGCCATGGTGGAAACGGCGTCGTATCCAATATAGCTCACATACACTATAGACGCCCCATGGAAAACACCTTGAGCTCCGTGCGGAAAGAACCCAGATGGGTTTTCCGGGTGACCCGCTTTCGTAAAATTCTTCAACTCACCTTGCCAAAACCCCATTATTATTACAAACGCTATGAACGTAATGTGCAGCGCCGTCAACACCATGTTCACCACCGAACTCTCCCTCGTACTAAACAAAATATATAAAAAGAAACAAAGTTTGAGAATTTGAGATTGACAAAAATGGATAAAAGTTTTATGTTGGATTTGTTACCTGTAGCATATGATGACGGTCATGATCAAAACGACAGCGACAGCGACGAAATCGATTTGGTTGTACCCATCAGGGAGTCCCGGCACAGTGAGTCTCCATTTGTCGGTGGAGACTCCGATGATTGAGCCTGAATATAAAGTGAAGCTTCTGGCCACGCCGGCGTTTGACATCACGTACTCACTCACGAGATTCGCGCCTGTTATAAAGGCCGCAAACTCACCTGCCAAAAAAATAAAAATAAAAAAACTGATATGAGTACATTAAATACAAAAAAACAAAAGAAGAAGCTGAAGTGGCAGGTGCTTCTCGTGTTTTGGTACCAAAAGTGACGCGAAGGTAGCTGAAGGCGCCGCCAGCTACGGGCATATCGACAGCGAACTCGGTGTAGCAGAAAGCGGAGAGGAGGGCGCAGAAGCCGGCAATGGCGTAGGAGAGAATGACGGCTGGACCGGCGTAGTGGGCGGCCATGCCTGTTGTGACGAACACGCCGGCGCCGACCATGCCGCCGAGGCCCAGTCCGACGAGGTCGAACCACCGGAGAGTTTTCTGCATGTGGGCACCGGAGCGGGCTCGGACTCGGCTCATTTCATCGTAGGAAGTGGAGACCGACCCGGCTCGGCGGGCGAGTCGGGTTGGGGTCTGAGCCAGGGCTCGGAGATAGGCTTTTGGGCTTGAAAAGGACGAGGAATGGTTCTCCATTGAGAAATGAGAGAGAGAGAGAGAGAGAGTTGAAGAAAAAGAGTGAGAGAGTGAGTGTGGGTATGGATGCGAATGGGTTTGGGAGTTTATATAAAAGGAGGTGAGAGTGAAGTGGAGACTTTTGTAAATTACCAAATAATAGTTTATCTGACAATGGACGGTGAATATTGAGTCCACTTTGTTAATCGGAGAGAACCCGAACCGAAGATTTGTAGGGGCCTTTTCTTGGTGGGGCCCTTACATTTCTTAGTGAGAGAGAGAGAGAGACTGTGAAACCAGCCTGTCCACTTATTTAGAATTTCTTTCTCAACAAAATTATATATATATATATATATATATATTATTTCATTCCTTACGTGAACAATGCTTCATAGTATTTTTCAAATCAAAATTTTATAATTATTGAGTTGTTAAGTTATTTTTTATGACACCAATAATACCACTTACAACTTTTTTTTTTTTGTTGAGAAATAATATCACTTATAACTTGAACTTATTCTCTCAGTTGTTGATTTTTCAATATACCGTTACAATCTTAATTATTGTGAAACAAATTTCATCGTCTAAACTTATTGAATTATTATAGAGTAGTAATGGATAATCAATGTTTTCATATTGCAAGTTGTTTTAATTTATTTGTGCATGTCTAGTGTTCTTGCTTATGGGTCAAAATCTTTTTTTTTGTCTGCTTGTTTGGATTATGGGTCAAATAATTTTTAAATAGGTTCCAACCTTTGTAACTTTCCATGTCATTTTGAAAATTGTATTCTATGAGGGTGTTTTTTTTTTTTAATCTTTATTAAAATCCTTTGGCTAACAAAGGATTTTGTAATTTTTACAGATATTTTGAAGAGTGCTTTGATTGCATAATGAAGAATTAGAGGTAAAATTGTTAAGTTCCATTGAACATGGTGAAGAAGCAATGCATTATTGTTAAGATTTTCACTTTTTGAACTTTGAATTTTGGGGGAAAAAAACACCAATCATTCGTGATTATTTGATATCGATTGATGAATAATGAATCGATTCTTCTCTCTTTTTTTTTGGAGACTCACTGAATCTATTCTTACTTTTCAAAATCTTAGAAATGAATATTGAGATATTTCACTTTAGACATATTTTGCATGCGACTCAGTTTGGACTTTGGAGAAATTCCTCCTTTATAGATTAAGTGATATGGGACTCAGGTGATATGTTAATTTTCTACGGTGCTACCTAACTCAATACGAAGAAATTTCTCCAAACTTGTCTACCTATAAACTTTTTCCTTTTAGTTCTCCCCACAAAATAAGTTTTACACATATTTGATATTTGAAACGAAAAGAGACTCTCTCGTTTAATGGTGCATTGTCATCGTTTATTAAAGAAAGCCAAAAGACATTTGGAATTTTTCGCACTAGTGGGGCTAGTTGTAGTTCAAATATTGAACGTAAGGAACTCAAACAAGAAAAAGATGTCAGGAGAAGCGTTTCGTTTCAACTGAAAAATCAGAGTCTCTCAGAGCCAAGTGTACGGTACGTTTTCTTTTCTCACAGAAAATTTCAATTTAGCACGTCTACCAAACAATGACACGTGGGAGATAGTGAAGCTTTAGGAGATAAGCATGGATATTTAGTGCAGACTAAATGGATTGCTATGAACTGTGAATTTTAATCTTGGAAGTAATGATTGAGTATTTGAAGAACAATGCTTATATTTCATGAAATAAACATGATGTAATAGTTAATACTTTCAGTATATAAGGTAATTTTACCGACCGCTCTAAGAGTTTAAACTATTGAGATACAGTAAATTTAATTATTTAAATATATATTTTTGATATTTCATTTTATGTGCAGGTCAAAACTATATTTTAATATATAAGGCTCAACAAGTGAAATCTTAAATTTATATAATAAATTTAATTATTTAATTATATACTTCTAAGACAATTTTTTTTAAAAAAAACAAAAACATCACACCAGAAAGTGTTAATTAAACAACTCTTGACGTAATATTTTGTTCTTTATGTACGAGAAAAATCAGCAAAGCACCAAAAACTTGCACACTTAGTAAATTAGTGTATGTGCTCCCCAACAGAAAAATGAACATTGCATCATAGACTCATTAGTGGCCACGGCATGTCTTAAAGTCTACAATTTAAAAACCCTATTAAGGGGAAAAAAATTGGTTTAAATCATTAATGACTTGATAAGAAAGTATTTTTCATGCCCCAACTCAACACTAAAAAGAGCCAAAAAGACAAAAGTTGAAGGCAAGAAGTTACTTCTTAAAAGTAACCTTGTCTTCCTGTTTTTTTTTTAATTTATTTTAATAAGGAAAACGACGAATTTTTATTTCTTTAATGTAAAAGGGTTACATCTCTTTGAATGGGAAGGGTATGACCTTTATAGGTATCCTTTATGTAAAGGATACAACCGTATATTCGTTTTTTAATCAATAGGGTGTCTATGTGGTAATTTATCACCAATATGAAACAAACACCAAAAATAATTTGACGAATGAATTTAGAAACTTACAATATCTTATAAGTTTCTTCATGTCATAATGTGTAGACGGCGCAACAAAAAAGGTCTATAAATAAACCAATTAAATAGATAGCCTTTTGTCTTTCTAAATATCATTACCATATAATAATTTTTAAATGTGATAGTATCTTTCGTACCTAGGTTATCATCTTTTTTTAATATAAAAGAATTCATGTAGAGGAAAAAGAAGTACTTCACATTTTATTCAGCAAAAAAAGAAGTACTTCTCAATACCCTTTTGTTTCATTCTTTTAAATTGAAAAATACTAAGTAGGGATTGGGTTATCAATTCAATTATTAAGATATTGAACAATACGAAGTTGTTGAACTAATTCAAGTATTAAGATATTTAAGTTTGATTCAAACTTGTTTTTTTAAAGTTTAAAATAAGCTTAACCTTTTTTTTTCAAACTTGTTTTTTAATTTCACAAAGGATCTTGAGCTTACTCAAGAGTCTGGACAAGTTAGTTAAAAAATAATAATTTACTGCAGCTTTTACTTAAGAAAACTATGTTTCTACCTTATAAGACATTAAGACCATCAAAAATTCAAAATACATTCTAAAGTTTACTTCTCACTTGGTTCCAAAATTGAACTAGAGCTTGCTTTATTTACTTAACAAAATATCTCAAAAGAGTATCTTATCGAGCCAAACGCAAACAAATCACGAATTTTGAATTATTAATTGTCCTAAATAAGTTAGATGCTTGGACAAACTGCCTCATCGTAAATTTCCAGAAAAGTGGAAGCTACAAGCCAATAGATGACCACAAGTCATGGACAATCGCAACGAGGGCATAAAAATTATGGGATTGCGATCCCATGCAATACCACGGCACAGTTTTTTCACAATTCTTTTTTACTCTTTTCAAAATTTTATTATTCAAGGACTTATATCGAAAGTCACTTTTGTAACTTTCAATCTAGCTCCTTCAAAAATTGCCTTCAATCTCGATCATTGAATGTGTTAAAACTTTTATAAAAAATGTAGTAGAGAGCTACAGTGTACTGTAACTCATACAATTTTTTTTTTTTAAATTTCTCTCTCTTCTCTATTAACTTTAACTTTCTCTTTTCTTTCTTTCTCTCTCTCTCTCTCTCTTTAGGATATCTCTCGCCTCTCTCCTCTCTCATTTACCCTCTCTCTTTACTGTAGATTTTACTTTTCTTTTAAAGATTTTACTAAAGTGTGCCGGCACATCATACTAAACCAATTTTAGAAAAAGTTTATCGAAATGTATGCCATTAATCGGACCCTTCTTTTAATAGAAGGTATGTGTTACTTTAGAATATTTTAATAAGAGATGTGTTAAAGTATAAAATGGGCTATAAGGTTTAATGTTAAATGTTAAGTTAAATTAAAAAAAAAAAAAAGTTATGATACCTTAGAGCATCAGCATCTTGAAATTCTAATTCTACTCTATTTTACCATCCCAAAAAGTCACTTTATCATTATACCATACCATTTTATAATATCTCCAGCATCCCAAGTTTTTATTTTCTTATTCTACTCATTAAAATAATATATCTACATAATGAAATAATATATCCAAAAACTCAAATAAAAACAAAAACCCAAATCACCATCTACTACCACCACCACCACAAACAACCATCAACCCATCAACAACCACCGCACCGATCAAACCCATCATCGATCCAATCCCATCAACCCAACAAATCCATCAGCACCGATCAAAAAAACCCAAATCACCACTTGCTACCACCACCACCACGAACAACCATCAACCCAGCAACCCATCATCGATCCCAAACCCATCAATCCATCAACAACCTCAGCATCGATCAAACTCATCATCGATCCCAAACCCATCAATCCATCAACAACCTCAGCATCGATCAAACTCATCATCAATCCAAACCCATCAACCCAACAAACCCATGAGCACCGTTCACGGCACCAAAAAAAACCCTAAGGAAAAAAACCCAAAAAAACCCACCACAACACCAAGGAAAAAAACCCAGCCACCACTAAGCAAATCCACCACAACACCAACCAACAACCACCAAGAAAAACCCACAAAAAAACCACCACCGATCTTCTTGTTGTTGATCTAGAAATCCATCAACCATGGCAGCAAAGCCACCACGCCAACAAACAAAGGGAGATAGAGAGAAAATAGAGAAGAGAGACGATGAGTCAGACAGAATAAAATATTGTTTTTGGTATTAGAATTGTGCTACAATGCAATTCTACCTTTAGAATTGCACTGTAGTAATATTGCAAAAAAAATTGTAATACTTAATATTAGTATTTCTTGATACAGAACATTTTAGAACCTGAAATGTCAAATTCTCCTTACATTTGATATTAGCATTCCCTAATGCATGCTAATGCTCTTATAATGGAATTTTTTTTAAACATGTTTGATGCTCAATTTATTGGGGATTGGGATTTTTAGGTAAAGTTGCATCAAAACCCTAAAAATTCTTTTCTTCCTCAACACAAATTGCTTGGGAGATAACCACTCACAATCACATTCATCGTAAAGGTCACCATCATTAGTTTGTCCTTCCTTTCCTGTTGTGGCGCTTTTATGGATTTACCAAATCTCTTTTACTTCTCAACTCACTCAGTTCAGTTCTATCCAAAATGAATAAAAGTGTCTTCCGCTGTCAAACCTTAGGCCTTAGCTAGGCTAGGCTAGGGCTTTATTTTGAGCAATATCTCTTATCGGATATGACCAATCTGTAGGTTGAGTATATCTAAACTTTATGAGCAATGTTTCACTCTGCTGAGTTGGTAGGATACAATTCATTATTCCAGGAGCTCACTTTTCAATTTCTATTTTATATGAGAAATATTAACAGCAGCCTAAGCTCATGAATTACAGAGTTCAGCTATTAAAAAATAAGAGAGGTTATGCTTATAACATTTTTACAATATTTTTATAATAAATTATATATGATTAGTTAATTGATTTAAATTTAAATTTAATATTAAGATTATTTTTTTACCCAAAAAATAACAACCTGCCACTTATAATTTGTTATAAAAATATTGTACAAATATTATGGACATATCATTTCTCTTAAAAAATTAGTATAATACTAATGAAGTAACAAGAAGTGGCTGTCTAAGGCCCCAAGTGAAAAAAATGCCCTTCAATTTTAACTAATAGTATTAATTAAACCAAAATACTGACTAATAAATAAAATAATATTTTCTTATCAAATGAAAAACAAATAAAAAAGAGAAATAAATGTTATATTCACAATATTTTTCACAACATTTTTACAAAAAATCATAAATAGTAGATGGTTAAATGATGTTATTGACAGCAAAAAAAATAATTTTAGTGGTAAGTTCAAATCGAAAATAAGAAGTAATTTAACACCTAAGATTTGTTATGAAAAATATTGTGAAAAAAAGCCCCTAAAAGAAAAAAGAAAAGAAAGAAAGCAATCCACACAAAAATTCATAACATTTTTCACAATAGTTGAGTTAGCAAACTTTTACTAGTTTTCAACTAAATTCACCTCTAACATCAATCTTTTACCCACTATTATCAATTTGCCACATCAATAAATGTTAAAAGTTTTGCCAAAATTTTTTTGTGTTTGTAAACTTAAAAAAAGAAAAAAAAAATTATACATGATTCATGTTAATTAATATTAATTTTATATATGAAACAAAATAATCAATTTTCGTCTTAGGCCCCCAAATATATCAAGCTGCTTCTAGTAACAAGTAAAATTCATAAAATTAATTTTATTAGTTTCACACCTTATAAAATTGGTAAAAAAAAAATAAACATAAAGTAAAAAAAAAATGACATAAAGTTATTTCTTAATGGCAAAATAAAAATGTTTCACACCGCTAAGTTGGTAGGATACTATTGATTATCATATGAGTTCACTTCTGACACTATTTTATGTGGATTTCAGGTAGTTCAATTGGTAAACTCTCTTATTCTCAAATAAGAGATTTAGAGTCTCAGCCCGTACCAAAAATCAATTGGTGTTTTGGTTTGATTATTAAGGTCAATCATCAGAAGCGAACATCATAAATTGAAACTCTATCTCTAATATATATACACACACACATATATAGTGTTGAGTTCAAGTTATACCTGGTGTAACATGCTTAGAGTTACACCACCCAATAACTTGTTATATAATTCATATTTTGAAAATTTCACCGTTGAATTATATGTTCTATATGTTATTAACATTCATGTCAATTTTCATGTCAATTGGATGTTATTTACCATTTGATCCATAAACTCATCTTTTATACATTATTTTAAACAACAAAAACTTGAATTTAAACAATTGATTGATGACATAACTATTAATTATTGATCACCTTGTATTAAGGTTCAAAATGTTACAAGTATCAAAATCCAAAGCAAATGGGCCCTCAAAATAAGGGAGGCCCAATCTGCGAGCCAAGACCCATTCAAAATGGGCAAAAGGAAACCCAAGTCCATGAATGGATAAGCCCTGAGCCTCAGAAAAGAAAGAGAAAAGCAAAGAAAGTTTGGCCGAACCTTATGTAAAATGAGCTCCCAAGGAACCTAGGGAGAAGAAAGGGACTGGACCAAAATACCTTGGAACTGCTAGAGCTAGCAAGGGGATCCTCAAGATGTATAGGATAATAGGAAAGAATCAGCTGAGATTTGAATAGCTCAAGGAGGCATGCCCATGGGCACAAGAAACAAAGGAATTCATGTCCCATCAGCCGCCCACAACTTAGAAGAAAAGCTTTGGAAAATAGATGGTGACTTAGGAATCAACACCTGATGAAGGGAGCCTAGTACCTCAGGAAAAGCAGGAAGGTGAACCACGAAGGAAGGTGGCTGGGGATCTTTCAACATGACAGGGGAGAATCTACCTATTTGAAGAAAAACGACAAAGGGTAAAACAGCCAAAAAGGGGCTTTAAAAAGTCTCTTTAGCTTTAGGAAAAGGAATAAAAACCAACCTCATCAGGACCCCCCAAAAAAGGAAAGTCAATTGGAAACTTTTGGGAGGGAAACCTCAAAAGAAGAATGCAATGAGAAAATGAGGAAAGGACCAGCCACCAATGTTGTTGACACAACATTGGTTCTAGTACTCAGGGCAGCAAAAAGAATGAATCAATGGTATACCAAAAACCCTAGGAAGGTACTATAAAAGGAGGATTAAGTCATCAGTAAAAGGCATTCAGCAACTATTAATCAAAGCAAAAAAAGAGCATTAGATAGACTTATTAAGCTTTAGAAAAATAGAGAGAAAAAAAAAGGCATTGTGAAGGATCCCGTAACATGTGCTTGAGGATACACTTGAATTCAAGGGGATTCAAACCTCACAAGTCTTGGAAGCTAGAAAATGCTATTCAAGCCTGTGAATTTTGAACTTGTTTGAACCTTGTGGCATATCCCAGTGAAAAATAGGGTCCAATGTACTTAAAAGCCTAATATAATGACCTATCACTCTATTTTCTGAGGATCTCTGACGTCCTTACTTGCATTTTCTTAATAATTCTTTAGTGTTCCTCAGCCACTTATTTTACAATACGTATATGTTTGCATGCATGAATGTTTATGTGTTGTAGGGCCCATGTTTTGTGCACAAATTGGTTTGTAATTGACCCAATATAGCTGCAGTGAACCAAGCCTAGTCTACCAACCAACAAACATTGTTATCTTGGGAGGCCCAGGATCCTTACCATCATTTAGGCCTGAGTGCTATCCAAAACAGGAACCCATACCTTAAAATTTTGCAAGCATGAAGAATATACAAAAATAATGTAATCTAATGGTGCAATTGTCAATATTCGTATCCAATTAAAAAATATTGAGTGGTGCAACTTTAAAGTTACACTAGATGTAACTTGAACTCAACCTATATATATATATATATGAGATTAAATTTTGTAAGAATGTAGTGTAAAACTCATGTTTATCCCTCTAATTCTAACATGCCACATTATCTTATTACTTATTTAAGAATAAGTACAACTACACCCAATCAATTCTAATACCCATATATAAATTCAACCAAACTAGGAACTTATTAAGATGTTATTAGATGTGGTAGGATGTATTGAGTTTTAAGTAAAATGTTGATGTGACAATCTCTTATTGGATGGTGTAAAATATAGGTTTTACACCCCATCCTTACCAAATTCGGACTATATATATATATATATATATATATTATTGTCTACCATTAACAATTTGCCACTTATGTTGCACCTATTGATATTGTATTTACCTAAAGAATACGGTCCCAAAATGGGTTGCACACAATGGCAAGACCGCACTAGTGCCGCCTTCCTCTTTTGCTGGAATTTGAGAAGAAATTACACTTTATCACTTTGAATTATATTTTATATTACACTTTGCACCATAAACTATTCGAATGCATAGTTTGCACCTTAAACTATGACCATTGTTACACTTCGCACTCCAATGTTAGTTTTATTGTTAAGTTAGACAAAAATATAAAGTACGTGACTTGCACATGTGTATTGCTTAAGTAGAACAAACTTAAAAGATCAAAATCCCCTCTTCCCTATCAATTAAAAACAAAACTTCTATTTTTTTTTCCAGCTTTCTCTCTCTCTCTCTCTCTCATGCATATTAGCCCCTCTCCCCAAATCAAAATCCCTACAACCCTAAATCCCCAAATCAAAATCATAATAAGTAGTTTTAAGTGTGTATATGCTGCTATGATGTTGTTATAGCTTGGTCATGGTCCTTATGGTGGTGTTGTGAATGATACTAGGGAAGAGAATTGATAAGGACAAAAAAAGGCCGTGGCAAGTAAGACTTGCTCTAAAATACAAGTAATTGGAATCTAATAGAGAACTTTTAGTTTTTGTGATGAGAAGGGGATTGGGTTAAGGAATTCGGGTGAGCCATGCTAGTGGCAATCAAATAAAGAAAGGAAAAAAAAAAAAATCAATTAACACAATGGTGGTGCCAAGGGGCTGATACGCAGCACGAGAGTGAGAGTTGAAAAAAACTATTTTTAATTGAATTGGGAAGAGAGGATTTTGGTCTTTCAAGTTTGTGTCACTTAAGCGATATATATGTGCAAGTTGCATGTTTCATATTTCCGTCTAATTTAACAATGAAACTAGCATTGGGGTGCAAAGTGTAACAATGATCATAGTTTTGGATGCAAACTGTGCATTTGAATAGTTTATGGTGTAAAGTGTAATCTGGAGCATAGTTTAGGGTGGTAAAATGTAATTTCTCTGAAATATTAATACCTTTAAAATTGGTAACAAGTCATCGCCACATGATACATCATTGAAGTAATGTTAAAACAGTTTTATATGGAATTGATGAAAGTTAAGTTGCATTAATCTAATTCATCATTTAAATAAACTGTGAAATGCTAGAGATACAAATGTTTTTATAAAAAGTTTTACAAACTGCTAATGTGATGAGTAGTTATTAATAAATAAAAAAAATTGATGTTAATGATGGGCCTAGATGAAAACTAATAAAATGTTGGCCACATCAACAATTTGTAAAAATGTTGTAAAATAGTTTGTGACTGTAACATTACTCTTGTGACAAAAATTATAAAATCTATTATGCAGTTTTAGTGATACACTTTGTAACCGTATTTATATATTTATTTATTTTTCATATAATAATTGATTTGTAACTGTATTTATTTATTTATTTTCCATATAATAATTGATGGTAATTAGACAATCTCCCTCCACCTATTCAAATGGATTTATACATTTGTTGTTTTCATTTCTTTTTTGATATGATGAGAGTCGAGGAATTTAATCATTAATTGTCTCTTTTAATAAAACAAATACTAGAAAGTTTTAGTTGAGTTACAATTTCTTGGCATTGTTATTTTCATTTGAGCACCTTTAGCATTCACCCTTCAACATTTTAATTAAATCTTAACTAAGGAGATTTTTTTTTTCTTAATTCCCTTTTGATACAATAATATCTGCTTTTTTATTCTTTTTATATTTCAATTTCCTATCTTCTTCTTCTTCTTTTTTTTCTTCTTTTTTTTTTTTCTCTCTCTCTTCTCTCTCTGTTAGTTGTCCTCTCCACCTCATCCGACTAAAAGTTGTGATCAAGGAAACCTCTTGCTAAAAGGGAGGTTCTTCTCTTTGCCTCTGGCACTAGGCCTTAGCCATCTAACACCTCCGGTATAATTTTTTTTGGACAAAGTTTTATCTAAACTAGTTTAGTAAGAAATTCTTCAAAATCCAATTAAAAATTTTAATATAACTATATATTTTGAAATCTAACCATTGAATTACATGTTATTTATATTATTAAAATGTATGTCAAATTTTATTCAAATCGGATATTAATTACAATTCGATTTATACACGTAATTTTTTATGTATAATTTTAAATTACAAAAACTTGAAATTAATTTAATTGATGACATAGTTATTAATTTTTGATTTTCTTAAAAGATTGTAGACATGGAGGATATAATTTAAAAAAAAATGTAATTTAATAGTAGATTTGTCAAAATTCACTTCCTATAAAAAAAAAAAATATAATGAGAGTTTAAAAGGTTTGCCTCCAAATTAATTTGCAGAGAAAATTTGTCTATTTTTTTTCTTTATTTTTATTATCTATTTTTCTTTTTATACGAAATATTTTCCTAGAAAATGTCTATTTTGCACATGAATTAAATAATGAGTAGTTATGTAATAAATTTTACCCTAGGTCAAATATAAAATTCTATGAATATGTAGGGTAATTATTGAATACTCATGGAGTACCATAAATGCATACTCCTTATTTTCATATAATTGTTGGTTCCACTAATTAAATTTATGGTGGGACTTACAATTCAATAATTTATTATACACATTTATTATACTCTCGAAATATTCAATAATTTTCCGAATATGTAAAAATAAGTTTATCCTTAAAAATTAGCATGTGTGAAATAATCTGTTTACCCTTTATTTAGGTACTTTTGCTAAAGAATGTAGCTATTTTCCACGGTTGCAAAATTGGGGGAGGGGGAAGAAGGAGGAATATTTGTATTACAGTTTGAACATTTATTATCTATATTAAATAAACCAACATAAATTTACATAAGTTATATATATATTTTAAACTATATAAGTTATAATTGGTATTTATTTAACTACTGGAAAACTTTCCTTTTTGTAAGCGTAATTTTGACATTGAAATAATTTAAAAAGAAAAAATGGATTATTCATGGGAAAAATCCACCAATAGACAAGCAGAATACAGTAAATTATTGGTACCATTATTGTTTTTAGAGAAGGATTGCAGTCCTATGAGGGTGGTGATCACATGCTGTAATATTGTTTGATGGAATGGATGTCAGAATGACTTGACAATGATGTGTAGTATACTATTTATACACCCACATGTCCATTCATGAAAGGTTATAACTGTGTGAACAGTTATGTCCTCCCATCAATTGCAACCCTGGATTGAGACGAGGTAGTATTGCACCTAATTAAATAGTGATAAGCTGTTGAAATTAAAAGTTGCATAAAGTAATTTTTAATTTTAACTATTAAATAGAAAAATATTTTAAAAAGGTAAAAAATTAACGTTATAAAGTTAAAAATATAAAAAAAATTGTGAAGAAAGTAGAACAATTGCTTTTAGTAATTACATCGTGCAATTGCTTTTTTGTTCTAAAAAAAAAAAAAAAAAAATGCTTTCTCAATCCTGTAACCCTATAGCTAAATGAGATTTGGACCCGATGCAATACCTTTACTATCCTATTTTTTAACTTTAACCTTTTGTGTAAAACTCACCCACACCCACCATCGTTGTTCTCATGCTCATCTTGCTATGGGTGATAAGTGTTGCAGATCTCATAATGACTGGAGGTTAGAGGAAGTTTAATTATGAAACAGTGATAAAGGTGGGTATCAAAATTATTGGAGTATGGTACCATTGATGTTTTGATTCTTGAGTAAGCATTGGTGTTGAATAGTGGAAATCAGGCTCAAGAAGAGAGGGGATTGGGTTCTATACGATGGGAAAAAAAGATTTGGGTGTTTGTTTGCTTACAAAACAAAGGACGTGGATTTAAGTTGAGTTGATGTTTGTTTACTTAGAAAACAATGGAAAGATCATAGAAAAAAAAAGCAGAGATAAAAATAATAATATACAAACGAATAATAATGATCATTTAATTAAAATAGAAAGTAAAATAAATAAACTGACGTGGAGTGTTTTGAAAAACTGTTATATAAAACAGAAAAAAAAAAAAGTTTTTATACTAAAATAGATATAAAGTTTTAGATGGATAGATATGAATGCTTTGAAGAGTTGTATCTTTTTCAAGATTTGCATCACATCACCAAACAATGTAGTCTTATCATTAAGCAAACAAATCTTTTAAGGATGGAATAGGAAACATGAGCGTGCACAAGTGGAATCACCCTATACACTTAAAGAGATTATTCCCAAAGTTTAGATGAGTTTTATCCTTCAGCCCTTATTTTCTTTTGATTTTTTCAACCACAGTGATCATGTGACAATTGAAAACTACTCGGTGTTATATTGACTTGTAATTTGAAATAGAGTTATACTTTACTTATCTGTAAATTGAGTTGAGGTTTTTCCAAATTAAAGTTTAAAAGTTGCAATTTACTCACTTCGGATTTAATTGTATTTGCTAAGAGCATTGTAGTTTAAGCATTTAGGTGGGAAAGGTTTCAAGTTGCAAATGTAGTAGTATATTGTAACCAGGGGCGGCTTGATATATTTGGAGGCCTAAGGCGAAAATTGATTATTTTGTTTTAAATGCAAAATTACTACTAATTAACATGAACTACATAGAATTTTTCTTTTTATAGAAATTTTATAAACAGAAAAAACTTGACAAAATTTTTCATACTTATTAATGTGGCAGATTGTAGTGGTAAGTAAAAGAGTGGGGTTAGTGATAGACTTAGATGAAAACTAGTAAAAGTTTGCTGACTCACCTCTTATTATTATTCTTATTTTTTTTAAGAAGTGCAACATTCACAATATTTTTTTACAACAAATCCTAGGTTTTAAGTTGTTTTTTGTTTTCTTTTTGAAAATATCACTATAATTATTTTTTTGCCATTAATAACAAGTTGTAACAACCTACTACTTAGCATCAGTTGTAAAAGTGTTATGAAAAATATTGTAAACGTTGCATTTTTCTCTCTTTTTTATTTGTTTCTCATATGGGAAAAAAAATTATTTTATTTATTGATTATAAATAACCCTATTGGTTAAAATTTGGGGGCCTTTTTTTTACATGGGGCCTTAGACGATTGCATCTTTTGCTCACCCATTCAGCCGGCCCTGATTGTAACTATCTAAGAAAAAAAGACTTAATTGTATTTGATTTGCTAATTTAGTGAATAAATTTCCTAAGAGTATTGGTTTAGAAAATATTTTTAGAAGCTTTTTATAGGAAAAGAAAAAAGTATCTAATTTTTTTTACTAGTTTGTTTTTTTTTTTTTTTTTTTAAATCTCATAAAAGTTGTATCAAGTATCAACACTTTCTTAAAATGGTACAATAAGAAAAGCCGTAAGGGCACATGTTAATCAGATCTAATTTTAATTTAAAACACATATTGATAAATCAAATTTAATATATATGTGACAAAAGTGTAATCTTCTCTTTGACTTAATATAAACGAAATATCTTTCTCAAAAAAAAAAAATATACACGAAATACGAGATTGTTACGTGGTAAGTTATAAATTGTTTCCAGTACACAAAAGCACTTAAAAGGAAGTCAAACCCAAAACCAACAATGAAAAGAAAAAAATCATACGTGCATACGCATATTCAATTTACTTTATAGGGAGGTTGATTGTTGGATGTCATCTTCTCCTTTTGCACTACTCAACCTCTCATTGGACCATAGGCTAATGGCATTGGAACTTGGAAGTTGGTGTGCTTCTAAAGGTTAGGTATTCTAGGCTGGAAAATAATGCTAATATCTATGGGGAGCATTCCCAAATCTCAACCTTAGAAGTAGGTTGAAAGTTTGTGTTTATAAAACTCATTTTGATATTGGTCTATGTGCTCGTTTGTTTCAGGTTAGAAGCTGAAACGCACTTTTTGAAAAAATAAAATAAAATGTGCGTTTAATAAGGTTTTAAAAGTTACTTTTTTTTTTTTTTTTTTAAGTTGCGTTTTTATTTGTGAAGTAAAAGTCCAAATTGCGAAAGCAGCAAGGAGTTATATTGCAAAAAAGCGTTGAAGCGCGTTTCATGTTACCGTTGGAAGTTGCGCAAATTTCCCAAATTGCCCACTAGTTATTCTTAAAAACCCAATTTTATCCATTTGCTTATAACACAATTTTACAAAGGAACCCAATAATGAAATCAGAACACAAAAAAAAAAAAAATAAATAAATAAAACCAACCAATCTGACCCATTTCTACTGCATGTCATTAGTAGTGGGGAAGAGATCAAGTAGCGATGGGGAGGAAGACAGGTGGCGGTGAAGGCAGAGTAGATCAGTAGACGACAGAAATGATTTTCCTCTGTTGGCGATTTCCCCCTCTCTCTATCTTCGTTTAATGAGAATCAAATGGTATGGTTGTGTGTGACTTTTAAGTTTGTGTGTTTTGATGGGAGAGAGGGAAAGAAACTTGTAGATGAAGTGGAGAGAGAGAGAGAGAGAGAGAGAGAGAGAGAGAGAGAGAGAGAGAGAGAGAGAGAAGAAGAAGAAGAAGAAGAAGAAGAAGGAAAGAGAGCTTTGGAGAATGTTCTGGAGTTTGGAGGAAGTGGTAGGGAAAAAAGTGGAAAGAAGGAAAAAAAAAAAAAAAAGTTAGGGTACATGTGTGGAGGAGAAAAAAAGAGGGGGAAAAAAAGAAGGAAATATGGATGAAAAAAAAAATTGAAATAAGGGAAAAATAAAATAAAGAATAAGAAATTAAGATTGAGAAATGTTATCACAATATTTTCACAATAAATCTTAAGTGGTAGGTTATTATTAGCTAATATTGGTGAGAAAAAAAATAATTTTTTAGAATGAGAAAAAAATAATTTTTTTGTACGTTCAAATTAAAATTAGTATTAATTTATCACAAATGATTTTTTTTAAAGTGTTGTAAAAATATTATGAATGTAATTTTTGGAATGAATGAAGAAAAATTGATTTAAGTATTATGAAGTAGTTGATTTAAGTATGAAATAAACTTCTTTATATATATATATATATATATATATTGTCCTTTTGGTAATTTACCACTCAAACCGCCACTTTTATAAATATACTCAATTTTTTCAAAAAACAATTTTTAACGATTTTTACCAAATACTTAGTTTTTTCAAAAAGCTTTCATATCGCACTTTTTAAAACCTCCACTTAAAAAAAAAAAGCACAATATTAAAAAGTTGAACCAAACTAACCCTATATCTATTATGGAACTATTGGTCTATATCAAGACAATCCAAGCATTAGGAACTTTCAATTGTAAATGCACTGCTTCAATTCAAATTCCAGAACCTTTTTTTTTTTTTTTGAGAATGAAAAAGGGTGGCTCACGTGTGTTATCACAGCCGACCACACCCCACAGATACATCGCCTGTGGGTACCACCAGCACATAATGGTGCCCGCGACTTGGACTCCACCCTTGTGCTTTGTTTTTTTTTAGAAACCAAAGTCCAAACCCCACACCTGTGGGGTATGAGGACTCGAACCCGCACCTGGCACAGCCATCAAGAAGGGGGCAACCACTAAGCCACACTAGCTGGTGGTTCCAGAACCTATAATTTAAAATATGGGACTATGGAACTTTCAATTGTAAAAGAATGAAGCTGTCATTATGTGAAGTCTCTTCTTACAAGGTCTGATTGATATACATGTAAGAACTCGAGATAATTATTTTAACTCAATTTTTTTTCCTTTTCTGAATCAAAAACTTAAATCCATAAATTGAATCTAATATCATATTTACACAGCTGACATTGACGTATTGCAACAAGTTTAATGGCTTAAGCCTTGTCGTGACAATGGCAACTCAATGCATGTCTTCTCACCCGCAAAATGATTTAATTATTATGTGAATTTTAGTTAATTTAACTGGTGAAGTTTTTTATTGTCGAATAAGAGATTTGAAAGTTTATTCCTACCTACTCGAAAAACCAATTCATATCTTGGTTTGATGATTAAGAAAAATCATCATAAAGCGAACACTATAAATTTGAAACACTAACATACCTATAAAAACAAAAAGAGGATTTGTTATTTTTAGAGTTACTTCTAGTTGTCGTTTATATTAGTATATTAATAAGGGCATATCTATAATCATGTTATAAACCCTAATATAAATATATGCAGAGGTGGGGGCCTGACTGATTAAGCCATAAACCGTAGTTTCTTTCTTCTCTCTGTCTCTATATTTTTCTTCTTCGCACCTCTCGCTTAATCCTAATTTTCATAGTTTACAACTTAACTATTTTTTTGTATTACCGTTGGATGTAATATTTCTCTTATGTAGGAGTAGAACCCATCCCATGTAAGAGGGATATTGCTTGCAAGAGTTAGACTTATGGCTTGTTTGGATTAAGGGAGAAGGGAGTGGGAGTGGAGGAGAGTAAAGTAGAGTTGGCTGAAAATAGGCTAATTTTAGACCAATTTTACTCTACTCTACTTTACTTACAATTCTTCTCCCTCAATCCAAACAGAACATTAATCCCACCTCCAATATGAGAGAGAGAGAGAGATGATTAATTTTCATTAGCTCATCTGCCATTACGTGACAAATGCATGCTCTATCATTTTCAAAGACTCAAACTTCCATTGCATGCCAAGTGCCAACATTTTCTCCCTCATTTTGACTAGCACAACACAAAAAAATCTAGCCTAACCTTCTTAGAATTAACTTTCGCGATCTAATTTGACCACCCTCTTGGACTCTTTTCTTTTATCTTCAACCAACAATGGATGGACGGTTCAAAAAGTATGAGTACAGGCTTATGTTAATTCTAACATATAATCTTTTCCAGCATAAGTCCAACCCATTAGCTGTAATTCCAATATGATTATGCTTACCTATAAGATGGACGCTCGGTCAAACTACATAAAGAAATGAGGTTTTCTAACAGATTATCTGAAAAAGCTAATCATTCTTGGGTATCATATTATAGTGGAAGGTAAAGCCATTCATGATAAGGTAAGCAAATATTGTTAAGACTAAACCTCTCTCTATACCAGAATCGTTTACTGATCACAATACCAATCAATCTAAAAGCTCGGCTACTTTATTTTTTTTTATTCTGTCTTTCTAATCTTAGTTTAAAGAAACAATTCTTTTAGCTTTTATATATATATATATATATATATTAATAGCTAAAACTCAGAGAAAATCCGATTAGATTTTAATTGGATTTTCAATTTTGCACCATGTATACCATTTAATTTTTAATTTTGTGCCAAGTGAATTATTGAGTATAAAAATTGAAGAATTTAAATCCAATTAGATTTTAAATTGGATTTCAATTAGAGTCCAATTTTTTGCCATGTGTCTATTTATTTTTTATTAAAATTTTTGCGGTAAGTAAATTATTAGGTTTAAAAACTGAAGAGTTTAAATCTAATTAAATTATAAATCATATATATATAATGAGAAATCATTACATATTTTAGAAAAGTTTGATTTAAAAAAAGTGTAAGCTAATACTATGTATAATTTGAATCTCTTCTAAAAAAAATGTATAATTGTGATTATTTTTAATTATACCTGTGCATATGTATGGTATTACACACTATTTAGTAATAATAGGAGACAAAACTATATAAGTAGGTATGCTTGCAATTTTCCCAACATTTAGGAGTGGTGACATAAAATAGAAGAGTGCGAAATGGGTTAGATCTCATTCTACCTAAATGCAAGTTCCCAATTTTGTAAATAGTTCCATGAATTTACAGTGAAAAATTATAAATCTAAAATTCAGACTCTGTCAAATTAAATTTAGGGTAAATTATACAAACCCGACCCCTTGATGTTTGGAGGATGACACTCTGCTTCAAAAGGGAAATGACATTCTTCTTTATTAAGGTTTAAGAAAATCAACACATTAGTCATTCCATTAATAACAATAACATAATATTCCGAAATTTGAAAATGTTTCATTGACTAAATCCTAACCATGGTTAGTGGAAATATTTTTTTGGTTAAATATTGTTCATTGTTTTTACATTTTATTATTATGATGATGCTCTCTATTCTCCTCTCTCTCAAAATGGATGGTCTGCCTAGGTTGGACAGTCTTGAATAGAATTCTTGCACACTCGGTGGGAGGTTATAACTAGTGCTTGATTTATGAAAGCATTTCAAATGATTTGAACAGGAAATGGGATTTATCAGTGATATTGATCAAGCTCGTTCCTCTTTTTTTTTTTTTTTTTTTTGGGTGTGGTTTGGTCTGAATTGAAGTTCAGTTGTCCTTGATTTTGTAAAACTAGTAAACTTTTTTGTTTCTTCTTTTTTCTGTCTGAATGTTTTATTCCAACAATAAAATTACGACAAAACGCTGAGTAATGAACGGCCCAAGTTTACATCAAAACGTGGGCAACAAATTCAATTAACAGAGCCCATGGGCAGGTTATTTAAACGATCAACTGAGAATAAGAAATTTTAGCCCAACCTGAGTAATGTAAGATTGCAGACTTTGCAGTCCTAAACGGTGATTTCATTAGTTTTTTATTTTTGGAGAATCGAGGCTGAAATTTTATTTAATCAAAGACTAAAGTCCATGCCTAATACAATTTGCAAATCTAGTGAAACAAATTCCATCCAGGCCAATAAAGTGATTGAGAGTCTAGCTAAGAAAACAATGAAAGAAATTTCTTATAAGAATTATGGGGCAATATATATATTTTTGAACCCATATGGGGCATTATGTAAGTGATGATTACTTACAAATCTGTAATTTCCTGCAACCTCTTAACCAAATGTGGTGCAATCTCTTGTATTTTGATTTGGGTTACATAGTCAATCTCTTATCCTGTTTGTTTTTAAGTTTAATATGCTGATACTGGACTATAGTACGCAGTGCATAAGCAATACATTTTTTAGCATAGGGTCCTCAATCTAATGGGCTTTGTTTCTTCTGTTGGATGCTCTCGTGCCCTGGAGGCCCATTGAACTTTACGTTAAGTGGCTTTTACCAATTAAATTTATTGGCAATTTCAATTTCTTCAATATGGACAAAACTTTAAAAAAGAAAAAGGGAATATATGAACAAAACTATAAATCTTTAGGTATTCTATTTTAATTTACTAATAAAATTTAAGGGTTAAAATACATTGGAAACTTTGAATGTACAGAATTGTTAAATTCAACGGAAACTTATGTATATTAGATATATAGATTGTTTGGATTTGTTGAAAAATTTGGATACATTTAATACGTTGATTGCACAAAATCGTGAAAATTCAAAGGATAATTGTGTACATTAAATGTACAGATTGTCTAGAATTGAGGAAAAATTTAAATATGTTGGAAATGTTGAATGTATAGAATTGTTAAATTCAATGGAAAATTGTATATATTTGATGTGCAAATTGTATGGATTTGTAGAAAAATTTGGATACGTTTGATATATTGAATGTACAATGTCGTGAAAATTCAATGGAAAATTGTTTACATAAAATGAATAGATTGTTTGGAATTTGAGATTTTTATTTTTTATTTTGAGGTCAAAACAATGGAAAACTTTCATTGATATGGAAAAATGTATACAAACAAGACACATTCCAAAACTGGGGTTCAAGTCAGCTGAGCTGCCGAGACTCGAGAAATTTACAACAGGGAATTCCGTGTGTGTGCAGTAGGCGTTGATACTCTGTGACCAAGTCGCTAGCAAGTTCAAGGATCACCTTCAGATGGGTTTGAAAGTGCTCAAGGTAGAGTCTATTCCTCGTGTTCTAGATTTCCCACGCCATGACTGCCCACCTCTCCAACTCCTGCTGGTTGAGTTTCAGTTGCATCTGTCAAAAGAGGATGAAAAAATCCGTAGCTGTGTTGTTGCACTTCTAAGTTCCACCCTTAAACATAGCCCACATGTTTCGTGCCAATGGGCACTCCCACAAGATGTGATTCACCGTTTCAGACTTATGATAGCAGATTTCACAGTGCGATTCAACACTTACTCGTCACCAATGGAGATTGTATCTTGTTGGTAGGGAGTTTGAGCACACTCCAGAAAAACATGCGTACTTTTGATGGCATGTTGAGGGACTAGATTTTGTTCCACAACAGAGTGTGATCAAGGGCCAAAGAGTGCTCTACCCAAGTTGGATTGTTTAGCCACAGTGCAGCTCGGTAGGCTGTCTTCACCGAGAATTTATGGTTTCTGTTTTCCTTTCAAACCAGTGTGTCCTTTGAGTGCAGATTGGTGAGTGGTATATTAAGAATTTCTTGTCGAGTTCTATATACATAGATGGCCTCGAGTTTCCCCCTATCCCATTATCTTGTGTCTTCATCAATGAGATCACAAACTCGCAATTCCTAGGAGGTTTCATTCAAAGGCACTGGGGTATGTGAGATCCATTTATGAGTAAACACCCCAATTGTTCTACCATCCCCAACCCACCAAAAGGATCCTGCATAGAGAATATCCCTAGCTCCAAGGAGGCTTCTCCAAAAAAAGAAGGATTGCTCCCAATTGCAGCTGTGATGAAAGAACAATTTGGAAAGTACCTAACCTTGTATACCTTGTAAAACATTGAGTGGGTATCCTATATTAACCTCCATGGTTGCTTAGAGAGCATTGCTAGGTTAAAAGTGTAAAGATCAGGAAAGCCCATTCCTTCGTCCTTTTTTTGAGTGCACAGCTTCTTCTGATTGATCCAAAGAATCTTCCTTTCATATTGATTTTGTCCCCACCAATATTTTGCCAACAAAGAGTTTATGTTGTCACATATGGATCTGGGTAATTTGAATAGGCTCGTGGAATACTTGGAAATTGCTTGTGCTACCATTTAAATAAAGATCTCATGGCCTGCCTTGGATATGAACTTCTTTTCCATCCCACCACGCGCTTTGTAATTTTCCCCTAGAGGTCTTTGAATGTGTTAACCTTTGAATATACAAAATATTTTAAATTTAAAGGAAAATTGTGTACATTAGATGTACAAATTGTCTGGATTTGAAGAAAAATTTAAATTCATAAGATACATTGAATGTACAAAAGTGTTAAATTCAACGAAAAATTGTGTATATTAAAAGTACAGATTGTCCAAATTTGTAGAAAAATTTGGATACATTTAATACGTTGAATGTACAAAATCGAGAAAATTTAATGGAAAATTGTGTACATTAGATGTATAGATTGCTTGGAGTTTAAGAAAAAATTAAATATGTTAGAAATGTTGAATATAAATAATTTTTTAAATTCAACTGAAAAGTATGCACATTATATGTACAAATTGTCAGGATTTGAATAAAAATTTAACTTTGATGGATATGTTGAATGTAAAAAAGTGTTCAATTCATCAGAAATTTGTATAGATTAGATATATCGATTGTCAATATTTTTAGACAAAATTTGGATCATTTAATACGTTGAATGAACAAAATCGTGAAAATTCAATGGAAAATTGTGTACATTAGATGTACAAATTGCCAGGAATTTAAGAAAAATTTAAATATGTTGGAAACGTTGAAAATACAAATTTTTTTTTTTTTTTTGAATTCAATCGAAAGTTGTGTACATTATATGTACAGATTTTCTAGATTTGAATAAATATTTAAATTCGTTGGATACGTTGAATATACAAAAGTGTTCAATTCGTTGGAAATTTGTATACATTAGATGAACAGATTATCAAGAATTTTAGAAAAATTTGGATACGTTTAATTACGTTGAATGTACAAAACCATTAAAATTCAATGGAAAATTATGTACATTAAATATACAAATTGTCTGGATTTGAAGAAAATTTTCAATACATTGGATACGTTGAATGTACAAAACTGTTAAATTCAACGGAAAATTGTGTACATTAGATGTACAGATTGTCTGGATTTGGAGAAAAGATTGGATACATTTAATTCATTGAATGTACAAAATCGTGAAAATCGATTAGGAACTTGTGTACATTAAATTTACAGATTTGCCGGATTTGAAGAAACTTTTAAAAATATTGGATACGTTGAATGTATAGAACAGTTAATTTCAACGAAAAATTGTGTACATTAGATGTTCGAATTGTCTGGATTTGAAGAAAAATTTAGGTACGGTTAATAAGTTGAATGTACAAAATCGTAAAAATTCAACGAAAATTTGTGTACATTAAATGTACAGATTATCTGGATTGTGAAAAAAATTGGAAATGTTTAATACGTTGAATGTGCAAAATCGTGAAAATTCAATGGAAAATTGTGTACATTAGATGTATAGATTGCCTGGATTTGAAGAAAAATTTAGATACATTTAATATGTTGAATGTACAAAATTGTGAAAATTCAATAGAAAATTGTTTACATTAAATGTACAGATTGTGTGGATTTGAAGAAAATTTTAAAGGTGGGTATTGAGACTATCAGAGGCATATGGTACTATTGATGTTTTGATTCTTGAATAAGCGTTGGTGTTGAATTGTGGAAATCAGGCTCAAGAAGAGAGGGGATTGGGTTCTATACATTGGGAAAAAAAGAAAATAGAAAAAAGATTTTGGTTTTCGTTTGCTTACAAAATGAAGGACGTGGATTTAAGTTGGGTTGATGTTTGTTTGCTTAGAAAACAACGAAAAGATCATAGAAAAAAAAAAAAAAAAAAGAGACAAAAACAATAATAAAAAATGAATAAAAATGATTATTTAAATAACATAAAAAGTAAAATAAATAAAATGATGTGAAGTATTTTGAAAAGTAGTTATATAAAATAGAAAAAGCAAGTTTTTATACTAAAATAGATATAAAGTTTTAGACGGATTGATATGAATGCTTTCAAGAGTTGTATCTTTCTCAGGATTTGCATTACATCATCAAACAATATAGTCTTATCATTAAGCAAACAAATCTTTTTAAGGATGGAATAGGAAACATGAGTGTGCAGAAGTGTAATCACCCTATACACTTAAAAAGATTATTCCCAAAGTTTAGATGAGTTTTATCCTTCAGCCCTTATTTTCTTTTGATTTTTTCAACCACAGTGATTATGTGACAATTGAAAACTACTCGATGTTATATTGATTTGTAATTTGAAATAGAGTTATACTTTACTTATCTGTAAATTGAGTTGAAGTTTTTCCAATTTAAAGTTTAAAAGTTGCAATTTACTCACTTTGGATTTAATTAGATTTGCTAAGAGCATTGTAGCGGAGATAAAGGTCAAGCTGCAAAGATAGTAGTATATTGTAACTATCTAAGAAAAAATGACTTAATTGTATTTGATTTGCTAATTTAGTGAATAAATTTCTTATGGGTATTGGTTTAGAAAATATTTTTAGAAGCTTTTTATAGGAATAGAAAAAAGTATCTAATTTTTTTACTAGTTTGATTTTTTTTTTTAAATATATTTCTTATAAAAGTTGTATCAGGTATCAACACTTTCTTAAAATGGTACAATAAGAAATGCCGTAAGGGCACCTGTTAATCAAGCCCAATTTTAATTTAAAACACATATTGATAAATCAAATTTAATCTATATGCGACAAAAGTATAATTTTCTCTTTGACTTAATATGGACGAAATACAAGATTGTCACGTGGTCATTTTAAGACATAGATAAGTTATATGTTGTTTCCAATACACAAAAGCAATTAAAAGGAAGTCAAACCCAAAACCAACAATGAAAAGAAAAAACTCATACATGCATATGCATATTCAATTTACTTTATAGGGAGGTTGATTGTTGGATGTCATCTTCTCCTTTTGCACTGCTCAACCTCTCATTGGACCATAGGCTAATGGCATTGGAACTTGGAAGTTGGTGTGCTTCTAAAGGTTAGGTATTCTACGCTGGAAAATAATGCTAATATATACGGGGAGCATTCCAAAATCTCAACCTTAGATGTAGGTTGAAAGTTTGTGTTTATAAAACTCATTTTGATATTGGTCTATATCGAGACAGTCCAAGCAGTGGGAACTTTCGATTGTAAATGCACTGCTTCAATTCAAACAATTCAAATTCCAGCACCTTTAATTTAAAATATGGGACTATAAAACTTTCAATTGTAAGAATCAAGCTGTCATTTTGTGAAGTCGCTTCTTACAAGGTCTGATTGATATACATGTAAGAACTCGAGACAATTATTTTAACTCGATTTTTTTTTCTTTTCTAAATCAAAAACTTAAATTCATAAATTTAATCTAATATCATATTTACACAGCTGACACTGACGTATTGCAACAAGTTTAATGGCTTAAGCCTAGTCGTGACAATGGCAACTCAATGCATGTCTTCTCACCCACAAAATGATTTATTTATTATGTGAATTTTAATTAATTTAATTGGTAAGTTTTTTATTATCGAATAAAAGATTTGAAGGTCCATTCCCACCTACTTGAAAAACCAATTTATATCTTGGTCTGTTTATTAAGAAAAATCATCATAGGGCAAACATATAAATTTGAAACACTAACATATCTATAAAAACAAAAAGAGGATTTGTTATTGTTAGAGTTACTTCTAGTTGTCGTTTATATTAGCATATTAATAAGGGCATTTCTGTAACCATGTTATAAACCTTAATATAAATATATGTAGAGGTGGGGGCCTAACTGATTAAGACCTAAACTGTAGTTTCTTTCTTCTCTATGTCTCTATATTTTTCTTCTTCGCACCTCTCTCTTAACCCTAGTTTTCATAGTTTACAACTTAACTATTTTTTTGTGTTACCGTTGGATGTAACATTTCTCTTACGTAGGAGTAGAACCCACCCCATGTAAGAGGGATATTACATGCAAGAGTTAGACTTATGACTTGTTTGGATTGAGGGGAGGAGTAAAGAAGAGAAGAGTAGAGTTGGCTGAAAATAGGCTAATTTTGGACCAATTTTACTCACCCTCCCCCTCCCTCAATCCAAACAGAACATTAATCCCTCCTCCAATATGAGAGAGATGATTAATTTTCATTGGCTCATCTGCCATTACGTGCCAAATGCATGCTCTGTCATTTTCAAAGACTCAAACTTCCATTGCATGCCAAGTGTCAACATTTTCTCCCTCATTTTGACTGGCACAACACAAAAAAAATCTAGCCTAACATTCTTAAAATTAACTTTCACGATCTAATTTGACCACCCTCTTGGTCTCTTTTCTTTTATCTTCAACCAACAATGGATGGACGGTTCAAAAAGTATGAGTACAGGCTTATGTTAATTCTAACACAATCTTTTCAAGCATAAGTCCAAACCATTAGTCGTAAATCCAATATAATTATGCTTACCTATAAGATGGTCGCTCGGTCAAGCTACATAAAGAAATGAGGTTTTCTAACAGATTATCTGAAAAAGCTAATCATTCTTGGGTATCATATTATAGTGGAAGGTAAAGCCATTCATGATAAGGTAAGCAAATATTGTTAGACTAAACCTCTCTCTAAACCAGAATCGTTTACTGATCACGATACCAATCAATCTAAAAGCTCGGCTACTTTATTTTTTTATTTTGTCTTATAATCTTAGTTTAAAGAAACAATTCTTTTAGCTTTTATATAAATATATATATATATATTAATAGCTAAAACTCAGAGAAAATCCAATTAGATTTTTATTGGATTCTCAATTTTGCACCACGTATCCCATTTAACTTTTAATTTTGTAAAAAGTGAATTATTGAATATAAAAATCGAAGAATCTAAGTCCAATTAGATTCTAAATTGGATTTCAATTGGAGTATAATTTTCTACCACGTCTATATATTTTTTTAATTTTTGTGGCAAGTAAATTATTAGGTGAAAAAACGAAGAATCTAAATTCAATTAAATTATAAATCATATATATAATGAGAAACCATTTCATATTTTAGAAACGTTTAATTTAAAAAAGTGTAAGCTAATACTATGTATAATTTGAATCTCTTCTAAAAAAAAAATTGTATAATTGTGATTATTTTTAATTGTATCCGTGCATATGTACGGAGCTACACACTACTTAGTAGTAATAGGAGACAAAACTATATAAGTAGGTATGCTTGCAATTTTCCCAACATTTAGGAGTGGTGACATAAAATAGAAGAGTGTGAAATGGGTTAGATCTCGTTCTACCTAAATGCAAGTTCCCAATTTTGTAAATAGTTCCATGAATTTACAGTGACAAATTATAAATCTAAAATTCAAATTCTATCAAATTAAATTTAGAGTAAATTATACAAACCCGATCCCTTGATGTTTGGGAGATGACACTCTGCTTCAAAAGGGAAATGGCATTCTTCTTTATTAAGGTTTGAAAAAATCAACACATTAGTCATTTCATTAATAACAATAACATAATATTTCGAAATTTGAAAATATTTCATTGACTAAATCCTAACCATGGTTAGTGGAAATATTTTTTTGGTTAAATATTGTTCATTGTTTTTACATTTTATTATTATGATGATGCTCTATGTTCTCCTCTCTCTCAAAATGGATGGTCTGCCTAGGTTGGACGGTCTTGAACAGAATTCTTGCACACTCGGTGGGAGGTTATAACTAGTGCTTGATTTATGAAAGCATTTCAAGTGATTTGAACGGGAAATGGGATTTATCAGTGAAATTGATCAAGCTCGTTCCTCATTTTTTTTTTTTTTGGGTGTGGTTTGGTCTGAATTGAAGTTCAGTTGTGCTTGATTTTGTAAAACTTGTAAACTTTTTTGTTTCTTCTTTTTTCTGCCTGAATGTTTTATTCCAACAATAAAGTTACAACAAAACGCTGAGTAATGAACGGCCCAAGTTTACATCAAAACGTGGGCAACAAATTCAATTAACAGAGCCCATGGGCAGGTTATTTAAACGACCAACTGAGAATAAGAAATTTTAGCCCAACCTGAGTAATGTAAGATTGCAGACTTGCAGTCCTAAACGGTGATTTCATTAGTTTTTTATTTTTGGAGAATCGAGGCTGAAATTTTATTTAATCAAAGACTAAAGTCCATGCCTAATACAATTTGCACATCTAGTGAAACAAATTCCATCCAGTCCAATTAAGGGATTGAGAGTCTAGCTAAGAAAATAATGAAAGAAATTTCTTATAAGAATTATGGGGCAATATATATATTTTTGAACCCATATGGGGCATTATGTAAGTGATGATTACTTACAAATCTGTAATTTCCTGCAACCTCTTAACCAAATGTGGTGCAATCTCTTGTATTTTGATTTGGGTTACATAGTCAATCTCTTATCCTGTTTGTTTTTAAGTTTAATTTGCTGATACTGGACTATAGTACGCAGTGCATAAGCAATACATTTTTTAGCATAGGGTCCTCAATCTAATGGGCTTTGTTTCTTCTGTTGGGTGCTCTCGTGCCCTGGAGGCCCATTGAACTTTACGTTAAGTGGCTTTTACCAATTAAATTTATTGGCAATTTCAATTTCTTCAATATGGACAAAACTTTAAAAAAGAAAAAGGGAATATATGAACAAAACTATAAATCTTTAGGTATTCTATTTTAATTTACTAATAAAATTTAAGGGTTAAAATACATTGGAAACTTTGAAGGTACAGAATTGTTAAATTCAACGGAAACTTATGTATATTAGATATATAGATTGTTTGGATTTGTTGAAAATTTTGGATACATTTAATACGTTGATTGCACAAAATCGTGAAAATTCAAAGGAAAATTGTGTACATTAAATGTACAGATTGTCTAGAATTGAGGAAAAATTTAAATATGTTGGAAATGTTGAATGTATAGAATTGTTCAATTCAACGGAAAATTTTATACATTAGATGTGCAAATTGTATGGATTTGTAGAAAAATTTGGATATGTTTAATATGTTGAATGTACAATGTCGCGAAAATTCAATGGAAAATTGTTTACATAAAATGTATAGATTGTCTAGAATTTGAGATTTTTATTTTTTATTTTGAGGTCAAAACGATGGAAAACTTTCATTGATATGGAAAAATGTATATAAACAAGACACATTCCAAAACTGGGGTTCAAGTCAGCTGAGCTGCCAAGACTCGAGAAATTTACATCAAGGAATTCCGTGTGTGTGCAGTAGGCGTTGATACTCTGTGACCAAGCCGCTAGCAAGTTCAAGGATCACCTTCAGATGGGTTTGAAAGTACTCAAAGTAGAGTCTATTCCTCATGTTCTAGATTTCCCACGCCATGACTGCCCACCTCTCCAACTCCTGCTGGTTGAGTTTCAGTTGCATCTGTCAAAAGAGGACGAAAAAATCTGTAGCTGTGTTGTTGCACTTCTAAGTTCCACCCTTAAACATAGCCCACATGTTTCGTGCCAATGGGCACTCCCACAAGATGTGATTCATCGTTTCAGACTTATGATAGCAGATTTCACAGTGCGACTCAACACTTACTCGTCACCAATGGAGATTGTATCTTGTTGGTAGGCAGTTTGAGCACACTCCAGAAAAACATGCGTACTTTCGATGGCATGTTGAGGGACTAGATTTTGTTCCACAACAGAGTGTGATCAAGGGCCAAAGAGTGCTCTACCCAAGTTGGATTGTTTAGCCACAGTGCAGCTCGATAGGCTGTCTTCTTACAGGCGCTTGGTGTTGATATTAATTAACATAAACATCTAAGCATGTTTAGTGTTGATATTAATTTGACATTTTGAGATGCAAGCGTTTCATTATAATTAAATATAAATGTTATTATGCCGGTTTGTTATAATTATTATTTATTGTTTCTCACCTTACTTCACCTTAATTGTTATTTAAATAAGTAAAAATTATGTCTTAGTCCAACTGGGTATAGCATTTCTCTTCAATCATTAATTAGTGTTTCTCAATAAAATTATTCATGTTATAAGTTTATGACCAAAACTGTGCAAAGCCCAGCCCATTTACTACTGAAAGCTTTTAGAAATTTAAAACTTGCCATAATCTTTAAAACATTTTTACTATTTTATTTGTTATTAAATTTAATTATATTATCAAAAAATATATTTTTTAAAATTTATATGTGGGGCCCAATAGTTTATGGGCCCGGCCCGCTCGCTTATGGGGAGTCTACAGGTTTACACTGAAGGAGGCCAGGGCCCAAGTTCAAAAATAGGAAGCCCAAAGTGGCCCGAAGATACAGCCGAGGACAGCTTAGTCCTCGGCAGGCCCGAAGTCTCATGGATGAGAGTGGCCTACAAGCTAATTTGAGAGATCAGAAAATATCTTGGGGCAATTGTCCTTAATACCCTTCACTGATATGACACTGCACCCAACAGAGCCGAATTTTTAGGCTTTATTGATCATCTCCAACAATTTCGGGATTAGATTGATGGGACAAATATCTGTCCCGGAAAGATCGACCCTACACGTGGACGAGGGACAACAAACGTAGGCTAGTATAAAAGGAAAGGTAAACTAATAAGGAAAGGGATCCCCATTTCACTTCCGGGAAAAAAACTCCAGGAATGAGAATGCTCGGATAGCATATGCGCTCCACCATGGAGAACCCATCGACGGGTAACCGGAGATAACTTTAGCGCTCCTCGGACATGATCCGAGGAGCCAAATCCTTCAAGTTACGAAGGTGTAAGGCCTGAATATCCAGACTACAGTCTTTTCCTGTCTTGGCTCATCTAAAGTCCGGCCTGTACTAACGCCCCGTGACCCAACTCTAGCCTTTCAAGCCCACTCTCTACAAATGTTATTGTAAGGGATTTTCTGTAGGCGAGCCCATCATCGTTGTTGGGCCGCTTGAGAATCGTGTCCCTACAATTGGCGCCGTCTGTGGGAAGGCTTGCGCGTTGGCGCGAGTGGCGCATAAGTCAGCTCTCTAGCAAGCAGAGATTCACGAGTTTTTCCCACCTCCAGCGACGTGCAGCTGTTGCTCCGCCATAAGCTTCTACTAGGGGCTACGCCTTGCACTGCTAACGGCGCGGGCAGCTCTAGGGGCTTCCGGACTCAAACCAGCTCTCCCCTCCATGGCCTAGTGGCTAACCTGCGAAAAATAAATAAGTATAGAGAAAAGACTACTCAACAGGAAATCTTAAAAGTTTTGGACAGAACTAAGGCCTTGCATGGTCCTCGGACCCAAGCCTATGGGGAAACCAAGTACAAAAAAGAAATCTTAAAAGTTTTGGACAGAACCAAGGCCTTGCATGGTCCTCGGACCCAAGCCTATGGGGAAACCAAGTACAAAAAAGAAATCCTACAAGTTTTGGACAGAACCAAGGCCTTGCATAGTCCCCGGACCCAAGCCTATGGGGAAACCAAGTACAAACAGGAAATCTTAAAAGTTTTGGACAGAACCAAGACCTTGCATGGTCCCCGGACCCAAGCCTATGAGGAAACCAAGTACAAACAGGAAATCTTAAAAGTTTTGGACAGAACCAAGGCCTTGTATGGTCCTCGGACCCAAGCCTATGGGGAAACCAAGTACAAAAGAAAAAATCTTACAAGTTTTGGACAGAACCAAGGCCTTGCATGGTCCTCGGACTCAAGCCTATGGGGAAACCAAGTACAAACAGGAAATCTTAAAAGTTTTGGACAGAACCAAGGCCTTGCATGGTCCCCGGACCCAAGCCTATGGGGAAACCAAGTACAAACAGGAAATCTTAAAAGTTTTGGGCAGAACCAAGGCTTTGCATGGTCCTCAGACTCAAGCCTATGGGGAAACCAAGTACAAACAGGAAATCTTAAAAGTTTTGGACAGAACCAAGGCCTTGCATGGTCCTCGGACCCAAGCCTATGGGGAAACCAAGTACAAAAGAGGAAATCTTACAAGTTTTGGACAGAACCAAGGCCTTGCATGGTCCTCGGACTCAAGCCTATGGGGAAACCAAGTACAAACAGGAAATCTTAAAAGTTTTGGACAGAACCAAGGCCTTGCATGGTCCCCGGACCCAAGCCTATGGGGAAACCAAGTACAAACAGGAAATCTTAAAAGTTTTGGGCAGAACCAAGGCCTTGCATGGTCCTCAGACTCAAGCCTATGGGGAAACCAAGTACAAACAGGAAATCTTAAAAGTTTTGGACAGAACCAAGGCCTTGTATGGTCCTCGGACCCAAGCCTATGGGGAAACCAAGTACAAAAGAAGAAATCTTACAAGTTTTGGACAGAACCAAGGCCTTGCATGGTCCCCGGACCCAAGCCTATGGGGAAACCAAGTACAAAAAAGGAAATCTTAAAAGTTTTGGACAGAACCAAGGCCTTGCATGGTCCTCGGACCCAAGCCTATGGGGAAACCAAGTATACAAAATAAAAACCGTAAGTTTTGGACGGAACCTAGGTCTTGTATGATCCTCGGACTCAAGCCTATGGGGAAACCAAGTACACAGAAGCACCATCGGAGTCCCCTACTTCCCAGTCGATTGCTCGGATGGATTATTTAGAGATTATCAGCCTTAGACGGTGTTCACACGCTTATCACAGAATATTCGACTGTTATCCCGGTTAGTTTCCTAAGTCTGATTTACTATGAATTATCGGTATAATGCCTGGTAGTATTGATAAATTGGAGTTAGTTAAATTATGTTTGAAGCTATTTTGCTCTAAATATTCTGAAAGAAACACACGCATGGGGCACACTCACTCACAGAGTAGTGTAGTCAAAGGAACATCATCCAAAGCAAATGAAGAAATTTCCATTATCACTAAAACAAAGAAATAGTACAGCGTATAATGAAAAGCTGGAATCAGTTTGCGTCAAAACTCATTACATAACCGAAAGAAAAGGAAGATACAAGAGAATAAAATGAAGCTGAGGAAGTAGATCAGAGGAGAGGTTGGCTACAGCTCCAAGACCTTGTTCTTCCTCAATGCTTTCGCATGCCCACAACTCAAACAGCAAAAGAGACCCAACTTAAGCCTAACACCGTTGAAGGAAAGGTGTAGGAAGTTGGAGGTTGAGGGCCTTTCTCTAAATATACGCCTGCCGCAAAGCAGAGGCGCTGATGGCGGAAAATCTTTCTTCTGCCATACCAAAATTCTGGTATGGACAAAACCTGCTTCGGATTTTGACTAAAAGAGGGAGAGATCCCCTTCCCCTTCGGTCGAAATGGAGTGCTCTCCTGAACTTATGCTTCCTGTGCCCATACCTTACTACTTTGAGTCTCATGAGGACACGGTGCTTTTGCGGCGGAGAGAGTTCTTTCTTCCCAACCCTTGCCTTAAACGTGTTATGCTAAGGGAGGAGAGCTCCGGATATGGAAGCTGTGATGTGGGAGAAAACTGAAGGATTTATGCGTATATAAAGCAACTTTCTCTCCCTCCCATTTATTTGAAAAGACAAGGTGATGGCAGTCAACTCACGCAGCGTCCCAAGGAACGCTACAGACAAAACAGTTCTGGCTCAACTTCCAACATCAACTGCAACCACAAGATTAAAGAGCCTCGTAAAGGCGCACCTCGGTCACTGTGACATCAGAGAGTACCGCGTTGCCAGAGGTTGCAGAAATATCTCTTAATTCATGGGCTAAGTGGATTCGCGGCCCAGGCCCGCTTTGCGTGAAGGCCCAGGTATGTGGCCCACGCCGAGCAATGGCCGTGGCCGAGGACAACCCATGCTCGGCGCTTTGGGAAATGCCTTATGAAATGGAGAATCTGAACTCAAAGAGTCTTGGACAGAACCTAGGACTTGCATGGTCCTCGGACTCAAGCCTATGGGAAAACCAGGTACGAAAAAGATATCTTATAAGTCTTGGACAGAACCTAGGACTTGCATGGTCCTCGGACTCAAGCCTAGAAGGAAACCAGGAACATAAAAAAGATATCTTATAAGTCTTGGACAGAACCTAGGACTTGCATGGCCCTCGGACTCAAGCCTATGGGGAAACCGAGCACCTAAAAGAAAAAGTATAAGTCCTAAACAAAACCCTGGCTGTGCGGAGTCCTCGGACTCATGCCTTTTGGGAAATCAACTACTCGGATGGAGAAGTTTCTCGGCTTAAATACTGGAAAAGGTTAAGGCCAATGTGTTAAGAAGATGGCGAAACGGACTAATGATCGTTAGCCTAAAGAAATCGCTCATTGAAAGGGTGACATGTCCTCGGATAATTACTTTTTGCACCTTATCAAGCACTTAATCCCCATCGCGATTAATTTTAAGGTAAGTCTCGTTCCTCACTGGTCGGATTGTTATGTCGAATAATAATTTTGTTAAAGTTATTATGGCGTCTTTTTATTAGCAAGTATTTTGGCCTTAGTTGTCATTGGTTCAAATGCTATACTACTGTGCCGAGCAGAACTTGCAAATTTATTAGAACATATAAACAGAACATGCGAAATAGAATAACAGTAACTTTTATTAATATAAAAAATTATTACAACGTACAAGGAAGAGCTTAAGCAAGCCTATACAAAAAATAAACTGTTGAAGCAGTAATAACATCCGTAATACAGATAAGTAAACCGCCAGGTGTCCTTTAAACTCGCCTTCAAAGTCTCTCTAAAATCTCTGCCTCAGTACTGTTCATATCAGAAGAAGAACTTTGTATAGAAAGAGAGAAGGGGAAGGAAGAAGAATTGAAACACATGGAAGCACTTCAGCAAGCTCTTGTTGCTGAGGAGTGCAAAGGAAAAAGAAGATGGAAGACATGAGCAGGAAGGAGGAGAAGAAGAGGGAAGCAATGAAAAGAAAGTAAAAGGAGCAAAAGAGGGAAAAGGGGAGCCATATTAGGTATGCTTATGAGAGAGCGGATGGAGATGACAAGGGAGGTTTTCGACTCAGTCACACCGGAAGTGGGATGTGACGAGTCCCTGCTTCGGATTTTGGCTAAAAGAGGGGGGAGGCAAATCTTGAGTCTCCGCCATCCTTGCCCCGACCGAGCCATCTCGAGTTTTGTTAGGGCATGGCGTTTCTGGAAAAGGAAGGATTTATTCATGGCCGACTACTATGGTGGATGTATTATTGGATAAGGAATAACCAGACGGAAGAAGTGAACTATGAGAAGGGCCTAAGGGATTCAGATATGAAAGAATATAAGGGAGTAAGACAAGGGCACGTAACACGTTCTGATCCCCAAGGAAATCTGCGAATAAATGTGCATCCGTTTCGTTCCCCCACGCTATCAGTAACCGTTAGATTTGGGAGGTCTCGTAAAAGGAAGATATTAAAGGCGTGCTACGGATAACCAAACGGTATAAGCGCATCACGCGCAAATCGAGGGAAACATCTTGTAGACCGGCGCATTCCTCGGGGAGGTGAAGAGTCGCCAACGTTGATCAAGGGCCGAATTAAATGAGCCGCAATAAAGGCTCGGTATTACCAAAACCCATCTTTCCAACCAAGACGTTGGACAGAAGGGTTTTGAGGGGCTATTGTGGGGCCTAATAGTTTATGGGCCCGGCCCGCTCGCTTATGGGGAGTCTACAGGTCCACACTGAAGGAGGCCAGGGCCCAAGCTCAAAAATAGGAAGCCCAAAGTGGCCCGAAGATACAGCCGAGGACAACTTAGTCCTCGGCAGGCCCGAAGTCTCATGGATGAGAGTGGCCTACAAGCTAACTTGAGAGATCAGAAAATATCTTGGGGCAATTGTCCTTAATACCCTTCACTGATATGACACTGCACCCAACAGAGCCGGATTTTTAGGCTTTATTGATCATCTCCAACAATTTCGGGATTAGATTGATGGGACAGATATCTGTCCCGGAAAGATCGACCCTACACGTGGACAAGAGACAACAAACGTAGGCTAGTATAAAAGGAAAGGTAAACTAATAAGGAAAGGGATCCCCATTTCACTTCCGGGAAAAAAACTCCAGGAATGAGAATGCCCGGATAGCATATGCGCTCCACCATGGAGAACCCATCGACGGGTAACCGGAGATAACTTTAGCGCTCCTCGGACATGATCCGAGGAGCCAAATCCCTCAAGTTACGAAGGTGTAAGGCCTGAATATCCAGACTACAGTCTTTTCCTGTCTTGGCTCATCTAAAGTCCGGCCTGTACTAACGCCCCGTGACCCAACTCTAGCCTTTCAAACCCACTCTCTACAAATGTTATTGTAAGGGATTTTCTGTAGGCGAGCCCATCATCGTTGTTAGGCCGCTTGAGAATCGTGTCCCTACATTATATATAATTCTTTTATTAAGCTGTGCATCGCACGGGCATAATATTAGTATCTCTATATATTAATCCTCTAATCTAATTAGACAATCTTCTATACTACTATTTAAGAAGCTTCTCTTGTTTGGGATCCTCATTTTTTTTGTTTAAAAATACCCTTATACCCCTATGTTTAAGTAAAGACAAAATTAATGGATAATCTGGTAAAAATACAACTCTAACTCCCACTAAAACATTGCCTAAAAATTAAGGCCATTCTCTTGTTGATTTTTAAATTGTTTTATCAACTAATAAATTAAATTCTCAAAATAAAAATTATATATAAAAAATAAAGACACAAATTTTTTTTTTTTTTTTTTTGACTATAAAATAAGACCGCCAAGCTCAATGTTTTCACTTTTTTTTTTCTTCTCCTTTTTTTCCCCTTTATCAAGACTTAAATGTTTCTCTTTCTTTTTTTCTTTTTCTTTATCAAGCTCAAGTTTTTTTTTTCAAATATCTTCTTCTTTATTTTTGAATTATTAAAAAAAATGTGATTTTTAATGTACTTCCTTTTTTTTCTTTTTAATGATTTATTTATTTATTTATGTTGGTGTTTGAATTGTTTTCTCTTCACAACTGCCTTTATTTTTATTTTAATGAATGTATTTTCTATGTCCAAAATAAAAATCACTATGCGTATGGTTTAGTTCAATAGAAGAGAGAAACATCTTGAATTGAGATGAATGGAAAATTATGATACTAAACTCAAAAAAAGGCTCATCACCAGTACAAAGCACGTGTGATGAGGTTAGTTATTCTTAAAAATTATAAATAGAGTTAAAATTGTAGTTCAATAAAATTCAAAAATAAGAAAACTACCAAACAAACTTTTTTCCTAAAAATTAGCACACTATCTATTGAATTATGAGAAATGCAATATCCACAATATTTTTACAATATTTTCACGACAAATACAGATTGTTACTAATTGTTATTATTGGGGCAAAAAAACTCTCAATAGTAAATTTAAATTTGAACTAATAACAATTAACTACCTATAATTTGTTGTCAAAATATAATGAAAATCTTAAATTTTAATTTTTTAAAAATCCATTCACGTAACCTCATTAACAATAAACAAATTCAAATTAAAAAATTATATTAAACTCAAAAAAAAAAAAAAAAAAAAAAAAAAAGCCTCATCGTCAAGTTACTATTAATTAAGTCATGGATTTGCTTTGACTGGACCGGTCATTGATGACAAACATAATAAGAAGTCCCCTACTATTATCCTATTGCTAGTTATTTTTTTTTAAAAAAAAAAGAAGCGCACAACGACAACGTGGCAATTTATTCTTATCCAAAACATTTCTAGGACGGCTCCACGTGTCATACACGTGTCATGTAAAAGCTGAGCCACGTAGATCAAAAGCCATAGTTAGAGAAGAACTTATATGGAAAAACAATTGGAAGAGGCGGCTTTTCAAAGTAAAAGCTGAAAACTGTGGTTGCCGACATCACAAAAGACAAAAAGTTTCACCCCTCAAGGTGTGTACATATATATATATATTATATTTATAGTCAAAACCATTATAATTGATGTCACCCGCATAACTAATGTGATTGAATAACTCATAGTACTTCTCCCCAAAAAAAAAAAAAAAAGAATTACCCATAGCTTTTAGTTGCCGGTAGCCAGTAATACAGTAATACAGGGTGAAAAGTTGGTATCCTAAAAATAGAAACAAAAATAGTACCTGTTTAGTTAGTGAGTTTAAGTAATATTGTTTTGAGTGCTTTTAATATAAGTGTAGATAAAAAAATATGTTAAAATATATGAAAAATTGTTTAAAATGTGAAAATTATTGTTTGAGTTAGCTAACCAAACAGATGAATCGTACTTTGAATTTTCTTCTCAATTAATAAGAGCTTTTGGCCAAAAAAAAGTAGACACGGAGAAAGAAACTGGGTCAAAATTGTGGATCGGTTAACTTTTGAAGTAAGAGAAAATTTGCCGTGATTTTTTTTTTTTTTTTAATAAAATGGAAGGATTTCACAGCTTAGATTGAGCAAAACTGTGCCAAGATTAAAAAAAAAAATGGTAAAATGATAAATTAGGAATATTTTTGTATGGATTAACTGTTGATATCGCTTTTATTATTTATCATTTATTATACACCACCTCAAGAATTCCAAAGCAGTAAAAATTTAGTGTAATTAAATTTATTGAAAAAAAAAGTACATATATAAAATTATAGATATTAATCACTCTATTAGAATTTGGGACTACACAAAAATGAGTACTTAGGAATGAAAACATAGTGTGTACAAGTTGAAGTATTTTGTTCATATCATTTCATCATCCTCTCTTTGAACAGAGGACAAAGATTGTGGGAAGGTTAAGATGGAAGGAAATTTACATTTCTAATAAGATGACATCAACATTGATGAGAGTAAGGAAAATAAGAGAGAAGGGAGAGGGCAACAATGGAAGAGAGAGAGATGGATATTTTGGCAATAGTAGACTGGTAGTAAGATATGTATAAAAAAAAATTATTTAAAATTATGTGTTTGTTCATATATGTAGAATCAATTTCTCATGAATGAGACAAAACCTAAAATCTATGAACATCTCATCACATTTTTAGAATTGGAAAAATTCAAGTCGTGCAAGCCAGGATGGAATGGGGCATTTTGCCTTCCTAATGAGTACCTACTTTTTAATAATTAAGTCACATTATGTTATGACCCCTTTTCCTTTCTTTTGTGTGTGTGTTTGTTTCAAAAAAAAAAAAAAAAAAAAAAGTCACATTGTGTTATGGGACGAAGTAAGGTTCCTAGGAAACATAATTGAAACACATGGTACTCTTTCCAATTGGTTTTTCTTTTTAGATAAAATAGGAGAGGATATATTATATAACAACAACAACAACAACAAAAATCAAGTTCTTTAAATCATCAGAGGTGTAGAACCACCGGGATTATCTACAACAAAATGGGGATAAAGTTTATCAACACCCCAACCCATCCTATCAAACATAACAGCATGCTTAATAATAGCTGAGCATTCTTTCCAGTTGGTTATGATATTAATCAAAATGAAAGGGAATTATAGAATTAAAAATTTATATGTTTTTTCTCTACCATTTTTAATCCAAACTTCACTTGTGTTATATGTCATCGAAAATCTTGTTTCGTGTAGAAAACTTATAATACCGAAACCTAAGCTCAACACTCAACCTGTTTGGTGAGCAAGTTTAAACACACTTTTAAGCATTTTAAACAACTTTACACACATTTCAATACACTTTTTTACCTATTCGTATATCAAAAACACTCAAATAACATTACTCAAACTCTTTTACCAAACAGTTCCAAACTAGATTTTCTATTATCTCTCAAAATAATAATTATAATAATAAAAAGAATTGATATTTTTGGGAGTATGTTCATGAGTGTGTTTACTATAACATAGTTAAATTTCATGCTCTAAAGTCTAAACCAAACAAACACAGTGTGTGCCGTGTGAGACCCAAATGTGCATATGAAACTTTAAAAAAGTATGACAAGCATGTTATAGACTGCTATAGTGCATGAAAACAACTTGGAAAATATCAATTATACCAATGTTAACAGTAGTACGAGGAATTTAAAACCACTATTGCTTTTTTCATATATGCTTACCTCTCTCTGATAGAGGCAATGATGTCACCAGATTTTTGTAGTTGCTTTACGTCGTCCAAAGCTAACCACTAATCCAAAACCCAACTTCAGCAACATCGTATTCTTTTTAACACTTTTAAAAAATAAATAAATAAATTCATGAACACTAGGACTCTTGGATTTAACATTTTAACTTTTCAAATTTTCAATTCTTTTAAAAATATTAAACAAACAACAACGAAACAAAGAGATCATCATCAATTTTAGAAGAAAATTTGTTTTATACACAACTATTAAACATTTAAAGATTTAGCTTTTAAAAATTTGGGACCCGGCCCCCTAAAGAAATATATATTTGAATCACACTACTCTCAAAAGAAAATATATTATTTTAAAGTTTAAAATAGGCAAACTGGCTTGAGATTTTAATTTATTACTTTTTGAAACTTTATAAATTAATTTATTTTTTCTCAGAAGAAAATAGGTTATTTTAAAGTTTAAAATAAAAGACACGCTTGAGGTTTTAATTTGTTACTTTTTGAAACCTCATGAATTATTTATTTATTTATTTATTTAATTTTGAAACTATAGGGCTTAATTGAACACGCATCTTGAAACATTATGATACATGAACACAAATTTTGATACGCGTTATGAGACTCCGAGCCAAAACCGAATATAGATAATAAAAAGTTTTAAAACAAAGTCCATCCTAATAAAAACAAGTCTATATTCACGTGCTGACTTGCAATTAACATACAAAGAAAAAATTATATATTCATGAACTCAACATTCAAATCATATAACACATAAAATTAAAAAGAAAAAAGTGAGTCACCTACAAACGCTTCTCTAATCATGACTCCTGAGGATGATGCATCAATCATCATCCTTTATGAATCTTTGCTTGATCTCTAATCCTAAGAATTTCTTATGTTCTCCTCTTTAGGAACATGACCCATGAGCCATCCTCATATCACTCGATCGGTGAAATAGTATGAACTCTAAATAAAGGTCGATTAGTTTGCTGATCGATGTGTTAAGAAAGCTATGGTCTTATTTGAATCCTTTCGAATGATTGATTTTGAGTGTAAATCAATAATGGGAAAGTGTTGAATGTAAGCTGGAAATATTTTTCTGACAAAAGAAAATTTTGTGGGTGCTGTAATTTGAGAGAAATAGTTAGGTTAGACCAAATTTTGGAAGAGTGATATATATAGTAAGGTATCGGAATGGAGACCTATTTTCAATTGCACTCTCCTTCTATTTATAGAAGGAATGTCCTACGGCTACGATATCCTAGAGATCTTGGAATAAATAATTAAAGTAGATAATTACTACCCTCATCCTTATCTTGTAGGTTTTTCGTGTGTAATCTAGTAGGTAAGGCAAGCCTTTCGATGAACCAATCGAATTTAGGCATTGGGTGGCTTTTACTAGTTCATCCAAGGGTCGATACAAATAAAAAAATGAATTAGTCCTATGCATTCACGTTTAGCTTTCCGCGTCTCAATATCTAATCTTATTCCACAATATTCCAAATGCCATTTCAATACTTCATTGAGTGTTAGCACTTAGCAGAGTGCTAGAAACATGGACCCCCGTTTTTATTTTTTATTTTTTTAAGATTCTATTTCCTTTTGATATTTAATTTAGATATATTCTTGAATATTTATAAAATGACTTAGCTTGAGTTCAGTGAATCAAATACACTTAAACTATTGGCTTGGGTTTAGTGAATCCAGTGCACTGAACTTGTTGGGATGATAATATGTTATCAAAAGTAGACACATGTCACCATCATGATGGATCCAATGCAATTGTTGAACTCAAGCTTTGCCCATTATACACACAAAATTGAATTTAGTAAAGCTGTTAGAAATTCATAATTATGAATTCCATTCCATTCCGCTTGGAACGATTAGAATTTTCCATACCAGTTAATTAACCAGTACGAACCCCCCTATATTCCATCTTGTTCTAAATTCCGCCCCATATCAATCAATTCCACCTGATATGGTAATTTCGACCAGTATGTAAATGATTTTTTTTCCTAAACCCATTTTTTTATTACTTTACTCACATATAACATTTTATTATTATTTTCCATTAAAAATGTGTTTTTCTTGTTTACTTTACTCACATAAGACATGGTTTTTTTCTTCTTCATTAAGATACATATTTTTTCCATTTACTCACATAAGACATGTATATTATGTATATGTAATGATGACATTAAGAATGTACATTATTTTATTTTAAACTAATAATTTGCTTTAGTATAATATCCTGTGATGCAGACTTATGTATATAAATTTTGTAATATATATATATATATATATATAGCAATAATTCTAAAACAATACGTCAAAATAAATTGGTATCGAAATTTTTCATTCCAATGGCGAAAACCAGAATGAGGTCCAAAACAGTATTCAAAACATGACTTAGAATGATGTGATTAAATTATTAAATTTATAATCTCCTAATAGCTTATTCTTTTGCAAGAATCGATAATTTAACAAAAGTCAATCAACTGTAACCCAAATACATTCCATCTTGGTGGTGATATGAGACCTCTGTCAAGTAACTCTTGTTTAAGTGTATTAGTTACTTTAAACGATAAAAAAATAATAATAATAATAAAAAAGCCATAATTCCCTATTGTCATTGATCCTTAAGAATTATTTGAAAAAATAACGTGGGAGAAATAAGAAGTAGAGAAAATCAATATCTAAAGCTTAAAATGTAAATACTATTAATTTTTCTCGAAATAATATACAATCTATTTGTTTAATTTTCCTTCCAAGTTTATGGTTTTCACGAACTATGTTTGTTTGTAAGAGTGAAAATTCAATTTGCACAGTTTGAAATTGAAACAAATCAAATTAGATACTCGGGGCACGTATCTACTATCTAGGGGCGCGCGCAGAGAAAGGGAAGAGTAAAGATAGATGGTCAAACCAAGTCAACTTCAAGAATCCTTGTTACATAAATCTAAGCTAATCTTTCGTAACATAGTTGTGTTTAAACACATATTTTCAATTTTTAAATAATATTACACATATTTTTTTACATACACGTATTTTCAAAAAATACAAACAACGTTACTAAAACAACATTACCAAACAGGTCCTGAAAGTTTTTGAAGTAAGTTTTAAAATAGTATTTAAATTTTAAGTAAATTTTTTTTTACATATATAAGTAAAAAATTTTGAGATTAAAAAAAAAAATGATATATGTTAGTGTAGATGGATGAGGATTTGTGATAGCTATATAGAATGTGGATAACAAAATTGTTGGAATAAAAATAAAAAAAAAAAAAAAAAAAAAAAAAAAAAAACATAGAAATTTCAAGACAAGAATAAGTAGTTTTTACATGAGGTAATGGGTTTTTTTTTTTAAGAAGTACTTTTGTAATTTTTTTTTTTTTTTGGGATGGGGTTTAAAATAGTATTTAAGAAAAAAAAAATATATATATATATATATATATATATTGAGGGAAGAAAGATGCTATATCCACAACATTTTTATAATATTTTTACAACAAATAACAAGTGGTTAATTGTTATAGGTTAAAATTTGAACCTAACACTAAGTTTACTTTTTTGCCCCAGCAATAACAACCACTAACAACCTACCACTTAGGATTTGTTGTGAAAATGTTATGAACGGGAAAAGTTAACAAATGCTTTAAGGGCATTAATTTATGAGATTTTTTAGAAAATTTTTATGAAAAAAGAAAAAAATAACTAATTTTTTTTACAACTTTTTATATTTTTCCTAAAAATAGTATCAAAAATTTCTTAAAATGGTTCATTAACAAATGCCCTAAGTGCACCCTTTAATCGGACTCATAAATTAATTTAAAGTTTAAATAAATAAATATATGTTATCATGTTGTCAACTTGTCATTTACTTTGGAATTGGATTGGTTATAAAATAATAAATAAATAAAAACTTTGGAATTGGATAATCTGCACGTCTTAGAAAACCATTGGTTAGTTAACTGACTCTTATTGTTTGACAATCTTTAGCTTAAAAGCCTTAAATCCATATTATTGGTGGTTTTGGAGATTTCAAACTAGATATGTTATTATATAGAATGATAGGTTAAGTACGTTCATGCCTTATTTGTGGTCCGACTCCTTTAATTTTTTAGGCTCATCTTTCTTTCTTTTAATTATAATGAAAAAAAACAAGGAGTTCACAGGAGGTGCAGTGGCGACTCCAAGAATTTTTTTCAAGGTGTTCCTCAAGAAGCATAAATTACACAATTTAATAAAAAGAAAAATTTATATATTGACAACAACAACAATAAAAAAACAAGCAAATACATAAAGTTTTACAACATAAAACTTGTGGAGTTCAATTGTGGTTGTTGTTAGTATTGCTAAACAGGGATAGACGACGATGGTTAGGGAGAGTAAGTGAGTTTCTTATTTCCTTTTAGCCTTTAGATTTGATTTAGTTTTAGTTTAATAACTTGTGAATCCGCGAGGCACTGGGGCAGTGAGGATTTTTTTTTTAATATTTGTTGAATTAAAAACGTAATCGTGTTGGTGTTGGAGTAGTGATAGTCTTAGTCTGAGATGAGATTGATCTTGTACTAGGCTTTTCTATTGGCATTTGGTTTGGGCATTGTTAGTGGTTTTATTATAATTTTTTTTTTTCGGATTTTTGTTCAAATTTTTTTTTTTTTTTGGGTTTTTTCCATGGTTTTATAAACCAGTACAGTGAAAAAACCGGAAAAGGGACTGGTTATTGGTTTTTTGGTCAAACCGGTGACGTCATAAATAATATAATTAATAAAATTTTAAATTATATAAATAAAAATATAATAAGTTTATTACTAATAATATTATAGCAAAATGTAAAAACATAATATTCAGTGACACTTTTTGTGTAAATTTAATCAAATTTCCTTAGAATGGACAATCACATGTTTAATTATAATCATAAAAATAAAAAGTTTATTTTTTTATATATATAATGAAATAATTGATGTTATATAAAAATTAAGTGACTTTTTAAGTTTATTCACTAAATTAACTAAAACTCCTTTTTTTTTTCTAATCAAAATGATCGGAAAAAGAAAAAATAAAAGTAGTTGTACAATGAAAAAAAGCTAAATTTACATGACTTTGACCAGTTAGTTGTATATAATATATATTATAATGTTTTTCAGAAATAGTAGTTGTACAATGACAGTGTGTCAGGTAAAGTAAAAACTAAAAGTAAAGCCATAGTATAGGCTTAAAAGAATATAGACCCTAATATATTATTAAGTTACTCAAATTATGGACCAAAATTTAATTTTATTGACATAAAAAAAAAATTTGGGTGTTCCCAAATTTTTTTTTAAAAAGTAAATAAATATAAAATTTTAAATTATTATGTATAATTTTTTTTTTCAAGTCAGGGTGGTCCCACAGGTGAGTTCGCTACCCCCACTCAACTTTAAACTCTAATCTAAAATATTTATAAACCTGTCTCCAAGCTCGTGAAAATTGAAATCATGTAACATGCAATAATAGTATCAATTATCATGTAAGTTTGGCCTATCTTATTTTCACAGCATACCGGAAGAAAGAAGTATTATTTTGTTATCCAAAAACATCACTTCTATGGTAGACTAGATGTTATATTTAATTTTTCTTCCTATAAAAAAAATAGCATACAAATTTATGATATTGGTGGAAATTAATTAAAGAGATCTATTTCGATTAGATCTTATATCTTACCAACTATAATTATTAATTTGGTTAAAATATTATAAAATTACAGAGAAATTCTATTTAACTTCAATCAATCTATAAATATAGTACATAGTACATAGGTGAATAAAGAAGAAAAAATCATGACCGACTGTCAAATCAATCAATTAATATCTAGTCTAGTATATTGGTATTTGAGTTGATAGAATATTTTATCAGGATGTTGGAATTTTTCCAAGTTGAAGAGATTAAGGAATGAAGAATTATTCTTTTTCTTTTTTGGTAAACTAATGAAGAATTATTCAACCTCTTATAACCGATTTTTTTCCAAATGGAAGTTTCGGAGACATTGATATTTGATGAACAAATGACATCTTTGTTGCAGGTAAAAAGTTCAAGAATTACATTGAAGTTGATTGAGTGTAAGATGATGTTTATCAAATATTGAAATTATAGAACCTCAAATTAAGTACTTTCTTTTCACTTCTTCCTCTTTCTCTTTTTTATTTTTTATTTTTTATTTTTTTTATTATGGGAAATACTCAAACCTTCATTCAATATGTTGTAAAAAAGATACATCATGTGCACGCGCATGTGTCACTTGACTTGGACAGTCTTCCAACCATACAACGAAGTTTTCAACATTTTGAGCATGCTGAGCTAACAAGTGGATAGGGACATTCCCCTGCCTTTTAATGTGTAAAAAATCAAACATCCTAAAGCCTTGGGCTTTCCGCAACACTCCTTGGATGATGTTCTGAACCGAAGCCTCTACCTCTCTAATATCGTGAATGGCGTTGATTATCAACTGCGAGTCTCCTTCAAACACCACGTCCCTAAGCCCCACCTCATCGACAAATTTCACCCCCATCTCTAGGGCCTTTGCCTCCGTCTCTAACGCGCCGAGGGGTAAGTCCATCTTCCTAGACATGGCTACTACCACATTACCTTCCTCGTCACGCACAATAACTCCCACGCCAGACTACTTTGATTTTGAGAATAGTGCACCATCTACATTAACCTTGAAGGAACCCGACAGTGGTGGCTTCCAGGCAACTCTGTTCTGGTTTTTAGATCTAGATCGACTTAGCTTCTCCTTGGCTGATTGAAAATCCTCCAATAATTTCAGCGAGCTTCTTACTATTACAAGACTAGATCGCCTTTGAACCTTGTTCCTGCTCTTCCAAATACCCCAACAAATCGTGACCCACCTCTCCAACAGCCCCTGCTGGGCCTCCCAACTAACCCGAAGTCTACTAAATGTGTCCACAAAGCTCCATGACTCTTGAACATTGCAAGGCAGAGTAAGCTTGCTAGAACTCCAAACCTCTGTTCCTCAACTACAAAAACAAAGCATGTGCATGATTGTTTCTACCTGCCTACCACAAACTTCACATATATTATTGGTCGTGATCTTTCTACAAAAGAAAGAGTCTTTTATGGGCAAGAAACCATTACATGCCTTCTAAGCAAAGTGCTTTATTTTGTTTGGCAGGTTCATACTCCACACCCCACGCCAAACTCCATGCATTTTCGTCGGGTTCGAGCAACTGGTGTTACCACCCTCTGCCTCTATTTCCTGAGCCAGCCTGTATGCACTCCTAACGGTAAATTTACCTTTCTTATCTTCAGCCCATACCATTCTGTCTTTTGCATCCGATTCACTGATGGGGATAATAAGGATTGCCTTTGCATCTTGGGGTAAAAAGAGACCCCTCACTAGTTCTATGTCCCACTCCATTCCTTCATCTTTCAGTAAATCCCTCACCACTTTAATTTGGTTCCCATGCCTTTCTGGAGTGACCACCCTATAAGTGCTTCGAGTAGTGAGCCACTAATCTTGCCAAACCCATATACTACGACCATCTCCTACCTACCATCTCAAACCACATTTAACCAGGTGTTGGGCTGCCATTATGCACCTCCAAGCAAAGGAAGCTTTCTTGCCTACCTCAGCATCCACGAAATCCCCATTAAGGAAGTATTTAGCCTTATAAACCCGAGAAAAAGGGAAGAGGAATTAGTTTGAAGTCTCCAACCCTGTTTAGCTAATAGAGCAAGATTGAAGGACTTCAAGTCTCTAAAACCCATCCTCCCTTTTTCCTTCGGAAGGCACATTCTTTCCCAACTCATCCAAGCCACCTTCTTCTCATTCTTCACTTGTCCCCACCAAAATTGTCTCACCATTCCAGTCATCTCCTCACAAAGCCTGTTGGGGAGCTTGAAGCAGCTCATAGTATAAGAAGGAACGGCCTGAGCAACTGTCTTAATCAATACTTCCTTCCCTGCATTTGATAGAAGCTTTTCCTTCCAACCCGCAAGTTTAGATGCTAGTTTTTGTTTCAGCCGAGCAAATGTGTTCTTCTTTAACTTACCAATCAATGAAGGTAGCTCTAGGTAAGATTCATGGGGTTTGATAACCTAGGCACCAAACATGGACTTGATGGCATCTTGAGTGCGTGTGGGGGTATTTTGGCTAAAGAAGAGTGCCATCTTGTTTCTATTCAGTTGTTGACCCGAAGAGGACTCATAGACTTGCAAAATTCTCTACACTTCAGCCCCTTCCTTCTTTGTTGCCTTACAAAATATCAAACTATCATCCGCAAAGAATAAGTGTGAAATTCATGGTCCCCTAGTCGAGGCAGCCACTCCTTTCAATTCATTCCTCAACGATGCCTTGTGCAACAGAGCCGACAAACCTTCCGCACAAAGTAGGAAGAGATATGGAGAGAGTGGATCTCCTTGTCGAAGGTCGCGGGTTGGTGTGATCATCCCACAAGGTTGGCCATTGAGTCTAATAGCATATGTAACAGAGGACACACATGCCATTACTATACAAATCCACCGCTCATGAAACCCCAACTTCTCCATTATTTTTTGCAAACACCTCCATTCCACTCAATCATAAGCGTTACTCATGTCCAATTTCAATGCCATTTCACCATCCTTGCGTTTCCTCTTCCTGTGAATATGGTTCATTCATTCATAGGCCACAAGAACATTGTCTATGATGAGCCTCTCTGACACAAAAGCACTTTGGTTTTCACATACTATATCCTTTAAAACAACCTTCATTAGTTGGCCACAACTTTGGAAGCAAGCTTATACTTTTCACTTCTCTTTAATAAGAAAAATAGTAGTGTTAACAAAGTTTGACTCCAAATATACCTCCTTATCATTTGCAATACATAACTAACTACATTTATATTTGACCCTAAACATGTCTCCTCATCATTTGCAATATATAACTCACTGCATTTATATTATACGATAGATTGCATCTTATTATAACTAGTTGTAAACTAGTGTCATGCATGACCACGCTATTGAAAATAAGAATATTTTAGTTTTTAAAAAAAATTATTTTGAGATATTTGTAAGTCAGAAATTTGTTTCAATTATTAAATACCACAATCAAAATATAGGTAACCAATTTCAAGAAGCAAACAGCCTTTTAGGAGTAAGGGTGAGTTTGGTTCAGCTTTTTGTAAAAGTGCATAATGAAAAAGTTGAGTTTTCAAAAAGTGTATAATGAAAAAGTGCATTTTCAAAAAGCTGAGTATTTGGTAAAAACTGTTAAAAAGTACTTTTTGAAAAAGTTTTGTGTTTGGCTAGCACTTATAAAAGTGGCAGTTTGAAGGATAAGTTACCAAAAATGACAATGTATATATAAGGGAGTTTATTTCATACTTTTTTTTTTTTTTTTTTTTATGTGAGTTTGTTTCATACTTAAATCAACTACTTCATCATACTTAAATCAATTTTTCTCTTTCTAAAAAAATTATTTTTTTCTCACCAATATTAACTAATAATAACCTACCACTTAAGATTTATTGTGAAAGTAATGTGAAAATATTGTGATAAAAATTGATACTGATTTTAATTTTAACATACTATTAAAATTATTTTTTTTCTCACCAATATTAACTAATAATAATCTACCTTAAGATTTATTGTGAAAATATTGTGATAGCATTTTTTTTTCTCTCTCTTTTTTTTCTCTCCACACACGTGGGCTCTCCTTCTTTTTTCTTTTTTTTTTTTTGCCCTCTTTTTTTCTCCTCCACACACGTACCCACACTTTTTTTTTTCCTTCTTTCCTCTTTTATTCCCTACCATACCACTTCCTTAGTCCAGAACGTTCCACAAGCAGAGCTCTCCTTCTTCTTCTTCTTTTTTTCCTCTTAGCACTTCGTCTATAACAACCATGCAAGAACTCATCCAACTCCAGAACGTACCCTTAAGTGCTTGGATCGGGAAGATTGGATGATCGGAACCAACCACCATTGTATTGCGCTCGAACCAAACACCACTGTATTGCACTCGAACAGTTGAGCAGCCGCCGGCCAATTTTCGACCCCGATCTCCTTCTTCTTTTTCTATTTTTTTTCCTTGTTCTTGATTAGTTGTTGTTTCTGATTTTAGATTTGTTAGATCAGCTTCTATTTTTTTTTCTTGATCTTTTATTGTTGTTCTAATTTTTTTTTTTTTTTTCTGTTCTTGATCTGCTGTTGTTGTTGTTTTGATTTTGGATTTGTTGTTTAATAGAAGGTAATTTGGTAATTTCTTGTGAGCCCAACGGATATATCAAAACATGCAATTCACGTTTTGATTTATGGACCTCAAGAGGTCCATAAATTTTGCGCGTTTTGGTCGCTAATTTTGCCTAAGCCCAAAATGCAACTTTTATCAAAAAGTTGCATTTTGGACTGAGCCAAACGCAATTTTTCTTCAGCTTTTTCTAATATGCACGTTTTCAGCTCCTAAAAGTGCAAACAAACGCACACTAAAAGTCGTCTAATTTATTCAAGTTAGTAAATAGAATGGCTTCAAGCTAAGGATGATATTTACACCAGCTTCCTTGAAGTCAGATTTAGAACACTCTTCTTAAGAATTTGAGAGAATGGATCAACGAAGCTCTTATATGTGACAAATTTCACCAGAAATAAACATCGTTCTTTATAGCATTATTTGTAACATGCCTACCAAGAGCAAAGCTAGCAAATAAACTATCTTGAAATCATATGGAGAATATATCAATCGAACTGCCCACCACAAGCCTTACAACTAGCTAAAAGCATATCAGAATAATGTCATATCAAGTAGTTAATACAAGGTGGATTCTAGTTAAGTCAACTGGTAAAGTCTCTTATGGTTAAAAATGAGATTTGAAGTTCAATCTCCGCCTACACCAAAAACCGATTAGTGTCTTGGTCTGATGATAAAGAGTTATCATTAGGAGCGGATGTCATAAGTTAAAACTCTCTCTAAAAAAAAAAAAAAAAAGTAGTTAATACAAGTGAATTCCAGTTAGCTCAACTAGTAAAGTTTCTGATGGTTGAATAAGAAATATGAGGTTCAATCCCCACCTACATCAAAAACTGATTTATGTCTTGATCTAATAATAAAGAGCTATTATTAAAAGCAGACGGCATAGGTTAAAACTCTCTAAAAATAAAAGTAATGCTATTATCAGAAACAGACAACATAAGTTAAAACTCTCTAAAAAAAAAAAAATAGTTAATACAAAACATCATTATTGATATAGGGTAAGACTTGGATCACTGAGTATTACTTCTCTAAATCATAAATACACATTTTCCCTATTAGGTTTTTTTTTCTCCCCCTTCCCTCAAGACTCAATTATATCATTGTGCATAGGCATTGCAGTAATAGTTAAGGCAATGTTCACAAAGAACTAAGCCTATAAAAATGCCCCGAATTATTCTTAATTCCTTTTTTTTTTTAAATAGGCACAATTTTACCTTTGCCTACCAGTGAAAAAAAAATCGTGCCTAACCACAATGTGTAATCTATAATTAACCCTTAAATAAAAGTTACTTATATTTATTTAACAGCTCATGATGTCATTCTTAAGAGACATTGATATACGTCTTATTTTATTTGGGTAAACATGAAAATTTGATATATGGGATTTTCCTCTATATTTATTATATTCTATCTCATTAAAGATTTTTTTTTTTTTTGAGAAACTAAAAAAAATTGAGTTAAGATTTTATATATATATATATATATATAGAGTTGGAGTAATAATAAATATTTTATTAAGATTGATAGAATGATAATGAGGTGATCTTATCTATGTAGGCAAAGATGGAGCTATTTATTGGCACCCCCCCCCCCCCCCCCCAAATTTTGTTTACATACAACCCAGTCTTTTAAAAGAAAATTTAAACAAGATAATTTTTTTCCTTACCCAACAGTAGATACACACATCAAAGACAAAAAAAAAATAAAATAAAATAAAATAAAAATTCTAAACAGCTAAGTAGCCTAACTAAGAGAGAAGAGAGTGAGAAACTACTGAATGAGCATTTTTAGTTATGAATGTCATCAAAACTAAGCTTCACAATAAAATGAAATATGAGTCTTTTATGGATCCTATAATGCTATTCATTGAAAGGGACATTGTTGTGACAATTAGTATGGATTCAATCTTAGATGATTTAAGATTTAAAATAATGCTGAATTTAATTTTTATAAATGATTGCATTGTAATTTATTAAGAAATAATAATGATTTTGTGTCTTTGTTCTTTTTATTATTATTATTATTATTTTTTTTAAGATAGAATTTCTATTCTACCATAATCTAAGTGTATATGTGTGTGAAACTTCATTCTAGAGACTTGAATCCCGATCCTTACCCTCACACTCCACAAATATTTATACTTGTAAAGTGACCACCGCACCAAATGTGCGCAGTGGTGTTGACAGTTTGTTAATACTACATAAATGCTTGTTTGGAGTTTTATAATGACTTTAAATTTTGTTTATATTTCTGCCCCTTTACTACAAGTTACGGCTCCATCTCTCTATGCAAGGTAGTGTTATTACTGTGATTTTTTTTTTTTTTTGATAAATTGTTTTTATTGTTTGTGATCATTGCTACTAATCCTCTTTCAAATGTGAAAAAGAAAAAAAATGACATTGCAACTGATCTTCCATAATGAGTGTGACAAAATCATCCTATGATAAAGCAGTTGTGGTTGGTGAGTCTTTGTGCGATGTATCAAACCACACTGAGTAAAATTCATAACTAAACATGTACTAGACTGCCATGAGAACAATAAGTATATGCTATCTATATTAACAGAATATACACTATCGAAATGTCAATGATTTTACTTCAAAGGAATGTTCTTATACATATTCCAGTCAAACTCAAACCGACATTTTCTTTTTATCTAAATTAAACTTATCACTAAAAAAAGTATAAAATATTAATATTATTTCTTTTATTTTCATTTTTAGACCATTAATGCCTCTCTACACAAGCCCTTAAAACCCACAAATCTTAAACTAGGTAGGCTCATGTTATTTGTTTGCAAACAAGAATGATAGTTAAGTCTAATTTTTATTTATAAAATACAAATCTTAAAATAGTTCATTTTCTAAAAGCTACAAAAGTAATTTATGTCGGCTGCACAAACAAGAAAAAAAAAAGTAATGTCAATCAAACATGTACTAGTTCAATTTTGAACATAACTTAAAATAAAATCAGATTACATGAATTTTTTTTTTTTAATAATTAAACATGATTTCAATTTATATATTAGTTGTTAATATTCAAGTTTTCTGCTCAAAAAATTAAAAATCTAAAAATACTATGTTTGAGTGTGACTGATCAAACTCTTTTCTTTGGTCAGCCAAGTATCACTCCATGGGAGTAGGATCAATCTAAATAAATAGATAAATAATACAGATTTGGTAGCTCTGAGTGGAAAAAATAGTAAACAAAGGTCAAAACAGGTTCAGGTAAAGAGTGAAAAAAGAAAGACATTCTTCTAAAATAAAAAGTAATTTTATGTACACAATAATTTTCACAATAAATTTTATAATTATTAAAATTTTTAATTATTATTAATTTTATCACACCATTAATAACTTGCCATCTCAAACAATTATAAAATTTATTGTAAAATTATATGGTAACTATATCATTGTTGGTAGAATAATAAAAAGTAAAAGATCCAATAAAAGCAAAAACGTGTTGATTTTGAACTCTATTTTTTCTCCATCTCTCTCCTGAATGAGCTGTTCAGCTCAACCAAAAAATAGCTAAAACCCAAAATCCAATTCACACACAATTTCTTATAAATAGTATTATAAATACCATACCCTTCCAAATCTCCCACCAAACCCCTCATATGTGAAATCTCCAAGAAAGTGAGTTGAAAAACACAACACGAACACAAACACACCCACATAGAAAAAACAAAAAGAAAAAACTCTCTCTCAGAGAGATATGATGTGGAATCGATCAGAGGACAAGATTTTCGAGCACGCACTGGTGATGGTCCCTGAGGATGTTCCAGACAGGTGGCAGAGGATTGCAGAGCAAATTCCAGGAAAGTCACCGAGAGATGTGAAGGAACACTATGATGATCTTGTACATGATGTGCTTGAGATCGATTCTGGTCGAGTTGAACTACCGAGTTATGCTGATGAGGATGACTCCGACTCTGGTGGACATGGTGGATGGGACTCACCGAGTAATCAGAATCAGATCTCTTTCTCGAATCATAACAACAAGCCTAAGCACTCTGACTCCGAAAGGAAAAAGGGTACTCCTTGGACTGAAGAAGAGCACAGGTAAAAAAAAAAAAAATCAAAATTGTCTCTTTTCTTTTAGTTTGGTGGCTGAGAAAATGAAAGAAAGGAAAAAACTTTTCTGGGTTTTCTTTGTTTTCTTTGATTGTGGGGATTGGTATTGTTGTTTTCTTTATTTTCTTTTACTGTCATTTGGGTTTTTATATGTCTCTGTTTTTTGTTGTTTTTTCTTTTCTGCTATGGAAGGTATAGACTTTATTGTGAAGTTGTGAGAAAGATTCGATTTTTCTGTTCTTTTTGTCTCTTTTAGTCTCTTCTGACTAAATTTTTTGGCTTTAATTTGCCAAATAATGAATATAATGCGATTTTGAATCTCAAGATTTTTCCCAGCCCAAAAAGATTGATTTTTTAGACATATGATAGGAAATTTTCAAACTGTGATTGTTTTGAAATATGTTTTTGAATCTTTAAAGATATTTGCTGTATTTTTGTTGGGAATTTTCTTGATTTTCTGTTTGACAAATCAGGGGAAGTAATATTTGGAGACTATTGGTCTTAATGGATTTTGTGATTTCCATAGTGAATCAAGTAGTTTCCATCAACTTATAAAGATTTTACCATTGATCCCAAAACTTGATTGTGCTTATGTGGCCTTTAATATGATATATGTCACGATAGGATTATAATTTATTAGTATTTTGTTGTGTATGAAATGTTATGGCAATGCCAGGGGTGATCTATGAGTGCTAGATTGTATTGGTATATATATTTGGATGTTAATTTTTTGGTTGTTGATTTTCCATTTGTTTCATTACAGGTTATTTCTAACTGGACTGAAGAAATTTGGAAAGGGTGATTGGAGGAGCATTTCAAGGAATGTGGTTGTGACGAGAACACCGACTCAGGTGGCTAGCCATGCCCAGAAGTACTTCCTTCGTCAGAATTCGGTGAAGAAAGAGAGGAAGAGGTCAAGCATCCATGACATTACTGCGGACAACAATCCGGTTGCTCTTCCGGTCAATCAGAGTTGGCTTCCACCTCCAGGTAGTGCTGTTCAACAGCAACAGGCTTATCAACCGATGACCATGCCACCACATTTGCCTGGTCAAGTGAGCCCAATGGGGTACCAAAACTTTGGCTTTCCAATGTAAAGATGCACAGGAGCTATATCCTCTGTATATAAAAAAGCATTAATCTTTAATTAGGAAATCCAACTTGTAAAGTTCTGCCTTTGGTTTTGTTAGGTGTTTGATGGTTAGGAGTATTGTGAAGTGAATTTGTTCATGGTAGGTAGTGATCTGAAGTCCTTTAGTGAAGTAAAAAAAAAAAAGTTACTTGTTTGAGAAAATAGTGTGGTCGTATACGGAACTTTTAGGAATGGGTCAATAACAAATAGGAATTTTTTTCAACTCAGGGTTTGGAATTGAATGCCTTCTGCATTATCAAAATTCTTAGTTTTGTAATTTTGAGTTTTTGGTACTCGTCTGAGTTTTATTGAAAATGACATTTATGGTTATGCCATTTTGCTTCCAACTTTCAACTAATATCTATCTTGTTTTTTGAATTTTTTGGCCGACGTAACTGTAAAAAAGTTTTCATATCTCAACATTGGCAGTATTTTAGTATGTGTCAAATGATATTATGTGCTATAGAGTATTTGTTTGTAAGGAAGAGCCTTGTACTTTTACATATTTAGTTACATAAAAATAGAGAAGCCTAGTACTTATTGGTGAATTAGTATTGGAGTCTAAATCTTTAGTCTTGTTTCTCTCCTTTCATGTTTCTTTCTTCTAAATACCTATATAAATCACACAAAAAAAATAATTGTCATTTGTCTCACATTTTGACTAAAAATGGGAGGGAATCAAAGGCTTTGATGGGGATAAAATCTTATCCTTGTATCCCTATTAATAAATGGGAGAAAATAAGACTCAAATCTATTTGTTCAAAGTTCTTTTCCTTAGCACATGATTCACATGTGACATGACTATTATTCTTTTCTTTTTTTTTTTTAATTTGTGGTACATGACTACTTTTCTATCATTTGCCTATCGGCTATATGTCATCCACATAATCCGGTAGTGTCAAGTATCAACAACAACAAACCATGTTGAACTGTCCACGCTGCTGAGTGCTGAGTACGGATATACACAAAACATGATTACTCAGAATTGACCTTAACCCCAATTTCTATCACCAGTCACCGGATCAAACACACGTGTTTGGAAACTGGCAAATGTAAAGAACACACATCCTGTCATGGTTGCAGGCACATGTTTCAACGATTTCTGTCAGCAAATTCACCTGATTCTAAAAAAATAAAGAAGAACCAAACACAATGTTTTGTTTATGATTAGAAAGTTGATTATTTGTTATTTGTACACTTCTCATGCATTTCATTTGTAATACAACATGATCATGCCTGCCGTATTCTTTTGTTTTTGTCTTGTTTGCTCGTTTGTACTTCAGGAAATAAGAAAATCAGCAAACATAGGACAGACTAACCGAGCAACAGATAATACAAATGCGGATTCACATCAGGTGCAATACCCTAGGTATTGCACCTGGTGCAATACCTCCACTTCCCTCACAATTTTTTTAACTTTTTTAACTTTTTAACTTTAACCTTTTTACTCTTTTTAAATATATTTTATTTAATGGCTGAGATTGAAAGTTACTTTTTCAATCTTTCAATCTCAGCCATTGATTAGGTATTACACCAGGTGCAATACCCTAGGTATTGCACCTGATGTGAATCCAATGCAAATATATAATGACACGTCCTTCAAACAGCCTGCTGCAGATTTTCCTCCTAGATTTCAAGTCCAAAAAGTAAGCACCTAACTTTTTTCTTTTTGGGAAAACATTCTTTTAACACTTGTTAATATATACTTCATAAACAACATACATAATTTCACTTGCATTGTCCTTATTTTTTAAGTATGCTTACCCTTAAGGGCCTTAACACACGAAATGGGGTAATGTGTATGAACAATATACACTAACTAGTATGCAATAATTGGTGCTTTAAAAAAAAAAAATTGGATTAAAATTAAGCTCCAATCTATGAATTCATTGAGTGACAAATTAAAGTAATGATGTGTAAGAGACAACTGGCAACTGGTAACAAGAATTAAATATCTTGGAACCATTTTGCTAATTCATTTTTCTTAATAAACAAATGCAACCTATAGGAAATCGTCACAAGATCATTATAAAGGAAAACCTTCCATCAAAATATTTTAAATATCACCATAAAAATTGTGGCGTTTTTTCAACTTAACGATCTATATTAGGCTTTGGGTGTAGGCCTGGCCTTGATAGCTTGAAAGACTTGGCCAAGATCCCATCATCAATACCAGTATTGAATACAGTGGTAGGAACTGAGATCATTCCAGCATTTGAGCTCCCAAATGCAGAGATGGCTATTGCAGAATTCTTTGCATCACAATTGAACTAGTCCCTTGGGAAATACAAACATGTCACCCGCTTGGAATGTCTGGGTGAAGAGCTTGTTAGTATTATCAACAAACCCAACTTCCCGAGCACCATCAAGAAGAAACAAGAGTTCCACAGGGCAGGGATGAAGCCAGATCTTTGAGTTGGGGGAACTTTACTGCTGATTTTTTTTTCTTTTTCATGTGGGTAAGAATAAAATTATTTTTGTTTAAAATTTTTTAAAGGGCAGGTTTTTTTTTTGGATCAAATTGGTTAATTGAGTTTAATTTTTTTTAGTTTTACTACTGGTAATTTTTATTGTTGAGTTTTTTTTTTTTTTTTTTTTTTTGGCTTGTATATTTTGTTTTAAATTTTAGATCTATAAATTTTTTTATTGTCACTAAAATGAGGAATGTGCTAGAGTTACATTTTCTTATTATAGATTACTGATGTGATAAGTGATTACTAGTAAGTGAAAAAATGATGTAAATGGTGGGCTCATATGCAAACCCAATAAGAATTTGCTACCAAAATAATTTGTAAAAATGTTATAAAAAAATTTGTGAGTATAGCATTACTTTTAAAAGAATCGATGATATTATTTAAGGGAAACAAAATATAGTTATATAGAACAAAATTGCTAAAATTAGTACACATAAAAATATTTATTAAAAAAAAAATGGGGGGGTCATTGCTCCCCTAGTCCATTGGTGGCTCCGTCCCTACCGCAGAGTGAGGATGGGTGTGAGTAGGGTTGATAGAGCCAGCTGGGTATTGGAGAACCGCAAAGGAAACACTTTGGCCATTAAGAGCTGGAAATTCAGCCAAGCTAGCTTTTGTAACATTAAAAGTTGTAGGTGGATTTGCTCTTTACTCTTTAGAGAGCCCTCATGCCAGTGAATGTGAAGAAGTCGCCATCAACTTTGGTTACATTTGGTGGGACTAAAAAGTCTGAGGTGATATCTGCATCTCCGGCAATTACCATATGAAGACTGAAGAGTAGTGAAGGCTAGTACAAGAGCTTAGAAGAATCCACGGTAGAACTAAAAGTACAAAATAGAACTTGATTTAATTTTTTTTTTTATACAAAATAGAAATTCTACTCTTTGCGTAAAACTCCCTCTTGTAAACTTAAACCCCGACCCTTATCCTCCACACCCCAAAGGTGCGCGGTAATGATTTGATATGTTAACATAACTAAAATAATACAAATTATAGTCAGCTCATTAATTATTATGCTTAGTATCGGTTTGGATACTGAGTCTGGCGTTCAACATCTGCGTTTCATGTTTTTTTTTTTTTTAAAAGAGCGTTAACTGATCCAATGAGTTCTGTGCATTGTTCACGGGACCCATAAACTTTTTTTTTTTAATCAAAATTTTTATTAAAAATAAGCCTTACGACACTATTTAAACATTTAAAAATTATTTTGTTACAAATTATGTTCAACAAATAAAGTTTTTTAAGTCCTTAGAATTTGCAGCCAGTTTTTGGGAAGATCATCATATGAAAAATAATATAAAATAAGAAAGCCACCATTCATGGTTTTGGAAAATCATTTACATTGTTTTTAAATTATTCGTAAGCGTCAGTTTATCATTAGTTCCATTAATTTTTAGAGAGGATAGGATCATGAAGCTTCGCTAAGTTTTTTCAGTAAAATGTTCCAAATTCTCACATTAAGCCCAAACAAGCTACAGAATTAAAAGATGATTCTGATGAAGTAAAGTCTTAATTTTAATTTTTTCATACGCAACTTCAGAAACACTCACACTGCCATCAATTTGCAATTAGTATATTTTTCTCTAATAAGAATAGTAAAGAAGTTTCAAAAGTTATTGCAAGGACACTTTCCAAGAGTTTTTTCAAATTAAAAAATAGAGTGCCAAAGCATCAAGTGCAATAAAAAATACAAATACAGATTAATGCCTATCCAGAAAGAAAAATATAAGAGTAAAAAAATATGTGCCAACTTTTCAGATTCTCTTTTATTGGAAGATATGATTGCATCCTCCATTTTTGCAAGCCAACTACAAAGGATAGACTTCACCCTATCATCAAAGGCCTTATTAGTGAATATTCATTCACTATAGAAAGAATAGAGCACAAACTAATTAAATAGTGATTCTTTAATAGGTAGCAAGGGTCTGTGACCTCAGGCCTTAGGTGCAAACCCAGCTTTAATCTTCTGAATGGTGGCAATATCAGTCTTGAAAGACTTTGCCAAGATCCCATTATCAATTCCGGTGGTGAACACAGTATTAGGGACTGACACAAGTCCAGCATTTGCACTTCCAAATGCAGAAACAGCTATTGCAGAATTCTTTGCATCGCTATTGTATTGATAGTGTACAAGTCCTTTTGGAAACAAAAACATTTCACCAGCTTGGAGTGTCTGAGGAAAGAGCTTGTTTGTGGTGTCAACAAATCGAACTTGAAGGGAACCATCAAGGAGAAACAAGAGCTCAGCTGAGCGGGGATGGGTGTGAGGCGGGTTGACTGAACCAGCTGGGAATTGTAGAATTGCATAAGAAACACTGACCATTAAGAGCTGGGAATTCTGCCAAGCTTGCTTTTGAAACTTTAAAAGCTGTTGGTGGGGGTGCCCGAAGTAGAATCCTCATGCCAGTAAATGTGAAGAAGTTGCTATCAATGTTGGTAACATTTGGTGGGACTATAAAATCTGAGGTTATATCTGCATCCCAGCGATCACTGTATGGAAAATAGCAAAGGAAAGAACAAGTTTGAATATCATTTCATGCTTAAATGTTGTAAGGGCCATTGTAGGGAAATTGAAAGAAAAAAGCAGAAGCTTATAGAATGTGGTGCGATCACTGTATGGAAAATAGCAAAGGAAAGAACTAGTTTGAATATCATTTCATTTTTAAATGTTGTAAGGGCCATTGTCGGGAAATTGAAAGAAAAAAGCAGAAGCTTATAGAATGTGGTAAGGATGTATAACCTGTTACTTGGGCCTTCAACAGCAGGTGGTAATTTATAATGTAACAAGAAGCATGTGGGCATTTACAAGTTCTGTGCAGGCCTATGAAACAAGAGGTGGAATTGGAAACTACAATGTCCTTGTTTTAACTAAATTTGCTTGATATTCTCAAGTGGATGCCTCTGCAATAGAATCCAGAAAGCATATTGACAAACATGACTTGGTTTATTGAAAGCAGCCGGAAGAATCTTGTGGACAGTTAACCAAAAGGAGATTGGTGTGTTCGGCAGTCAACATAGGGTCTTACTGGGATTGTAGAAAATTCTTCGTACTGATCACTGAAAAGGATATTTTAGACTAGTAACTGCAGTTTATATCCAGTTTCTGGATACTTCATGGCTTTTATCTGTCTAGCAATATGCTTTCTGGTTTCTATTGCAGAGGTATCCACATGAGAATATCAGTTAAAACAAGAACATTGTAGTTCCTAGTTCATAGGCCTGCATAACTTGTGATGCCCTATAAATGACCACCCGCTGTTGAAGGCCCAAGTAACAAGCAATACATCCTTAAGACATTCTATAAGCTTCTACTTTTTTGCTTTCAGTTTCTCTACATGGTCCTCATAACATTTAGGCATGAATTGATATTCAAACTAGTCCTCTCCTTGGCTACTTTCCATACAGTGATTGCTGGGGATCCAGATATCACCTCAGATTTTATAGTCCCACCAAATGTTACCAATGTTGATAGCAACTTATTCACATTTACTGGTATGAGGATTCTACTTCAGGCACCCCCACCAACAGCTTTTAAAGTAACCAAAGCAAGCATAGCAGAATTCCCAGCTCTTAATGGCCACAGTGTTTCATATGCAGTTCTACAATACCCAGCTGGTTCAGTTAACCCGCCTCACACCCATCCCCGCTCAGCTGAGCTCTTGTTTCTCCTTAATGGCTCCCTTCAAGGTAGATTTGTTGACACGACAAATAAGCTCTTTACTAAGACACTCCAAGCTGGTGACTTGTTTGTATTTCCAAAAGGACTCGTGCACTATCAGTACAACAGTGATGCAAATAATTCTGCAATAGCTATTTCAGCATTTGGAAGTGCAAATGCTGGAACTGTGTCAGTCCCTAATTCTGTTTTCGCCACTGGAATTGATGATGGGAACTTGGCGAAGTCTTTCAATACTGATATTGGCACCATTCAGAAAATTAAAGCTGGGTTTGCACCCAAGGCCTGAGGTAGCAGACCCTTGCTACTTACTGAAGGATCATTGTTTTGTTTTTGCTATATTCTTCCTGTAGTAAATAATTTTTCTTTAATAATGTACTTAACGATGAGGTGAAGGCTATTCTTTTGTAGTTGGATTCCCAAAAGTGGAGGATGTTATAATATATTCTAATAAAGGCAAATCTGATTATTGACACCACGCAACATTATTTCGGGTCAGGTCATCATCCAAATCAAACACAACTAGGCTCCACAAAGTCCAACAATTTAATCTTAGGGGAAAAGCACTGGTTGTCCAATAAGCATAAGAATAGAAGCCTTTAAATCTGGATTACTATGACTAATTGACTATATATTAACAATTTTCTAGCAACTGAAGATAACAATGGTTGCTAATACTTAGATTGATGACTAAAGACAAGGTCCTCTTTGTTGAGTACTTCGAGTCTCAAAGGATAGTACCTTCCCATATAGTAACAATGTTTGTTATTGCTCTGATTGCTCGTCAAATTGAGCCAAAAAAGAAGAGTTAAAAGTAGTAAAAATAGAGAGTTTCTGCCTTTGCCACAGGACCTGCCTTGATCATCTGAACATTTGCAAATTCAATTTTAAAGGTCTTGGCAAGGACATTATCATCAATGTCAGTAACAAACAGGATGGCAAGAACCGAATACGCGTCTATGCCATTGCCAGCATTAGCACTACAAGAGGCAGAGACTGCAGAGGCAGTTTTTTTAAGAATGGAAATTATACTTATAGTCCACTAGTGCCTTTGAAAGCAAAATAATGTACCACATAGTTGGAGAATTTTAGTTGAAGTATGCTGTTAGTATGTATGAAACCCACCTCAAGGCTCCCATCCATGACAATTGACAAGGAGAAGCATGGGGGTAGGCTTGATGACTAGAGCCGGTATAAAGATTCCCTTTGATGATTAGCACCAGTAAGGCCTTTTAGAAATAGGGTTTAGTATTTGAACTTTTTTCGTCAGATTACCAATTTGCTGCTCTGATGGCTGGCTGTGAAGTACACATTACCTATTTGTTTTTATTTTCTTTTTCCTTTGGCTACAACTAATGCAACAGACAAGCAAATGCTGCTTAAAGTATGAATTTTTAAAGAATCACCAATTTAACATGTTGCATAGTAATCACAAACATCTGAAACATAAAATGCCGATCTATCAGCATTCTGTTCTTGTGTGCGTATATATATATACCTTCACAAAGTTCCAGTTGAAAATCTGTAGAAGTTTTATCTTAAGCAAGAACATTGTAGTTTCCAAAACAATAGCCGTCCCATTGGCCTTTACATAGTATGCACAAGCCTCATTTTTCCCCACTTCCATCCCTCCCTATATATATTAGCATACTGTAGCCGTAGTATCACTATCAAGGAACTCACCCTCATATGTTAACATATCAAATCAAGTCCTATTTGTACTTTTAGTTCTACCATGGCCATCAGCATGTCCAAGCTCGAATTCTTCTTTGCTCTTGTACTAGCCTTCACTACTCTTCATATAGTGACTGCTGGAGAAGCAGATATCACTTCAGATTTTTTGGTCCCACCAAATGTAACCAAAGTTGATAGCAACTTCTTCACATCCACCAGCATGAGGACTCTTTTAAGGGCAAATCCACCTCAAATTTTAAGGTAACAAAAGCTAGCTTGGCTGAATTCCCAGCTCTCAATGGCCAAAGCGTTTCCATTGCAGTTCTCCAATACCCAGCTGGCTCTGTCAATCCACCTCACACCCATCCTCACTCTGCAGAGCTCTTGTTTCTTCTTGATGGTGCTCTGGAAGTTGGGTTTGTTGATACTACTAACAAGCTCTTCACTCAGACACTCCAAGCGGGTGACATGTTTGTATTTCCCAAGGGAGTAGTTCACTACCAGTTCAATTGTGATGTGAAGAATTCTGCAATAGCCATCTCTGCATTCGAAAGTGCAAATGCTGGAACCATCTCAGTTCCTACCACTGTATTCACTACTGGCATTGATAATGGGATCTTGGCCAAGTCTATCAATACTAATATTGCTACCATTCAAGCTATCAAGGCCGGGCTTACACCCAAAGCCTAAGATAGATCATCAAGTTAATAAAAAAAACCATAATTTTTTTGGAGTTACTCAGCAATTTTGTTGGTGATGAATAAATTAAATTTTAATTTTTAAAACAATTGGATGGAAGATTTTCCTTTATAACGAACATTTTTTTTTTTATTTAATTATCTATATACTGTATTATTATTTATATTAGTTAACATTTTCCGAATTTAGTTTACTTTTGAATTTTAATAATATCTTTGACCTTGTCCAGATTAAAATCATGACTGACCAATGCTTTATTTATAAACCATAGAATGTTGACGGCTAGAGAATTAATAGAGTGAAGAAAAAGTTGCTTGGCGAAGTCTCTACCCATCCGCTCAAGCCTTCAAGTGGACATTTGAATCTTTGATTTCAAAATCTTTACAAATCTCAACTTGACATCTTCTAACACTCAGACCTAAATTATTATTAATATTATTATTGGCTTACAATAAGATTTAAAACCAAATTTTCCTCGAGAATCAAACAATATTCTCAGCGTCTTAGCTTCCTACATATTTAGGTGAGACAGGCTCTACATATTTCGGTAATAAGCATCCATTATTACAGATGCTTTTGGGTCATGCACTTGTTACGGACATAATTCATCTTTAGCAGAAACTCAGTCCACACTATTCTTAACAGAGAAATGATATATCCACAATATTTTTACAACAAATCCTAAGTGATAGATTGATATTGATTGTTATTGTTGAGGCAAAAAAATAATCTTAGTGTTAGTTTCAAATTTGAACCAATAATAATTAACTACTTATAATTTGTTGTAAAAATATTATGGACGTAACATCACTCTTCTTAATATTTTTTAAGGACAGTGTCTATTTCACATCACACGTACACACATTTCAATTTTTGGACTGAAATAGTTACTCACGAAGAATTTCAATTTGAAAAATAAATTCTGTACGGTGTGTGAACAAACAATTGCACATTCTTAAATGTCATGGATTTAAAAACTAGGAAAGGGAAACATCAACATAAATAAGAGCTGATACTGCAAATGCTGCAACAGAATCAACCGCAACTCAAGATCATTTCCATGGGAAGAAAACAAACATCTTAACAGATTAGGGACTGCACACAAACAGCCGATATGTCAATTATTTTTTAAGAAAACAGATATCAACAGCCATACTTTGTACAAAGACCAAATCTATCCAAGAGTTAAAAGTTTTGATACATTTTATTCTTCATCATCATCTCCAAGGCAAAAAGTTATCAGCTAGTGCAATTGAACATTTCAGCCATTATTGGTGCTCTCAGGTTTCTGCAAAAGAGAGAATGTTACTGATTATGAAATTGAAACATGTAAGGAACACCGGAAGAAACACATCAAGAATAACCTAAAAGCAGGAACAGACTTCAGTGGAACCAAAACTAATGAGATACCAAATCATCTAAAAAATAAGTTTTCACGTATATAAATTAATGAAGGGCCACAACATAGAACTTAAAACAAGCATTGTAATCATGGCATCCTATACAAGACACCCCTTTCCACTCAAAAACTTTTGGATTGGGGAACGGGACATTTTCTTTTGCTAATAAGAAAATGGAAATGGGACATTATTGGGACAGATCTTTAACATAAATTCAATTATTTGGCATAAATGTTCTACAACTTGAAAATAACAATTTCGGTAGTCACAACAGGAAAACCAAAGTCAAGAACTATCAAACCACTTCTTAAAGCATTGTTCAAAGAAAAAGACTTTGTAATCGCAAAAGCTACAGCTATCATTGCATGGTACAACAGCTATTATCCAAACATAGAATGGAAGAAGTCTACATCATTTGACTTAAAATTTATTTTGGCAGTGGGTGGTGGGAAAGGATGGCTGAACCTTGACTGAAGAGGATTAGAAGAAGGCCATGATTGATGTTTTTTGGAACTCAAGAAACTTGGACATGTTTGCTTTTACGGTTAATTATTAAATCAATTATCAAAAACCACATCAGATAAGCAGAATAGTTGCAGAACTTTGGCTGGCAATATGGGCTATACATGTTTTAGAAAGCCATCCCATCAGCGGGGATAATTTCTTCAGGCCAACTGTTCTAATATGCCACCATAGCCCAATACCCCAAACACCCATCCACCAATCACTGACAGCCCCCAACAACCACCATAGCACCATCAATCAAAACACACACCCCTCAAACCTCCACAAGCCCAAATCAATCTGCATGACAACCAAAACTCGCAACCCACACCCACATGGGCATCAACCATCAACATTCACCACTATTGATACTGCTTCAAACCCACACGCATATGCAAAGACTCGTAGTAAATGGTGGAAGCAACAGTTATGGTGCAAGAAACCCCCAACTCCTAACCCGTAGCTTTGCTGCCCCCAACATGTGACCCATCCTCCAAACCTACAACTACAAATCCCACACTATAGACCCCACCATCACCACTGCAACTCCAACCCACCCCCCCACACCCCCCCCCCCCCCCTTTTTCCCTTTTAAATAATAACTCCAATCCTCAATGACCCAAAGGCCTTGTAATTAGTGGTGAGGCTCAACCATGAGCCCCTCATTCAGCAATCTTCACAACTGCCAATCCCCATCACTAATGGAGAATCATGAACACAGAGAGAAAAAAATAGTACAAGAATGAGTTTCTGTAAACATCAGTTCAATGTTTTCCATTCCTAAGCCCAAGGGAATTTCTTGTTTTCATCAACAAGTTATCAAAGACACTCACCCAAACAAATTGTTGATGGAAAAAACAGTTTTCTCTTTTTATACAAACAAGGTCTTCCTACTGTCATCGGTACTCCTCCTCATACCATGCTTTTACTTGTTTAGTTTTTTGTTGCATTTGCAAGATGCCTATCTTGGCAAACCATATGATAAAATTCTCATGACCTAACATTCCAAGTTCAACTTGGCTAATAGCAATGACTCATATACAGATTCATAACACACCAACATCCCATACAAATATATACAAATGCAACTGCATATAACTAGGCACTTGAAATCCTTATTCTTGATTTGGTTGCTAGAAGAATGTAAGAAAAGAAATCAAAACTTTCAAATATGAAGCTTTAGATTTTGGGTTAACTAGGATATACAAACTTCAGTTTTTATGCGTAAAACAACTATTACACTTCGCTCAGGAGAACATTTCAATTTGTGGACACAAAAGCCAAGCTTTATATAGTTTCAAATTTACCATTCTTTACTCTCATGCATGGATTATCATGTCTGTCCACAAACTCTGTGATTTTAAGAAATTGAGTAACCAATAAATTTGCAGTCCAGATGGGAAATTACAATCAGAAAACAGTAAGTCAGCTTGTTGAGTTGATCTCAGGATTTAAAGTGTACTCAAGAGCCGATTTAAGATCAGGAATTTAGACCAACAAAAGAGCTAAAGGCTCATTAGATTGCACACTTACATCGAAAAAGGCCCAAAGTTTCTCATTTAAATATCTCTTTTAACTCATTGACTTATGATCCTTTGTGAAAATAAACTATTAATCTCTAACCCATGATTGCGAACTTCACAACATGTTCTTATACAAGTTAATCAATAAGTCTTTATCCAAATCAAACATAGAACACAAAAATAATAACATAACACTCTCTTTTTTTCTTGTTGCAAGAAGGGTCAATACCTTGTCAGCACTCTCATTTCCTTTCTCTGCCTTTTCTTTCTCAGCCTTTCGCTTCATCTTCTCCAACTTCTCCCTCTCCATTTTCTTCACACAAATAAACAAACTAGTCAGTCGATCAAGCTAAACAAACAACAAAGAAAGTTAGTTCCAGGAACGAAACTGAATTGGTTGAAACCGTTTGGCTACTGAGAAAACTGTGTGAAAAGAAAATATAAGACAATCCATATAAAACGCTGAATATAACTATTCTAATGTGGCTTGTGAGTGCCAAAATTAGCATAAAAATTATAAAAAATCTGAAAAGGAAAATTGATAGGTCTGAGAAAGCGTAGGAAAAAAAAAAAGCATTAAATATTTATATTGTCTTTTCTTCACAGATTTTCTTTCTTGGCATCCAATCAGTTGATTGCAGAAGTAAAAACGAATCGGTTGAAACTGTTTGGTAGCTGAGAAAACTTCGTGAAAGGAAAATATGAGACAATCCATAGAACGTTGAATCTAGTTATTCTAGTGTTGTTTGTGAGTGCCAAAAATTAGCATAAAAAATTACAAAAATCTGAAGAAGAAAAAATAGAAACGTCTCAGAAAGCGTAGGAAAATAAAATCTGATCTTACTCTCAATCTTCTTCTTCTTCTTTTTTTTTTAATTAAAAAAAAAACATTTAATATTTATATTGTCTTTTTTCACAATTTTTTTTTTCTCAGCATCCAACCAGAGTTTAGCTCAATATGTACTCTTAGGAAGAAACGGAATCGCTCCGTTTGGTCGCTGAGAAACCTGAACATGTACATAACAATATATTTATTCATCTCAATCAAGTCAAACAGTATCACTATCCAGCTCACCTAGATTAAAATTTCTACTGCTTTCCTTTATCTTTCGTGATTGTTTAATATATATACCATCACCTAAACCAAGCCAAACAGTATCACAATCAAGCTCATCTGAAATAAAATTTCCACTGCTTTTTTTTTTTGTGATTCTTTAAGAATCTTTAGGGTCCAAAACGACGTAAACTCGTAATATCTTGCGTATTTTCTTACACTTTCCGAGCAACCAAACAGGTATGAGAGAAAGAAAACAGAACGAAGAAAGGTTAAGTGAAGTCAACCTGGATGTAAACGGTCTCAGCAGCGCGCTCCTCTTCGCTGAGAATACGTTTGCTATCGTTGAAGTAGCGAGTCGCACCCCGAGTCGATTCCATTGGACGAGTCAAGCTCACAGTGACTCGGCTCAGCGCAGATCTCATGCTCATGGCGAATTTGACGATTTGTTAGCTGAGTTGTTAGATAAAGATAAAGTCAGAGTCAGGCTAATATAGTATATTTTAGTGCGAATTATTGAGTGAGTGAGAGAGAGACTAGAAGTTTCGGCATTTAAAGTGGTGGTACGTTGTGTCGGGTTAATAACCGGTTTGAACCGGTTTTAGGAAGCGAATGCGAATCAGTACAAGAAACTTTAGAAAACAGGTGGAATTTTTTTTGGATAAAAACCAGGTGGAATTTCGGCGGCGCACTTGGGTTTAGGGCAATAAATGACATAAAAATATTCTACTTCTATAATTGTTTGATTTGATGATAAATTTTTTTTTTTGAGATAATGTTGTTTAAGTAACGTGAAAATATATATAGGTGAAAAAATGTTATAAAAATATGTATACTGTTGTTTAAACAATCATACCCAACAGACTTTAAGAAACAAAAGAAGTCTCCTAACGTTTATAAAAAAAAATTTCTCCTAGCTACGTTTGTTAAAATATATTCATTGAAGTCCTCCCAAGTAAAGTCAATATGCATTAACAAGAACTTGAAGTTAAGAGGAGAGTCTTTGCTGTTGATTACGTGTGGCTGTTTCGGCCTCCAACTTTACTACTTAATCGTCAAGGGGTTTTATTTATTTACTTATTTTGTTTGTTTGATGTGTACATTTACTACTAAGTAAGGACAAAATTATTTTGTTTAAAATTTTTTAAAATGTTAGGTTGTTTATTTTTTGTAAAATTGGTTGACTGAAATTAATTGTTTTTAGCTTTATTATAGGTAATTTTTGTTGTTGAATGAATTTTTTTGGGTATATTTTATTTTAAAATTTAGATCTATAGTTTTTTTTTTTATGGTCTTCAAACGGAGGAAAATGCTAGAGTTATGAACTTTTTTACAAATTGCTAATGTGGTGAGTGGTTATAAGTAAATAAAAAAGTTATGTAAGTGATGGGATGGCTTAAATATAAACCAATAAGAATTTATTACCTCAACAATTTGTAAAAATATTATTAAAAAAATTTTGGCTATAGCATTATCCTTAAAATAATCAACAATATTGTTAAGGAGGGCAAAGTATAATTTTATAGAACAAAATTGCTAAAATTGATACTTATGTGCTATGTACTACACACACACACACATATATATATATATATATATAGGGGTGGGGGGTTCTCCAAGGTCAAAGTCTCCCTCTGCTCCTTACAGGCATACAAAATAAAATCTAAATGTTGATTAGTTCTCATCCTAGCTAAACTTTCCGCACATCGGTTGGCTTCACGAAAACAATATTTAATACGATTCTGATGGGATTGAGAGACCAACTACCGGCAATCATCTAGAATAGGGAACACAACGTCATTCGTATAAGAAGAGTTACCTAAAACATCTACAATAGATCTAGCATCTAATTCTACTTCTATAACAGTAAATATTACGAGTACAGCACAACAACGATCCATCTCGGAGTCCCCAAAGCTTGGCAATATAATGCTATTAGTAATATCAATTTTCCTAGGAAAACCTGCGACCTAGTGACCATTCCCATCCTAAATTACACAACCACTCCCAGCTATACCGGATTGCCAAGCAAAGACCCATGCGAATTAATAAGCTTCATCCAACCAAATTGAGGTATCTCCCAGCGGACTTGCTTCAACATCAAGCGTGAAACACCTTTATGAGAGGAAACATAGTAGATGACCTCAGCTACACAATGAATGATTTCCACTGCAAGCTTTTGGTTTGGCTTTTGAGTCAATGAATATCATTTTTATAGACTTATCCATAATTTTATTTTTATTAGCATATTGGAAAAAAAATATATATTGTATCCATATATAATATATTACTAGCTTGTAACTATATACATATATATATGAATACACTTAAAAATATAAAAATTAGATATATAGTATAATTCCTACTTATATTAAATAGTATTGGTATTCATTCTTATGTTTTGTTAACTCTTAAAATAGCCTTGTAAGAATATTATTTAGCAGAAGATGCAAATTGTCCATGCTTTTTTTTTTTTTTTTTGGTTTATTAATTATGGTCTTTTTGGATTTTATACTCAATAACTCACTTAGATGGAAATTTATGATGCAGTCTCACATTTAGCACCAAAATTGAGAAATATTTTAGGATACGTGGCACAAAGTTGGACTTCAATTGTAAAATTTAATTAGAATTTCTTTCAATTTTGGCTTTAAATATATATACTAATTTGTAATTTTATGTATATGCATAAGATACAATTGCAAATAAACATAACTAATGCATATTAAAATTTGACCAAGTTTATATATAATCATATATAATGATTGTATGTTTGAAAATATAAAATAGCTACTAATAAAATAGATATAAGTTTATTTGAAACAAATGGAAAAAAATTATATAAATCATTATCCATGAAATTCTCAATATTATTTTGTCCAACCACTATTTGTATAAAAATAATAATATAAAAAATGAATCAAGGATGGTAATTTTTTTAATGTTTATTAATTTTGATTTTATGGTTTTCTCATTTAATAACTCATTTAGCACAAAAAAATTAAATTGGACTCCTTGATTTTTGTGGTGTAGTAAATAGATGCACCAAAATTAAGAAAATTATATAAGACACATGGTCACTGGTCATGATGTCTTTATAAAGATGATGGTCACTCATGGGCGGAGCTACATGTTAGGGTGGGGGGGCCAAAATTTTTGAATTTTTTTTTTTACTATATAGAAATATTTAATATTTTAATAATTAGCCCTCAAAAATGGGACTTGGCCCCCCCCATCTATTTGAGTTGGTCCAATAATGTTCTTAAAAAAAATTGTCTAATTTGTCTAGTAGTTATAGAGAACATATTGTTTCTCAAATTCATTTTTTATGGTAAAATGTGTTCTCATATTTTTTAAAATTTTGGATCATTTATGTCTTTGAACACTTTATTAATTCAATTGAAATTTTTTTACTCACAATGATAGACAATTTGGTAACTTATATTGAAAATGAAAATTGTAAAGATTTCACTATGGAAGATGGTGAAAGATTAATTTAATTCTATGAAACATTTAATTTTAAGGATTAATTATGAAAGATACGAATTTTGTGTGTGTGTGTGTGTATAGATACATGTGTTTGTGTATGTATACAAAAGTTTGTTTAGACTAATAAATTAGCAACACAAATCGGCCCCCCCAATCAAAAATTTCTGGCTCCGCCCCTGTGGTCACTGGTCATGGCTTGGTAGTTGCAAGCCATTCATGTGTCTTGTGCAATGGAATGAATCATAGTAGCCTTATGAGAGCTTAGCCATAGGTATGTTGTCATATATTGGGTAGACTGTGCAAGTGTAAGGTAAGATTCACTGCCTAAATATGTAAGCATGCTGGTTTAGTGAGGAAATGTGAGAGTGGTTGAGTTTGCATATGAGTGATGATGTATTGTGTGCCATATGGCCAGACTAGGAGATGGAATTAGGACGAGTTAAGCCATGTGTGTGTCATGTGCAACAAGTGCAATGGAAAATAGTAGCCCTGCATGAGCTTGGTCATAGGAATGTTGTTATATATTGGGTAGACTGTGTAATTGTAAGGTAAACTTCCATTGCCTAAATGTGTGAGCTTGCTAGTTTCATGTGGAAAATGTGAAAATGGTTGAATGATGGTGTATGTCTGCTATATGACCAGACTAGGAGGTGGAATCAACATCGATTAAGCCCTTCACAGTTCACATGGTTGTGTTTAGATCAAAGTTGCGTGCTAGGCAGAGTGTTTGGGTTGCCAAATGAAAGAGTAAGGCCTGTGATGGGTTGAAATATGTGAACATATGTCTAATAGGTGGCAGGAGCATGTTATGGCGATTACCAACAATTACCAATCATCAGTTCAAACACTAGCAAGCTTCATGGATGTGCTGGCAGGATGCAGAAGACTCCAAGACAGTAGAGGATATTTGACAAGAACAAAATTTGACTCCAAATATGATTGGGTAGACTATGTGAGTGTAAAGTAAGATTCACTACCTAAACATGTAAGCATGCGGGTTTAGTGAGGAAATGTGAGAGTGGTTGAGTTTGCATATGAGTGATGATGTATTGTGTGCCATATGGCCAGACTAGGAGATGAAATTAGGACTAGTTAAGCCATCATGTACAACAAGTGCAATGGAAAATAGTAGCCTTGCATGAGCTTGGTCATAGGTATGTTGTTATATATTGGGTAAACTATGTAATTGTAAGGTAAACTTCATTGCCTAAATGTGTGAGCATGCTAGTTTCATGTGGAAAATGGTTTAGTGATGATGTATGTGTGCTATATGGCCAGACTAGGAGGTGGAATCAACATCAGTTAAGCCCTTCATAGTTCATATGGTTGTGTTTGGATCAAAGTTGCATGCTAGGTCGAGTGTTTGGGTTGCCAAATGAAAGAGTAAGGCCTGTGGTGGGTTGAAATATGTGAACATGTGTCTAATAGGTGGTAGGAGCATGTTATGGCGATTACCAACAATAACCAATCATCAGTTCGGACACTAGCAAGCTTTATGGATGTGCTAGCATGATGCAAAAGACTCCAAGACAGCAGAGGATATTTGACAAGAACAAAATTTGACTCAAAATATGATTGAAGTTATATTTTCCAACCATTACGTAAGAGTTATTTTTCCAACACATCACGTGGTGCTTTATAAGACTCCATTTGTACTATTTAAATAAATCACATGACCCATTAAAAAATTCATGTGACTAAAATTACAAATGGATTGTTTCTTTAGTTGCTACATCATGGGTTGGAGCATGATAATTCCAAACATGTTTGGAGTCAATTTTTTTTCACTAAACAATGTCTAACAATTATGAAGAAAAGCTCCAATCAACTGTTCGAGTTATGATCATGCTACTTCAAATCTATAATAACTTTAGCATATGTTGTACCAAAATGAAAAATAGAATACAATCTTTCTCACTAATTCAAAAGGTAAGTTAAGGGAAATATAAGTTATTTATAACATTTTGTGATTAAACATTTAGGATTCTATAGCTAAAGCAATTACAAAATTTTCAAATAATGCATTTTTATGTATATTACATCATACTTGCTATGATTAGTAACAATAAAATATTTATAAATATTATAAGGACGTGTCTATACATACGAAAACCGAAATGAACATATTTATACATATATCAAATAATTCATGTTTTCCCATAAAAAAATAACTCATGTTTATTTTGATCTCATCAATTAAATGATGTTCATTAATTTCTTTGTGACGCAATAATTCAATAATTATTGGAGAGTTAATGAGATAATTAATGAAGTTCACATGGTCAATGAAATAAGAAAAATTATTGAATACTTCGGAAGTACTATAAATGCATACTCCTCCCTCTCACATAAATTGTGGGTTCCACCATAAATTTAATTAGTGAGACCCACAATTATGTGAGAGAAGGGAGTACGCATTTATGGTATTCCCGGAGTATCCAATAATTACCTATGAAATAATAGAGATCATTATACGGACCATATTGCTCTAAAGTTCAATGATTGATTATCTATTTTCAATGGAGGAATTTGCATTTGCCCATTGTTGAACTTTGTATCAAACAAGTTTTCTAATGACTTATTTAACTCGACTCTAGCCTCTTAAAGTTCAATGACACAATGCATTGGTTTTGCAATTCTTTGTATTATGCAGAGGCGGAGCCAGGGGGGGTTGAGGGGGGGCCACTGCCCCCCCTAGCCCACCCAAAATTTTTTTTTTTGATACTATCATTTTTATTTTCAATTTTGAAGGTGAGAACAGTTGTTGGTTTTTTTTTTTTTTAATTGACTCGTTTTGGTTGCTGATGAAGTTGTGAAAAATGAAATATATGTATATATATTTTATGCTTGTTTTCCTAATCATTAATGGAACAAAATCACCTTAGCTACTTAACATATTTGTTGTTTCTATTTTTTTTCTTTTTAAATACATAAGATATATGTGCATAAAATGCATATATCTTATACAAGTTTTGCCCCCCCTCAACTCAAATTCTAGCTCCGCCACTGGTATTATGTATAGTTCTTGGGAATGAATTACATTTTTTTTATGCACCAGACCAAGTAGATGCTCAATATTGTGAATTGAATTATCAAAAATTGATTCGTTGATATAATTTTTAAAGCCAAAGAACTTCAAAGCAAGATAAATAGTTTTATATTGCAAGGTAAGAACCTTATTCATTGTAAAAAAAAAAACTTACTTAGAACAAGGAACAAAAGTTTAATTTTAAATAAATATATATAGCCTAATCAAGCATTGTGGCACAATGCATTAACTTGTAGTAGTTCTTTGTATTATGTACAATTCTTGAGGGTAAATGACACATTTTTTATGCATTAAACCAAGTATATGCTCAATATTATGGATTGAATTTTCAACAATTGATTCATTGATATAATTTTCAAAACCAAAAGAATTTTAGGAGAAGATGAGTAATGTTATTTTGTTGGGTAGTAACCTTATTTATTGTAATCAACTTACTAAAAACAAATAACAAAGGTTGATTTTCTAATAACAATAGATCATGCACCAAGGTCTGGTGCACATCCATTTGATTTTGAAGATTAAGTAATGGTTACTTATAAGATTCTTTATCAATAAACACTATTTTCATAACTCGTTTGAGTTCTACATAGCAATTATGTGCTCTTTCCACCAATTTTATAATTAAAGATGTTTCACATTAACTTTTTATTAATCAAACTATCATACTTTGGCCCCTCTAAAAATGAGATCCTGATTTTTTCCTTAGAGGTTCACATGACTCTTAACTTACATTCGCTTATAGTTATAACAACTTGGTAAAATTGTAAACAATTAATTGATTTTTCTCCTTATATTCTTTTTTTTTTAGGAATTGTATTATGTTTTTGTTGTATTTACAAACATGTTGTATGTATAAACTTCAGTATGTTATATGTATAAACATGTCCATGCTTAAAACAGTTTGGATGAGTGTACCAAGCATCACCACAATGGTGACAAAAATGAGTAGTCTTAAGACTACTTTTCTTCTTCAATGGAAGCCTAGATGCTGACTTACACTTTTGTTTAAGAAAATAAAATTTTGGTTTGATGTGACCAAAAACACCACAATAGCGACACATGGGTACAAACTACAAACTCAAATTTTTCTCATAGCTAATAAAGGGTCTAGATGTGGATTTTGAAACTTGTTCATTTTTTTTTTTTTTTAACTTTTATCTATCCCAACTTCACTAGCCTTTTATTATTCATCTTAAATGAAGAAATTAACACTTTTTTGTCCTTTGAGCCAAACTCTTCAAAAAGCTTGGCACTGTTTATTTTTTCAAATTTTGTTTTACATTCAATATATTATATGATGTAATTTTTAATTATCTTATTTTATCGAGCAACACCCTATTACCCTTATTACACAGCGTTAAATCAAAATTTGAAAACTTTTAATTATAATTATGCTAAACAACTAATATGATTTTAAATATTGCAGAAAAGTAGGCATATGATATAGTTGTTCTAAAAACCCAATTACTGTTTTGAACTTGAAAAACATGCACTCCAAACATTTTGAAATTGAAAAAATAAACAATTTTAGGTAGCATAACATTTACACACATATATAACTGTATATATAAAAACTTAAAATAGAAAAACATATATCTCTATAAATATAACATACATTACATATGATAAGAGATAACCTAAACGTAAACTATCTTTACTTAAGATCGCTAAATATTCCTAAATTTGAGCTGGGGAAAGTCCTACAATATAGAAGAAAGATGAAAATGAAGCCATCCCCACACTGAACTCCACCAATATAGTGGTGTTGTTGGTCACATTAGACTAAATTGTCATTTGCTTACACATGAGTCTAAATCTGCACTTAAATCTCCTTTAAAGACGAAAAATAGTCTTAAAACTACTTATTTCCGCCACTATTGTTGTGCTGTTGGGCACACTTGTCCAAATTGTTTAAAATATGGGCATGTTTATACATAGAACATACTCAAGTTTGTACATAAACATGAATATGTTTATATACAACACAAACTTAATTTTCCTAAACAATATAAAGAATCTAAGGGTCTGTTCGGATACCGTTTATTGCTGAAAGTTAAAAAAACTGTAGCAAAATAATTTTTAAATGTGTGAATAATGCTGTAGGACCCAGTTTTAAAGTTATATTTGCTGAATTCCGTACTTGCGGGTCCCGTGAACAGTGCACGGGACCCATAGAAAAAAAATGCAGACACGTAAAGCAACGCAAACGCGTTGCTATCCAAACTCAGCCTAAGGAGAACATTCAATTCATTGCCTACAACTTTGTGGATGCCCAAAAACTACTCCCTTGAAATAATTTATTAATTCAATGTACATGTTTGGTGTTGCACATTGGGTCTTTGACGACATGACTTTTTTTTGTGTGCATTTTGTTTCTAAGGTGAGATGTGTGTGAATATCTTTTCTTATTTTTATTTAAGGAGTCGCCACCAATTATTGATTTAAGATGTGATTGGTCACCTATTTATCTAACTTGTTTTACTTAATTAACTAAAAACCAATTCAAGAGTAATTAATTGACAAGGCCAACCAACATATTCGAACCAAAAATTCTTGGACTCAGAAGTTCAGTTACGGGCAGGGAAAATGCTAGGCACTTCACATCGCCTATCCAAAAGACTAGCCTCTGAACACGCACGTGCTCAGAGGTTCTTCTATTTTTTATGTAAAAGTTAATAGTGTTCGTTCATCATAATTCAGAATTGCTACATTTTTCAATCACAAAAATATGTAGAGGTGTGATGATATTTATACCAAAAAATTGTTTCATTCACAAATGCATAAATCTCGTCAAATTCCACATCTTCATAAAAGAAATGGAAGAGAAAAACCCAAAACATAACCTGTAAATAAGTAGTTTGAGACTTTGAGGGAGAGTTTATTTTGTATTAAATAAAGATACAATTGCATAAAGAAAGTTAGTGTGTGTGTGTGTGCATACACACAATTGTATATATACACATATCATGTGAATATTTTTTTTACATATAACATATCATGTTAATATTTATGGCAAAGATTTTTTTTTTAAAAAAACATGTGAAATACAAATACATAACATGTGAAATACATACAATTCATGGTATTAAGTACCTAGTGGCAAGCAAGGTCTCCAATTCTAGACCTGCGATGCTAGGGGTGGCCCGAATGGGAGTAGATTTAGGAATTTCAAACCATGATTTAAAAACACACACACACACACAAACAAAAATAGAAACAAACAACACTTTTCTCAAAAAGAGGGGGAATGAGCATTTGCCCCTAATTTACAAACTATGCAACAAAATGTCCTTGTTTTTTAAACTCGATTTTAACAAAATCCAGTTACAGGTAGAACTTGACATTAGCAATGTCAACTTCTATGCATATTTTGAAACTTAATTTTTTTAAAAAATTTAAGTGGAACTCGACATTGCTAAATAAAACTCGATTTTGAGGATATACATAAAATATGATCTTTTTGCAATTTAACACCAAAATGCTAACAATTTCTTTAGTTAGCATCGTTCCTGAACTATTTCGGAAACTAACATCTTGAGTCTCTTAGACTCGAGTTCACTATATCAACTCGAGTTTTATGTACAGGCAGTGTTGAGTTGGACAATTTTTCCATGTGGAACTCAAGTCTTAAAGAGTTGCATTCCCTAAAGAAACAACAAAGAAGGCATAAAGGTCAACAATGAAGAAGCAAATCAACAAAAAAGAAGGCAGAGGAAGAAGAATTTGTGTAGAGGCTTTGTCCTTAAACAAAACCTTCACCTCTGCACAAACCTAGACCCCTGCACAAATTCGATTCACACCTTCGCCTGAGGAAGAAGAGGAAGAAACCTTCGCCTTTGCACAAACCCAAACCTCTACACAAATCTGATTTACACCTCCGCTTGAGAAAGAAGGTTTTGTTTGACGATGATTAACAACGATTTGGAATTTTTGTTAAAAAAGCCCCAAATTTTCTCAATATAACTACATCAAAGATTGACATTCTCTAACAAAAGGAACAATCAGAACATGTTGGCACCATAAACGTTGAGACAAAGCATGCATTGCTGGGTTTTTCTTTGCTCCATTGCTAGGGTTTTTCTTTGCTCTTCCTCTCTGTCCATTGCTGAGTTTTGGGTTTTGCTCCATTGATCTTCCTCTCCATCCATTGCTGGGTTTTTCTTCTTCCTCTCTGTCCATTGCTAGGGTTTTGCTTTGCTCTTCCTCTCCGTTGATCTTCCTAGGTTTTTCTTTTATGTAACTCGAGCCTTAAAGACTCGAGTTCCATGTGGATAATTTTTTCACCTTAGTGCTGCCAGCACATGGAACTCGAGTCTCTAAGACTTAAGTTGCTATAGTGAACTCAAGTTTAAGAGACTTGAAATGCTAGTTTCCTAAATAGTTTGAAAACGTTGCTAACTAATGAAATTGTTAGCAAAATGATGTTATTTTGCAAAAAAAAAAATCTTATAGAATAAAAGCATTTTGCTAAATAGTTTCAAAATATGGGCATTTTGCTTCATAGTTTGTAAATTATGGGCAAATGCCAAAAAAAAAAAAAAAACCACTACTTGCAAAGGCTTGAATGGTGGAGTTTGGAGGTAATTTGCAGGCTAGCATAATTTTGGGAGAGAATATCGTTAGTTAGCAAGGTTTTGAAACCATTTAGGAAACTAGCATCTCGAGTCTGTGAAGCTCGAGTTCTGTGACAAAATCGAGCCTCAAAAACTCGAGTTCTAGTGCTGAGGTGGAGTAATTTATCCACATGGAACTCAAGTTTCTCAGACTTGAGTTCTATAGAAGTATCTGAAGAACGAAGATGAAGATGAAGACAATTTGAAGAACCGAAGAACCAGTTTTGAAGGAAGAAGAAGAACGATCTAGAAAACACAAATCCAAAGAAGAAAAACAAAGATTTGGAGAATGCAGAACAATTTGAAAAATAGAGGGCATATCTGAAGGAGCAGAATTGAAAAACAGAGGAGGAAGAATTTGCAGAAGCAGATGAGGAAGAAGAAGAGGAGAAACTCGAGTATTATAAACTCGAGTTCTACGTGGATTCCATATGAATAATTTTTGTTTGCCAGCTCAGGAACTCAAGCATTTAAGACTCGAGTTCTATCACGAAACTTGAGTCTTAAAAACTCAAGATGCTATTTTTTCACATTGTTTTGCAAACATCACCACTAAAGAAATTGTTAAAAAATTTTAGGGTTTGTTTGGTTGAAGGGGTGGAAAAGTTGGAGCATAGAAAATTGTGGGAGGATGGAAAAGTGGGAGGATAGAAAAGATTTTATTTTCTCTCCTTTTTGTTTGGTTGGGAGTGGAAAAGTAGAGAGATGGAAAAAATAAGTTTGAATAAATTTACTCATATACCCTTGTTAAAGAATGATGCCAAATTAAAAAAAGTGACAAATAACTACACAAAAAAGAGCAATCACCCAAAATTTTTTATAAAAATAAAAAGCATGTTCCAAAACAAATCACCTCCAATAAAAATAAAAATAAACTATCACACCCAAGCCCTAAAAAATCAAAAGAAAAAAAAAAGAGGCAATGTTAATGCCCAAGAAAAAAAAAAGTGACAACTAGCAATGTGATTGCCCAAGAAAAAAAAAAAAAAGGGCAATGTTGCTACCCAGGGAAGATAGAGAAGATGGAAAAAAATGCAACTTAAATTGAGGATATTTGTGTAAAGTACATCTTTCAGCACTTTTCCCTTCTTATTTTCCTCCCAAATTGGGAGGATAGAAAAAGGTGGGCCCAAAGGGAAAATTTTCTCCTCTATTTTCTATTTCTCTTATTTTCTCTCAACCAAACAGTAGAAAATGTCATTTTCCTTCTTATTTTCCATCCTCCCTATGTGGAAAAGTGGGAGGGTGGAAAACTTTTTTGTTTGGTTGGAGAGAAAAATGGGAGGATGGAAAATGTAGTTTATATAAATTGACTATTATGTCCTTATTATATTATAGTGGGAAAGTGAGAGAGGTAAGTGAGTGTAATAAAGTGAGGGTATTTGTGTAAAATTCATTACTCATCACTTTTCCCTTTTCATTTTCCTCCTAATTTGGAAGGATAAAAAAAGTGGGCTCAGGAGGGAAAACTTTCACCCCTATTTTCTGTCTCTCCTATTTTTTTTTTTCCCTTAATCAAACAGTGGAAAACAGCATTTTTCACCCTATTTTTCTCTCCCTATTTTCCATCCTCCCTATTTTCACTTTAACCAAACACACCCTTAAGGTCAAATGGAAAAAGAAAGAAAAAATTCGTGGAGTCCGTCCAAATGAATTTACTTATATACCCCTTACTTTGTATATTTTTAAGAAGAATATAAACTATTTTGTTAGGTTATATTAGGAAATAACGAAAAAGGAAATAAGATCCTTTAATAGTATCGGTCCTCTCGGATAGAATTAGGGATGGCAATTTTTGCCCAACCTGTGGGTACCTGGCCCGACCCGATCCTAATGGGCTGAGTTTTACCCGGTCCGATTAGGAATAGGGTCGGGTATGGATTTTTTAAAAAAAACCCAAAGCGGGTCCAGGCTTTATCAAAAAAATCCGAGACCCGACTCGAAACCCGGCCTGGATAAAAACCTGGTACCCTGAAATTACAAAAATACCCTATATATATATATATATATATACCTATAATCTAACCCTAATCCCTCATTTCTTCAGCAGCAACTCAGAACTCACGCCTCCCTCTCTCAGTCCAACACTCCCTCTCCCTTAGCTCAGTCACTCCGACACTCCCTCACCCTCACTCCCACACTCTCTCAGTCACGCCTCCCTCGCCTCCTCACCCTCACTCCAACACTCCCTCAGCACACGGCCTCACAGCCCTCACTCACTCTTAGTCACTGCCTCACACACACGCCCTCACTCACGCAGTCACGCCACGCCTCGCCTTCTGAGTCTCACGGCCTCGCTCTTCCTTAGTACCTCAGGTATACCTCGCTCTTCCTTTGTTGTCCAATTTGTAAAGCTTTTTTATATGATCTCACTCTTTGATGATAAAGAGGCAAAATGTATGATCTATCATTGCGATTTTTGGATTTGATAAAGAGGCAAAATGTCCGGTTTTTGTTTTAAAATTTTGGATTTTTTTTCTTCAGTGTTTCATTAAAATTTGTTTGGAGGTTTTGATTGTGTGGTGGTTCATTGAATTTGTTGTGATGATAATAATGTTTATTTGGGTTTTGGGTGGGTGAGGGTTTGGTTTATGGGTTAAGGTGTTTGTGGTGTTATTGGGTTTGTTTTGGTAATTAGGATTGGATTTGATGATAAGTAATACATTGGGGATGTTGAAATTAGTGAAACTAAGTATAAAATATGGTAGTGAATTTTTGTACACATATCTTTTACCTGATTCAAGTCTCAAAGCATTATGTTCCCCTGTTCTTTCCCTTCATATCTGCATAGTTTTTTTAATGGAATAAATTGTTTATAGTTTTTTGTGTTTGTTGGGAATGTAGAGCCTAAAACGGAGATGGAAGACACAAATACAAACACAAACAAATCTAGTTCTTCCTCACCAAACGACTTTCCCTTGAGAATCAGACGTTGTCCCTTGCCAACTATACAATCTCCTTTGCCATTTTCACGATCACCCTCGCCATTGTCGCCTGACTGCTCACCCTTAGGATCACCACTAAACAACGAGTAAGTGTTTGAATTTGTAATTAATCATGTTTAATTATGATTGCGTTGATAGAATTTGTGAATCTGTGTAATTATGAATTTGTGCCTATTAATCAATGAGTATGTGTAATAATAAATTTGTGAAAATTTGTTTTGATTCTAACTCCCAAACTTCTGAACCAATTAGGAATCTGAAATCCTCGACGGTGGATTTAGTGGGAGAAGACTTAGAGATAAGGGAACAAGAAGGGATAGAGGAAGAGGGAGAGCAAGAGCCTACAAATGAGGACTTGGATACAAGTAAAAAAAGAAAGAAAGACTACCTCAGATGTTTGGGCTCATTTTACAAGGAAGAAAGTTGATGGAAAATTTAAAACCCAATGCCATCATTGTAACAAACTTTACTTGGGTGAGTCTAGCCAAGGTACAACTCATTTGCGTAATCATTTAGCAAGATGTCCATGGATGAAGTTTAAAAATATAAGAGATATGCGACATCAAGTCTTAATTAAACAACAAAATAAGGTGGATGGAACTATGAGTTTGAATGCTTACCAATTTGATCAAATTAGAGTTAGGAATAAGCTTGTCATATGGTCATCCTACATGAATATCCCTTTTTAACAGTTGACCACATTGGGTTTAGAGAATTTGTGGCTGATCTTCAACCTATGTTTAAACTTGTCACAAGAAATACTTTGAAGAGTGACATTTTTAAAATCTATGATAATGAGAGGGAGAAAGTTTTGAAGATGACGGACAAGAATGAAAGTAGGATGGCAATTACAACTGATATGTGGACTTCAAGTAACAAAAAGAGAGGGTTTATGGTCATTACCACTCATTTTATTGATCATACTTGGACGTTGCAAAGCCAGGTTTTAAGGTAATTTTTTTATCTATAAATTGAATGTTAAAGACTTTACATTTAGAATGTTTATTGAGTTATGTTAAATTGAATGTTTATTGAATTATGTTATAATTATTCATATTATTTTTCTAGGTTTGTTTATGTTCTTTCTCCACACATGAAAATGTCTTTGCTGAAGTCCTTGTTGATTGTTTTTTAGAGTGGAACATTGATAGGAAGTTGCCCACAATAATTTTTGATAATTGTAGTACTAATGATGCCATGATAAGACTTCTCTTGAATAAGCTTGATACTGGTTCTCTTATGTTGGGTGGGTTTATGTTGCATATGAGGTGTGCTGCACATATTTTGAATTTGATTGTTCAATATGGGTTGTCTCTTATTGGTGATGGTATTGAAAGGATTCGTGATAGTGTGATTTATTGGACTAGATCACCAAAAAGGAGGCAGAAATTTGAAGAAAATGCATGTCAATTGCGTGTTCAATGCATCAAAGAATTAGTCTTAGATTGTAAAACACGTTGGAATTCAACTTACTTAATCCTTTCTACTACATTGATTTATAAAGATGTTTTCTTGCGTTTGGCTAAACGTGAAACATCTTATACTTGTCTACCACATGATTATGATTGGGAGGTAGCCAAAGATATTTGTGGAAGGTTGGAGTTGTTTCATAGTGTTACTGAGTTTTTCTTTGGTCGTAAGTACCCCACAACTAATATGTATTTTGCTTTGGTGTGTGAATTGAAAATTGCATTGAATGAATGGAGTGTCTTCAAGTGAGATGATAAGTATGGTGGCAGAAAGCATGCTTGCTAAATTTAATTCTTATTGGGCTAATGTTAGTGTTGTTATGGCTGTTACTGCTATCTTAGATCCAAGATATAAGATGAAGTTATTGGAGTTTTATTATCCTAACATTTATGGTGATAATTCTGATTTGGAGATTGAAAAAATTAAGAATCTTTGTTATGATTTGCTTGATGAGTATGGAGATTTAGATGAGTCTCCTGTAGATAATAAAGAAAGTTCTCATATACCTGCAAGTACTTCAAATCAAGTGGCACAAATGAAATTTAGGTTGAGTGGGGCAATGTCATGTTTTGATTTGTTTGTGAACAATAGTTCAAGTAGTTCAAAGAAACATGGGAGGGCTAGAATGAAATTTGATCATTTCATTGATGAGAGAGTCTTGAATAGGAGTGTAGACTTTGATATTTTGGCATGGTGGAAAAGTAATGGCCTCAAGTATTCTACTTTACAAAGAATTGCAAGAGATATTTTAGCCATTCCTGTTACAACTGTTACTTCAGAATCTGCCTTTAGCAATAGTGGGAGACTTTTAAGTCCACACCGTAGTAGGCTACATCCCAAGACTATAGAGGCAATGATGTGTGCTCAGAATTGTTTATGGAGTGAATCAACGGTTAGCAATTGTCTAATTTCTATTTATAAAATCAAAATTGTGTTTTTATATTTGCTAGTTGCAGTTTAATGAAGTTTATTCCATTTTTTAATTCATTGTTGTTGTAGGTTCTTCAACTATATCTAGAGATTGTACATTTCAATCAATTCTTGATGATGGGGAGCCAAATGAAGATGAAAGGAGTTGTGTCACAATTGATGGGAGTTGTGTAACAATTGTGGAAGATTAAACATTTTGTATTAATTTAGAAGCTTTTTTAATTTCTTAGCTTTGTTGGATTAGTTTGTTAGTTTGTAATTATTCTAAACTTGTGAGATTTATTTTGTAAATTTTTAATTTCTTGGACTCGTTGGACTTTTGATACTTATTTCTTGGACTTGTTGGATTTATTTTATTTTTATGTTTAGCTGGTGATTTTAGTTATGATAATAAGGAGAATTTTCAGGTGGTGGCTGGATTCCAGCAACACCGGATGCAATGAGCTTACTTAAGCTGGAACTGTCGGGGGCTTGGGAACCCTTAGATAGAAGATGAACTAATTGCTTTGGTTAGCAATAAAGATCCCAAAATTGTTTTCTTAATGGAAACAAAACTTGAGAAAATTCCAATGGAAATAATAGGTCATAAGATGCAGTTTAACAATATTTTTGTTGTGCCATGTGTGAACATCGCTGGCGGTCTAGCATTGTTATGGAGAGAGGAGATTAACTTGGATATTCAAACGTATTATGATCGTCACATTGATGCTTTCATAAACGTATTAGAAAATTTTTCCAATGATGGGAGATGGCGTGGCAATTCCCCTTGCAATTTGGGGCATTGAGAGATAAAAAGATTACGCAAGCGAGGGAATCCTCCATGCTCAATTCCATAAGGAATCCAATCTTGCCATTCTTGCATATCTTCAAAGCAAAGTGTTTCTAAGTTTTGAAAAGATTTCAACCGACCTTCCCCATAAAACTCAGGACCAATGGTCTGCACCATAGGCATACTCTTAATGACAAGGAATTTGAGGGAGGATAGATGTCCAATAGTAGGTAAGGATATGCATTGTTTACATCTGACAATCCTTAGGTCCTCAATATGAGAAAATGAATGGTCTCCTAACCATGTTGGGAATTTCACACCAATATAGCCATCAATTGAAAGTTCTTTCACCGTTGTTGAAGGCCGTAGCATGTCAAGAATATCTTTTGTAATGCTTGCATATTGTATATCATTAAGTGCGAACCTCCATTTGATCTCTAGTGCATCTAAATTCTTCTTACCATTTAAATTTGCCCTTCTTGCATCCTCAACATCGAGCACATTCTCCAAACTTGAAATGCATAATCTTCCCCGAAGAAACTCCAAGTTCATCAAGTCTCCTATTTTGGATCCTTTATCTTTTCCCACAACAAAATTAGATAATGTTTGTAGGTTCTTTAGTTTTTCAATTCCCACCGGGATTTCTCTAATTAAATAGGCATTTGTAATGTCAAGATAACGAAGATTAATTAGATCCCTAATTTTCTCCGGTAACTTTGTAAGTTTGTGACAATCTTTCAACATCAACGTCTGCAAATTGTGTAGAGAACTTGTTGATTCTGGTAAACTTCTAATTGGAGTATCAGAAAGGTTGAGGTATCTTAAATGTTTCAGATCACCGATTGAGCTTGGTAGCTCAATGATGTTATATCCACATAGAGATAATACTCTTAAGCATCTTAGTTGTGGCAACAAACAATTAGGAACATAGTTTGTTAAGTAGCTTGACGACTCGATTGGTCCGGGTAAGAATGTTCGTAAATGCATATTTTTGGTCCAATATGGAGATCCGGAGACCACCAACTGGGAAAACTCCTGGTCCTTACTCAAAGCTTTGAGTCACCGAAGCAATTATCCTTGGGTGGCTATGGGGGATTTTAAGGAAATTATTTTGGCTGAAGAAAAACAAAGGGGTTTGGATAGGCCCGAAGCTCAAATGCAAGGTTTCAGAGATGCTTTGGATTGTTGTAGGTTGAAATATCTAGGGTTTAATGGTTTTCCTTTCACTTGGTGTAATAGGAGACCTGGAGATCAAAATATGTGGATTAGACTAGATAGGGGTGTGGCAACAGTTGAGTGGATCCTTCGCTTCCCTACTACTAGGATCCACCATTTGGACTGTTTTCATTCAAATCACAAACTGATTATCCTATGCATGGACTCAGAGTTGAACAGGTTTTACAGGAAAAGCTAGCCATTCCGGTTTGAAGCTATGTGGCTCAAAGATAGCACATGTGAGGAGGTGATTAGAAACTCTTGGAAGCAATCTGATCTGCCTAGGTCGGTGTGGAATTTCAACAGAAACATTTCTTCATGTTAGGATAATCTTAGGGTGTGGAACCAAAATACTTTTAGGCATGTCTGTAACACTTTGCAACGAAGTATGAGGGAATTGAAGTTAGCGGAAGAATATGATGAATACAGGTCCAATCCGAGGCATATCTTTGAGCTTAGAACCCGTATTGAGGAGCTAAAGAATAGAGAAGAGTGTATGTGGAAGTAAGGGTCTAGAACCAAGTGGTTAAAGGAGGGTGATAAAAATACGAGGTATTTTCATTGCAGGGCTAACCAAAGAAATAAAAGAAATTATATTGCAGGTTTGGAGGATGATACGGGTACATGGTGGGAGGATGAAGGCCGAATGGGTGGGCTGATTGAGGGCTACTTCAACTCTTTATTTTCCACCTCTTATCCGTCTGATTTTGATGACATTCGTAGTGGCATCCAACCAGAAATTTCAGATGAGATGAATGATGTCTTGGCCCAGGAGTTCACTACTGATGAGATTCAACATGCCCTTAAGCAAATGGCCCCTACCACTGCCCCTGGACCCGATGGTATGTCTCCTATCTTCTACAAAACTTTTTGGAATATTGTGGGTAATGATGTGATTAAAACTATGCTTGATGCTCTTAACTTAGGGTATGTCCATGAATCCCTCAAAGAAACATTTATTGCCCTTATTCCAAAAGTCAAAAACCCCAAAAAGGTTTCAGATTTTAGGCCCATTAGTCTATGTAATGTGGTTTATAAATTGATATCCAAAGTGGTGGTTAATCGGTTGATAAAAATCCTTCCTAATATTGTTTCTGATTCCCAAAGTGCTTTCCTACCAGGGAGGCTTATAACTGATAATGTGCTAGTAGCCTTTGAGACACTACATTACCTCAAACGTAAGACCCAAGGGAAAGATGGGTATATAGCACTAAAATTAGACATAAGCAAAGCTTACGATAAGGTTGAATGGACTTTTCTGGAGAAGGTTATGAGGCATTTGGGGTTTGTTGAAAGTACTATAAAATTGATTATGTCGTGTACGTCATCTATCACTTATGCTGTTCTCCTCAATGGGCAACCTGTGGGGAATATAAAACCTTCCAGAGGTTTAAGGCAAAGGGACCCATTATCCCCTTACTTGTTTTTACTTTGTGCTTTTGGGTTGCAAAGTTTGCTCTATAAAGCTGAGGTTAATGGTGAAATTAATGGGGTTGCTATCTGCCGTAATGGTCCAAGAATTTCTCACTTATTTTTGGCAGATAATAGTGTGGTGTTTTGTAGAGCTAAGGAGGAGGAATGTTAAAAAAAATTGATTTACACTCTATTTATGAAAGAGGATCGGGGCAAAAAATTAATAGAGATAAAACTAATATTTTTTTCAGCTCTAATACTCCTCTTGGGGATTAGATTGCCATACAACAGCTTCTGGGTGTGCCTGCAATTCGCCAATATGAAAAATATCTTGGGTTGCCAGCACTTGTGTTTCGAGCAATAAAACAAAGTTTTATCTATCTCAAAGAAAGGGTTTGGAAGAAGCTCCAAGGGTGGAAGGAAAAAATCCTTTCCCAAGCAGGTAGAGAAGTGCTCATTAAGTCTATCATTCAGGCTATTCCAACATACACGATGAGTTGTTTCAAGCTTTCGAAAGGGTTTGTTAAGGAGTTGGAGGTTCTTATACGAAAGTTTTGGTGGGGATATAGCAGTGATAATAGAAAGGTTCATTGGGTAAAATGGGAGAGGTTATGTGAGGCTAAGGAAGTTGGGGGGTTAGGGTTTAAAGAAATAGAGAAGTTTAATGATTTATTGCTTGCTAAGCAGGTTTGGCGAATGATCAACAACCCAAACTCTCTATGCCACCGTGTGTTCAAAGCTAGATTTTTTCCAAATTATTCGATTCTTGAAGTAAAAGATTCATCCACTGGGTCTTATGCGTGGAAGAGCATCCTAAGTGCTAGAGATGTGATTAGAAAAGAAATGGTTTGGAGGATTGGGAATGGTAGTACAGCTAGAATTAAAGAAGATAATTGGCTGCCCGTTAAGTCCAATAGATCTGTTACCTCTCCCCTTACCTCTCTTCAACCTGAAACCAAGGTAAGTGCTTTGATTAATCAAGACCTTGGTATATGGAAAATAGAGATGGTTGAGAATTTTTCCTCCCCCGTGAAGCCTCAATAATCTTGGGTATCCCACTTAGCAGCAGATTGTCGCCTGATCGACCCACATGGGGTTTAACAGCCAATGAATTGTTCTCTACAAAGAGTGCCTACAAGCTGTTGGTCTCCCTTGATAACTTAGAATCTGCAAGCAGTTCGAATGGAGCCTCTCAGAGGAAATTTTGGAAGGGTGTATGGAGTTTAAGAGTGCCGAATAAGGTTAAACATTTCGCATGGAGGGCCTACAACAATGCTCTCCCTACGATGTCAAAGTTGGCACATCGGCACATTAGCACCTCTGATCTTTGTGAGCAATGCAAGGCTACTCCCGAGGACACCATCCATGCTCTGTGGGCGTGCAAAGAGTTGGAGGGAGTTTGGGGTTCTCTATCCTGGGCTCGTTCCACTTCTCTAGCCTGCCCTCAAAGTTTTAACGATTTATTGGATTATTTTCTGCAAGTACATGAGGATTATAGGAAGGAACTGTTCATCATGGTGGCCTGGGCTGTGTGGAACCGTCACAACTCATTGAAATTTGGCCATCCAACCGTAGTTGTGGACTGTTTCAGCTCCAAGGCAGGTGCCATGCTTCAAGAATTTCTATCGGTGCAAGCTCCCCCTGTTCCGGCTCCCATAACTGCTGCTCTTCATCAATGGAAACCTCCAGAGTATCCATTTTTCAAGGCAAACTTCAATGCAGCAGTATTCAAGACCAGCTCCTCTATTGGTATCGGTGTGATCATTCGAGACAACATGGGAGAAGCAATTGGAGCTCTAACAATGCCAATCCCTTTAGCCAACTCAGTAGCAACCATGGAAGCTTTGGCTTGTCGTAGGGCGGTGTTGTTCACCAAGGAAATAGAACTCTTAGACATGATCTTTGAAGGTGATTCTGCAGAAGTGATCCAAGCAATCATCCTAGAGAATTTGGACCACCCGGACTTTGGTCATATTATTGATGATATCAGGATTTTAGCTTCAAACTTAAACTCATTTTAGTTTTGTCATGTGAAACATAATTGTAATGTAGTTGTTGACGCTCTCGCTAAAAGAGCAAAAATTCCTCGAGCCTAGATGTTTGGCTTGAAGATGTACCGGATGATATTGTTCACCTTCTTTCTTTTGATGTTCCTTAAGCAATAATAGTTTCTACTAGGCCAAGTTTTGGTCTGGTTTCTCAAAAAAAAAAAAAAAAAAAAAAAAAAAGCTAGGTGATTTATTGATTTAAAATCTTAGTTATGATTTATTGAATTATGATTATAATATTAGTTATGGTTTATTGATTTATAGATTTATAAGTAACAAGTGATTTATTGGTAACAGGTGATTTATTGATTTATGATTAGTAGTTTATGATTTGGACTGATTTGACATTTGGGCCACGTTATCTAGGCTTGAATTAGAATATATGGGCTTGAATGTAGGCAAAAATAAATTTGGGTTTCAATTCTTTTTTTTTTTTTTTGGGTTGGGCTTGGCATTTGGGCCACGTTATCTAGGCTTGAATTAGAATATGCAAGCTTGAATGTAGGCAAAAATAAATTTGGACTTCAATTCTTTATTTTTTTTTGGGCCACGAATTGGGTCCAATCCCTTAACAAAAAAACCCTGTTTAGTAAACGGACCGGGTCTGGCCGCGGGTCGGGTCCAGGTATAAAAAACCCGGCCCCGAACCTGACCCGTGGCATTCCTAGATAGAATTGGTTCGAACTCAGAATCTGAACCGACTCATCGTGAGAAGGAAAAAGTAAAACAAAACCAGCAGAAGGCCACAATCGAAGTCCATCGCGAGAGCGAAGAAGAAGAAGAAGAAGAGAAATGTATCATCCTACCAGAGGTGGCGTTCGCGGTGGTCGAGATCGTAAGCTCTCTCTCTCTCTCTATTAGGGTTCTTGTCTCCACGCTTAATCCGTTGCTATGTAATTTGATTTCATGGAATTCCTTTTTTTCCTTAGAATTAATCGAATTTGTGTTATCCTTTCTCTTCTGCGCTTGATCTTTGGAGAATTGCATAATCAAATTCATTTTTCCCGTGGAAATTTAAAATGTTGTTATTGCAGGTTTCTGTGATGCTTATATAACTATGAACAAACCCTAGTTGTCTCACTAGTTTGAATTTGAAATAAATAAGAAAAAGGAGATGATGGTTTTTTTTATTTTTTGTTAATCACTAGAGCTTTTTTTAGTGTAACTTAAAGTGATTGAATTGAATCCCTTGTGCGATGATGCATAGGTTGATTTGGATAATACATTTTATATATATGTTGACGACGTAGGAATAGAATCTATGAGCAATTGGCCTCACCCCTGACGGCTTAAGCAGTTTATGCTCATGCCCAGGAGCATATATATATATATGTCTATCATGCTCAAACATGCTGTTTTCAGTATTATAAGCAAGAAAAAATTCATTTAAATTTTGGTTTGCAAGCATGTTATGTATTGACGAGCATAATTCAATACCTTGAGGGTTTTGCTTCAGTGACTTGGTAAGCAATTAATGCGTCTGCTTTCTCTTAAATGATGTAAAATTTAGAAAAAATAAATCCTCTAATGGGGATTAAGTTGAAAAATAGTTTTGATAGGATGTCATCTTCCTTCTTATTTGAATCTTTCTGTTAATCTTTGGTGTGTTGCTTGTAATGTACAGAATTTAGTTGGGATGACGTAAAGGCTGATAAGCATCGGGAGAACTATATTGGTCACAGTATCAAGGCTCCTGTTGGAAGATGGCAGAAAGGTGAGATCTTGTAATGTGACTTTAACTTCTGCCATTAAATATTGCAGTCCCGAAGCCCTTGGTTGTATAGATGGCATTTTACTGGGTATGGATCTGTCTTATGTTTACCATTCTTTGTCACATCTATTTAGTTTATTTTAGACTTCACCACTGATTCAAGATGAGGTTCCATGGTTTGTACTTTTTGCAAATGATATTGTGTTAGATTGTCTATTGTTGAGATGATAGTGGGAGTTAACTCTAAGTTGGAGGTTTGAGGGATAATTTAGAATCTAACGGTTTTAGCTAAATGGAAATAAACTTAGCGGTATTTCATTTCACCTCTTGGGTAGCACTATTTCATTTCTGTGTTCCCACTTCCCTCCTTCCTCCCTCTCTCCTTTCTCTATATTGCCTCTTTATTTCCTCTTCACTATAGATTTTGTTTTCATCATATAGTTTTTTAGGCATTAGCTTTGGTAGTTCTGTCTCTCTTTCTAGAAGTTTGTTGTAAAACCTATTGGTAGAGTAATTATTTATAGAAGCTCGTTGTATGATCTATTATTAGATCGTTACTTTATCACCTTCTTATTTTTTGTCCATTAGCTCATTCCCTGCTTGTGCATATGCTTTAGACGTTTGGGATTGATTGGGTCATGCCAGCTTCTATTGTAGACTTATTATTTTGTTGGCAACATTGGCTTCGGAAACATAATTCCGATATTTGGAATTTGGTTCCAGGCGGTTTGATGTGGACTATTTGGATAGAACATAATTAGCGTTCTTTTGAGGATACTAAGAAGTCATTGGCTCAATTGTTAGATTTGTGACAGTGAACTCTCTTCAATTGGTCTTGGTGTTGGGGTTTCTCAGTTTGTTCTTCTCTTATTGATTTTCTTTTGTCTCTTAGAATAGCTTTTTCATTCCTTTATTTCTCTATTTTTCTGTGTTGTTCTTTGTTCACTATTGTGAACACTTTGTATTTTTTCATCTCTTCCTTTTTTAATAATATTACTTTCTTACCCATCCCCCCCCCCCCCCCCCAAAAAAAAAAAGCTTTTCTTAAAACCTATTGTTAGATTTATTAATTTATAGAAACTTGTCATAAAACCAATTGTTAGAATAATTAATAGAGCCTAAACCGTGTAAATCCTATTTTGATATCAATTAAAAGACCTAATTTCTTCATGCAACACATGTCAAAGACACGTGATTATAATATTTCAATACATTAAAAATGCATATTATTTAAGTTCTATATGTTTAATAACTATATTTATAATTTGACACCTCGCTTCAATCAGGCTAGTGTCTTTTTGTCGCCTCATGCCTTGGGCAATACAAGGCCTTGGTGCCTTAAGGTTGCCTTTCACCTTTGACTACTAGCATTAATTTTGATGGAATTAATGGCAAAGTCTCAACTCAACCCTCCCTCATTTTTCCCCAAAGAGGAGCCACCCCAAGCTTTGAAAGGATGACTTCATTTCATATCTTATCTTTTCCAGTATTCCCATAAATGTCTTAGCATTGTTGGCTACACTCATAACTGGCTTGGTAAGAGGTTTGTTACCATGGTTTTGGCTTTCGATTAAGTGCACCTTTGTATGGTATTGTAGTCTTGGGAGGTGTGTCTTGGACTTAATATTACCTTCAACTTTTTTTTTTTTTTTTTTTAATGTGAAGTGGCTGCTCTTATATCATAAATGCATTTATTTATGTTTTGCATTCTCAAATTCTCATATAAGAGCATGAGTTGATAAAGTATCTTCTCTAGTAAGGCATAGTGTTAGTTCCAATATTTCCATGAGGCTTCAAAGATGCTAAAAATAGGAAGCTTTTTTTTGGGGGGTAAGAACGCGCTGGAGTTGGTTCAAGACTTTTGATTGAAATCTTGGCCTTTGACTTTAGAAGCTAGGTTGTTTTATTTTTTTTGGTAGAACTACTGCATACCTATTGTGACAAGGTTTGTGCCTCCTTTTTGGCCCTTTTTAGTGAAAAACAAAACATGTTCTAGTGACTTTTTGTGGTGGAAGACTACTTCTCTGTTGAGGTGGAGGGAGGGGGTTTTTGAATTAATTTTTTTCCCCGCGGTTCCTTTTTCTATTACTATGTGAGTAAACATATTCTACTATCATATGATTCTGTATAAAATTTGATTGTTATTAAGATAGCTGACTCGAAATCATTGGGACTAAGGCTTGGTGGTTGTTCTTGTTATTACGATCAGAAACTGTTTTGAGAACTGCATTGAAGTGGTAGTTGTCTTTCCTTTTCAATTGTGCATTATCTTCTTTTGTTATTAATTTATAAAAGAGCAAAAGGCATTAATTTGTGATATCACATATAATAAAAGCTAGGGTTTTAATGTCTTAATTATAACTTTATAGGTAGTCTTTAAATTTATCTTCAGTTTATTGTATCTATGATGGTTAAGTAATCATATGATCATTTTCATTTTGTTGCTTACTTGGTAGACATTGCAAAGACTCATATAATGACTTAATATGGAATTAATCCTGGTCATGGTCAAATAGATTAATGATCCATCTCTAGAAACATTGATAAGAAGTAGTGCAGTTAGAACTTTCCCCATTTTTGGCTGCATACTCGAGGGTTCTTTTAAGTGTCATCAGTAATTTTTAAAATAAAGTTTTAAGTTTCATCAGTATGAGGCTAATGGCTTGAATTTGAAGTGACTCTCTGATTCGACAGCCACTAGCAATGTTGTTTTGTTGCTGAATTTTGTACAAACTTTGTTTTTTGAATTTAGAAACTTCGCTTACTGCTCTTTCATGTAATACTATACAAATTGTGGTTCTTAGCTGATAAGCAATTCTGAATGGCTTCTTTTATTGATGCAACAGGGAAAGATCTACACTGGTATACCAAGGACAAAAAATCTTGGAATGCAGAAATGGAGGCTGCAAAAGAAGAAATAAAAAGAATTAAGGAACAGGAGGAGCAAGCCATGAGGGAGGCCCTAGGCTTAGCTCCTAAACGTGCTAGCCGACCTCAAGGTAATCGGCTTGATAAGCATGAGTTATCTGAACTTGTGAAGCGAGGCTCTACTGCAGAGGACTTGGGTGCAGGCCATGCTGAAGCTGCTCATGTTCATGGTCTTGGTTTCGCAAGGTATGTCTGAGAAAAAAAAAAAAAAAAAAAATGATTAGGTTCTGCCCTTATGCCATTCTTCCAATTTGATATTGTATTTCTAGTTTTTTTCATGATGCAAAACCAATTTTGAAATACATAATGGCATTTCTGGCTTGCAACTTTTTCTAGAAAGTTTTTGAAATACTGTGACACGGTACAAATACAGAGAAGGATGCCATCCTTTTTTGGGGCCAATGTAAGGTTTAAGTAATGACAGAGTGGGTTAAAAAGTTTTAAAAAACGATAGTTGACTTCAACTGGTTGGGCAAGGGATAATATATGCCCATATGGTTGAACTACCCAGAAAGCTTGTCTATATTAACCTTATCATGGGACAAGTTGTGGATAATTAAGTGTAGGGGTGTAAACGGTTTGGGTCGGTCGGTGTTGGCAGTTTTTGCACCGAACCAAGAATTTCGGTTTTAACATATTGAGCACCGAAACCGACTTGTAAGGAAGGGACGCCAAACTGACCGATTGCATTTGATTTCGGTTCTGTTCGGTTGGGTTTTGGTGTTTAGGATGTGAGAAACAAAAGCAATAAAAAAAAATAAAAAAAAAGAGAAGAAGATTTTTTTTGCATCAAACAGAGATATTATTGAAAGACAAAAGCAGTACAACAACTAACAAGAAAAGCAAGACCAACACAGACTCTGTTTTCAACACAAAATACAGAGCAACACACAGGAAAAAACATAAAACAAAAACTAAGACTAAGCTACCATCTACAACAAAAGGTAGCAGCTCAGCACCCAAACACCAAGCAAACACAAAAAAATATACTCAAAATCATGTATATATTCGGAGAACATACCAAAATAAGAAAAAACCTATCTCCCTTTGCTTTCCCACATTCTCTCACCACCCAAAAACCAAGCACCAAGCAAACACAAGATACATATACTCAAAATCAAGAAGATTGTGGTTTTTTTTTTTTGGGTTAAACATTTTTTGGATTCTCGAACTTTGTTTTTGAGAGACTAAAAGAAATGGAGAAGAAGAAGGTTGTGGTACCGCTTGTGTGCAACTTTGTTTCTAAGAGACTAAAAGAAATGGAGAAGAAGAAAGTTGTGGGGAGAATGGCAAAATGGAGAAGAGGAAGGTTGTGGGGAGAATGGCTGCAGCTTGAAGTGGGAGAGAAGAGATAAAACATAGGGTTAGTAGGGTTATAAAACAAACCCAAAACCGAGTAGTTTTGTGTTAATAAAGAGAGAAAAATTAAAAATGCATTTACCATGGGTCAAACCTGAGTGAAAGGTGTGAACACGTGCATCTTTGCCACTATGCTACCAGGAACTTTCTTGATATAAATTGTATATATTAATATTTAATATATTTTGGTTCGGTTTTGGTCGGGTTGGCGTTTTTGTGTGGGACACTGAAACCGAAACCTTTTGGTTTCAGTTTCAAGAAATTCAAACCGAAATTGAACCATACCAAAACCGAACTGAAAAATTGGACTCGGTTCGGGCAATTTCAGCCGGTTTTTTCGGTTTACCAGTTTTTTGCACACCCCTAATTAAGTGCATCTTTTGGAGCAGACTAGAGTTTTCCTTGATTGGTCTGTTCTCCAACTTTTATGTGATAAGTTGAATAATAGTTTGAATACTTTGGTATTCAGACACATTTTTTATTTGTTTTAATGCAAATTCAGAAGAAAATATGTATGCTAGGAATGAAGGGGCAATGTGCTGAGGTCACAGAACATGATGATGGTGCTGCTGGCTTCTGAGTTATAGTATGACTTACTAATGCTTGGGTGCAGGCCCAGCCATATATGATAAAAAATCAAAAAATTACTTACTTAAAGAGTGACAAATTATCCTTAGATGTATATTAAAATATTGGCCAAACTAGAACTTTAAGTTGCCTACTTATGGTTTGAAATTTAACACTTTACACACCTGAGGTTTGATAGAAATTTAAGTTGCCTACCTTTGAATTAAAATCCCATGATGCAAGTGTTCTGCTAGATTCTTTTTTATCTTATTTGATCTTGTATTTTTATGGTTTTTGTGTTTTTGGAGGAAAGAGACATAAAAGTGGAACAAAATTACATATTTAGCCCTGTTTTTGACAGAGGTGGGTTATGGAACTCTAACTGAGCTAACCTCAAATAGGTAAAGTGTCAAATTTTAAACCGCAGGTAGGTAACTTAAATTTCGGCCAAACCACAGGTGGGTAAGTTATAATTTGCCCTAAAATATTTGTCTTAATTTTTCCAAAAAAAAAATTTAATTATATTTGTCTTATAATTATCTTGATTTATTAGCTATTATTTGGGTGAGTCCAAGTTTGAATTACCATAGTCCAGGCCTGGCCCAAGAATTAAAGTTCTAGAAAGTAGTCTTTGCTTGGGCCTAATGGGCCTCTCAAATATGAAGGTGGGATGTGTGGGTTGAGATGGTTCTTTCTTTTGCCATAGCTTTATAATTCTTAGCACAGGAGTTACCTGCTTCTTTGTTCATGCCTGGATCAGCCTGATTTCAGCTTGAATTTTCTACCTTTTTTGTTTGGGTTTGGTTTTGGGGAATAGAATCAGTGCTTCTAATCTTTTGAATGTGGTTCCTAAAAGTGTTCCTCACGTGTCTTTTGAACAATATCTGGCATAGGTAGCTTGCTAATCAGTGTGCTTATGCGGCCTTCTAACTGCACAATTCCAATTGTTGCGTGCATGCACACCTGCTAGAGAAAAGAAACATGACTCCAAGTGAGGTTATGTAGGAATGTAGTGTGTTAGGAAACAGGAAACCTAATTCAGATATATGGGATGAAAACAATAGAAAAGAAAGAGCAGAAAAGATCAATTCACACACAAACAAAAACACAGATTTAGTTTACCCAAAACAAGAGTTATGTGGTTATGTCCACAGGGTTGCTGCAATTTTTAATATTGCTACAACAAGAGTTACAGGATCATTAGCACATATATATGACCCTGGGCTACACACATGAGAAACTACAATAATGGGCCTAGGGCATCTAAACTGTGCTCAATTACTGGAAATAACCCCAAAATTGTACTGACACTAATTTTTTTCAATCTGGGGTTTGCTGGCTCCCAAACCTGGGACATAAGCAACACAGTAGATCGTTCTCCACATACATCCCATCACTTTGCTTAATTTTTCTTTATAAGTAATAAGATTTATTGATATCAAAAAAGGCACACCCTAGGACACAGGAAGTGTACAGGGGGCAACAAATCAAGTAAAGAAGTAAATGATTGGTTTTGGAAGCTGACAACCAATCAAATAAGGTTCTAAAAAAAATAACTTTAGGTCTGGCGTGGATCTCTCATTATCTTCAAAACACCTGCTATTTCTTTCCCTACAATGACGCCACATTAAACAATGGGGAACAATTTGTCCATATTTGACCATTTTGATGATGACCAAACCTACCTTGCCAGCAAGCTAGGAGCCCCACCATTGGAGAAAGATCTAGTTGCTGTCTTTAGATTAGTTTTCAATTTTGACATAAAGAATTTCTTGCGTCCGACTTATGTGCAAGATTTGACAGGGACAAGTCTTGTGTGGTTTTGAAGATCAATCTCATAAGTTATCGGAGATAATTGTACTTTTAAGTGTTACTTTCCTAATTGTCTTCGGCCTAGATTATTCTAGAATTTCTAATGCATTAGGAGTCCTGTGTTGGTTTTATCAGGTCTTTTATTTACTAGTCAAATTAGTAGTCCTAGTAGGTAAGAGTCAATGGGTCTACATAAACATGCAAGCCTTGGAGCTCTTCTTCTTTGTTGCACACTGATACTGTTCACAGATAATGCTAAAGTCCCTGAACAGCCACAAACTTCTCCTTTAAATTCCTTCTTTGTGACCTATCAAATCCTTTTCTTTATCTTATTAAAAACCATGAACCCCATATTTTTTCCTAGCCTTTTAGCCATTACTTAACCTTAACCATAAAAACAAACCCTAAATAACCTTTTTGTGCTGCTACCTGGAATTTCTACAACTCTTCTACTGCCAAGTATCAATTTGCAAACCTTAATCCATCTATCAGCCCTAAAGCCACTACTTTAAAACCCTAAAGCTCAATGTAAGATTGGTAGGCAGATTCCTAATTTTGTTTTACCTCAATTTGTTTTTAAAATGATCAAGTGTTAAAATTTACATGCCCCACCATTTGATTGCAGAGATGAGATCTAGAAAGCACAGACACGGACACGGGTACGACACAGCGACATGAGTAGTTTTTGAAAAATTATGACATGAAATGGCTGGTACAAAACCAGTATGACATGGGTATGGCACTCTAAATGAATAGTCCGTGCTTCCTAGGATGAGATTATAATTTTTCGCATTGCAAAGTAACTCCCCACTCCCACCCTTGAAAAGGAAACTGATATTTAATTGAGAACTTGCCATTTTTGCATCATTTTTAGTTGGTTGAAGGCTACAGCTTTAGAAAATTAAGTTTTAAAAAGTTCCTGAAAACAAAAGGTTGCACCTGCTCTAATTAATAGCAATTTTTTTATTAAAAAAGGAAAGTTCAGAAAACACCTTGCTATAAATGCGTTCTCTGCAATTTTTTTTTCTTCTTTTTTCTTGTTCTTAATAAGAGGCTTGTTGGCATATATGCTACTAAATGGCATCTTTCCAGCTATTTCTTAGTGAAGGGATAATTGTTGAACCTGGACCTGCAGCATTTTTACCTTTCAAGATTCACCATTGAATACACATATTAAGATTTTTTTTTTTTTTTTTTTTTTTTTTGAGAAACGAATACACATATTAAGATGGTATCACTTCAACGCAACTTCAGTGTGTTGTTTTATTTTATATTGGACATCTAATTAAATATCCTAGTGGTGAAATTTGAAAAGTTATATTCCAACCGAGTAGATTTATGGTAGCTAGCTGTCTGCTCTCTGTTTTCTTTGACATGGCATACAGTAATGCACTGAACATTTTGGAATTTAAATATGGAGAGACGTATACAAATTACTTAAATTATCCATGAATGGTCAAGCATTAGAGTTGCCAACTAATGCATATATGGGGCTTTTTAAGGAGATTTTAGGTTTTTTTTTTTTTTTTTTTTTTCACATCATGTTTGGTGTTTAGAGCTGCTCTTTCTAATACTTGAAAAGACTCTAATGAAATTGTGGCACCGTACCCTTTAACTCTAACTTGGTGACCTTTTACTATATTTGGTTCTTTTGATTTTACTTTATGTATGTTCATTGAGTGTGAATCTTGGCACCAACCTTTGTACCAATAACCTGTTTCTTTTCTCTTTTACTTTTTTCTTTCATCTTTCTTGTCTTTTCTCCTCTATGTTAATTCTTTTTATGTACTGCAGATTACCTCGCCCTGGGGAGGAAACAAGTTCTCTTCAACCCACAGTGAGTGATGTTTCACCTGAAACGAGAAAGGTGTCTATGGCTGATCAGTCACCAAGAAACACTCAAGAAAAGGAATCAGAGGATGAAAGCAGTCGAAAGAAAAGGAGGCGTGAAGAGAAGAAAAAGGAAAAGCATGAAAGGCGCGAGAAGCGGCATTCTCATGATTTGGATGACAAGAGGAAACACAAGAAAGACAAGGAGAGAAGGAGACACGACTCAGACTAATATGTTCATAAAAATCTGTAACTTGTATTTCACTCTTCTATGTTTGTGATAGATATATTTTTTGGAATTAGATTTTACATATTTTATGTAGTTTCAACTTTCAAATGAAGATTATATGTTTGTATTTGTGCTGGTGATAGACAGACAGACTTGCACGACTGCACAGTCTATTATATAACCGCAGATAGAAGAGAAAATTTGTGTTCACAACTCATGGCTGCAATTTTTATCACAATCATGATGTAGTTGACTGTGAATGTGTTACAAATCCAATTGAGTTTGTTGGTTACTTTGAGAGAACCGAGACTTCTTAATAAAATTAAATAAAAACTAGGTACGTAACATTCCTTCCTTCAAAGAGGTGAAAAGCCACTTGGTGTTGCAAAACTATCTTTAACCTGATTTAAAAGTTGTTGCATGCTTGAATGGTGTGAAGGTGGAATGATTTGATTTTGTGGAGCTCCCATGTCCTTATCTTCGAGTTTGCATTGCCCATCATTTTCCTTAGTTAGCTTCTCTTGTTCATAGAGAGCCAAATTCCTCTCTTTGGTTGTGCATTGCCCACCACCCTCCTTAGTTGGTGTCTCTTGTTCAAATCTAGCCAAACGCAAGACTTGTATCTCTTTCAGTTTGTCCATTGTCCATGCATTCCAATAACTTCGAGGGAGTCTAGACCTCCAAAGTCCAAAGTGAATACTCACTCAATAATAATATTTTTCAGCTCCTTTATTAATCCACCATATAAATAGATGGCTTTATAAGATAAACCTAAGATTTAAATTCAAAAGAAACCTAATCTTTATCTACAACAAGTAGATAAGATTTATTCAAATACTAAGCTAACAATATGATATTCATTATCTGATTACCCAACTCCTAATAACAAAAACAAAATCTTAAATAATAAAATTAAATAAAAACTAAGCACGTAATAAAATGGTGAAGAAAGAATAGAGAGTCTATATGAAAGTTGCTACATCCAAATCTATATATATATATATATATACACACATAAAAGTTGAAGTATCTATACTATTATTTAAGGGGTTTCTTCTGTTTGAGTTCCTCATTTTTTTTTTGTTCAAAAATGTCCCTACATCCTTATTTAAAAACAAAACTAAAAGACAATCTAGTAAAAATACAACTCTAACTCTCACTAAAACATTGCCTAAAAAATAGGGTCACTCTCTTGCTATTTTCAAATTGCTTTATTAACTTATAAATTAAATTCTCAAAATAAAAATTATATATATAAAATAAAAACACTTTTTTTTTTTTTTGGCTATAAAATAGGACCACTAAAAAAAAGAAAGTCTCATCGCACCTGCGAAGCGCGTGTGATAAGGCTAGTAGCATTTAATATTGTTAAGCTCATGTTGCTCCAACTCATCTATCACGTCATTGGCCACATAATCATTTTTTTTTCTTAGTTATTTTTTATTTCTAATTTTTTAGAATATTAAATATATAAATAGTTTGACTTTAAACATTTATTTTTAGTGGTTTTAACTTTACATATGACTTTTTCTTTACCTCTCTCTCTCTCTCTCTCTCTCTCTCTCTCTCTCTCTCTCTCTCTCTCTCTCTCTCTCTCTCTCTCTCTCTCTCTATATATATATATATATATATATCTATTTATATACAATAAAATCAATGAAGAATCAAAAACCAAAAACAATGTCTATACATATCTATTTATATTATATATTATAATATAATAATGGAAGTTTGCTATAAATTTTATAAAACTTTTTTTTGTTACATCACTAGAATCCTTTTTTCTTTTTTTTGCAATTTTTTATTCTATTCAACCTTTCATCGTCTTCAACTCCTGGCTTTTTAATTCAATCATTCATCTCCTCAAATCATTGTCTTCTTTAATTCTTAATTTGATTCCCTTTATAGATTTTTAAATTTTCTCCTTTATATCTTCTTAAATTCTACCATTTCATTTTATTAAACCTTTCATCTACTTCCACCCTTTTTCCATCTCATTTTTCATATAAATTTCTTATTACTTCATTTCCAGCTCTCTCTCTCTCTCTCTCTCTCTCCAAGTTGTTCACAACAAAAATAGTCAATATTCTTGGTCTATCCTTTTTTTTTTTTATTATTGTTTCAATTACACTTTTTTTTTTTCATTAATGGTTCTTTTTGTTATTATATTGTTGATTTAATTGTCACATCACATTTATTTTTCTTTTTGGCAAATTTGTATCGATTTTATGCATATTTAGGTCTTTTGGTATTCTAATTCCCGATCACCTATTCTTTTTCTTTACCCCATTGGTTTGATTTGATTTGGGTTAATACTTAGTTGTTTCGTAAGTTAGAATTTTATTTTTTTAGTGATCCATTTGGATATTCAACTATGAGACTTTACTAAGTTTTGTTTATACTTTAATCCTTTTAGGTAGATAAATTTGTAATTTTTGAGGGAAGGTACTCTTAACAGGTGTATTAGGAGTACTTTATAGTGCCACTTATTCAAACAAAAGCAAAGATTAGTCAAACAAAAATAATTAGATGAGTGACGACACATAGCTTTTCCAATTGTAATATTAATATTATTAATATTATTATTATTATTATTATTATTATATAAGGATACATATAGAAACTTAAATATGAGATTTTGCCAATAATTGTTTATTTAATAATCTTATCGGATGGACAAATTTGTAGTTTCTGCAAAGAAAATAATCACAATAGATTATCAACAACAAATAATTTTCTTAATCAGTCCAATTAATCATTGTTAAGCGATGATTGATATACCATTTTATTTGTTTGCAAAGCATCTTCATATGGGTATGTTTTGATTCAATATATATTTATATATGAATGTATTGAGATAAGCAATGTATTCAAGAAAAGAAATATGATCAAACTTTGTATACTTCAAAAGAGATAGATTGGTTTGGGATTAAAGATAACATTAAAATAGAAGGCTACAATTTGAAGTTTTATGAATGATGGAAAAACTCTATTTTTCTCATTCCTTTCTAACTATCATGATTGAAAATTTTAATTCTCCCTATATTCTATTACTTGCAAATTGACTCATAATATGGGTAAATGAAAATTTTAATACAAAAAAGAAAGTAATATATATATATATATATATATATATATATATAAGGGACAAAGCTTGAAACCAAGCCCAACCTAGATGAAACTGGCTTAGGATGGAAGCCACATACAACTAAATTGTAGAGGTGGGTGGTCAAGGTCAACACTTTGATCCCTGGCAGCTACATAGGGGTAATTAAAGAAAGATGATCAATAAAGACGGCAATACATGAAAAGATTTATGGTAGGAAAAGAGAGATTCTTATTTGAGTCCTTCCTTGGGCTCGCCGAGGAACAATTGTTCTTCAGGAAAACGCCTCTCAATTTTACAATGGTCACTTTCTCTCTCTAACTCCCTCTTTCTCTTATCCCCCCCCCCCCCCTTCAGGGTAGATCTTCCTTCCTATATATAATTGTTTGGATTGCATCTCAGCCTTCTGCTTGGAAGGCTGTTGATCTTTCTCTAGATACTTGTCCCATTACTGCCTTGCTGGTAGAGGTAGAGTAGGCTAGAAGCTGTGGGAGCACTATTGAGGGGTCAATCTGCCATTAATGTGGCAAACTGAGTTGGTATAGTGCATTAAATGTGGAGATGATGGAAGCTCTATCTGGAAGTTTTCTCCTACCTTTGCTTGTACGTTACTACGATCCTCCTCAGCCTTCAACCTTATGTTCTTGGTGGCTTATCTCTAGTATTTCGAGAAGTATCTGTTCCTTGAGCTTCTTAGGCGGGTTGTCCTCCTCGATTTCCCTGACACAGTTGTCCTGACTGTTCTAAGCCTAGTTTGGTGAATAGTTAGGCCTAGTTACATCTCAGGTGTATCCTACTTGATGATTCCCTCTCTTCGGGCTTCCTCCTCTCACAATATATATAATTTTTTATTTATAGAGAACACAAAATTTCATTACTTAAAAAAGAAAAGAAAGCAATAAAACTTTGTTTATTTAACAAAAAATTATTGGATTATTGCCCTTCTTGGTTTGGACCCTTTGGTAAAGAGATATACAAACAAAGATCTTTTTTAATTAATAATTTAAAACATCTAAAATGAAATTCTCTTATGAAAAAAAAAACACTTTGTTACAAATGACTAATCCTGATATATGATTTTATGAATATTTTAAAAAATAAATTATCTATTATATTTTATTAAAAATAAAATATTCTTGTGCATTACATGAATTTACAACTAATTATGGTAAAAATGGTGACATACAGGTTGCGGTCAATTTCACTTGAATTCTATACCTTTTAGCCTGTAAGACGCCATGGGAATCTCCATAAAGCAGGTAGAGGACCAGCATATAGGGACATAGGATTGGAAATTGGGAGTCCTATATGCTCATTTTGTAGGGAAGCTAGCTAGGCAATAATTGCAAGTTTCTCTTTGGTCTCTAGTTGGTGTCCACTGACTAGTGGCTTGGGTATAGAATTAATCAACCCCAATGATTGGATGTCATATAAATTGTGACACTTAGAACTAAGTGACAAAAATTAAGTGAAGAGTGATGAGTGATAGTTTTTTAAAAACCAAACAGCTCCTAAGGTTGTCGCATCTCTCTCTCTCTCTCTCTCTGAGAGTAGCCGGAACAGGGTTCCAAACATTCAGTGGCTCTATCCAAGACTAAAAAAACTAGGACTTAATCAATTATCCCATGATTTTGAGGTCGAGTTACAACAATTTTTATCTTATATATTGAATATATGTATGTAAATCCTCCATATCACAATGTGTGAATTGACAAATATATAAAACTCACACAGTGTGAGAGTAAATATGCATCATATGATACACGAGATACTTTCTCGAATTACACAAAATGGTGTGTGATGAGGTGTGATTACTAAATTACTCATTTCTAATGTGCATCTGGTACTAATAAGCCAGAGTCCTGTAATATAACTCAAATTATGATAGAAATATTTCAGCATCATGCATCTTTGGACTACCGCTCTATTTGTTTCGACGATAATGTTTTCTATAAAATAAGTCATTTTCCAAAGAGTATTTTCTATAAAACTATCTCATTTTCCTATGTTTGATCGCAAAACCTTAAATGAGTTGAAAAACAATCTCCTAATTTCCCTTTTTTAGCTTATTGTGATATAGTTATCTTCCAAAAAAAAAAAAAAGTAAAAAATATTCTTTAAAAATAAACCATACTTTTTCTGTTGACTAAAGATAGTTTTCTTTTAATTTATTTTTTATGATACTATCAATCATTAAAAAACATGAAAAACTTTCTTTACACAATATTTTTCTTAATTTTTAAGTTGGATATATTGGCACATCAGCTATTAACGTAGGAGTTTTTTTTTTTTTTTTGGTTAAAGGGATATTATATATAACACTAAGAAGCCAAAATAGCTAGGTTCGCGGCTGTAATTAACGTAGGAGTTATGACTTCCCATTTGAAGTCAGAGATAGAGTCAAACCATTATTGGTGGTCAAGCGAAGAAATAGTAAACAAACACCAATTCACCTAAAAGAAGTATAATCAAGTTTGGTAGAGCTAACTTGTGCTGACAGTAATAGTTTAATTTATTACTATTAAGGAAAATTTATTAGGCCTCTCTTTAGGTCTTAAAACACAAATATTGTTGTTCTGAAAAGATATCCACATTTTTTTAAGGATGTCCACACTTACACTACAGAGTGTGCACAATAGTGTGCAAATAATTATTGTTTTTCTAAAAAAATGGTCCTATCTGCTTTATTTTTCTCTTTCATATTTATTTCCCCTCTCATTTGGGTTACCTTAGAGAGTTACAGATATCTTTTACTCCCCCCACCCCCCCCCCCCCCCCCCCCCCCAAAGAGAGCCCCACCCCAAAAAGAAAATTGCATGCATACAAAGGCCGGTTCATCATGAACAAAAAATCAACTTTTCTTTTGGTTATTGCTCAGGGAATTTAACTTGAGAGATGAAATGAAACCATGTAAATCCAGCAATCTACAAACGCTCACTTTTCTCACATGGAAATGCTAGGGGTACTACAATTTTACAATCTTTCTCACCCCAAAACTGAACTAGAACATGATACAATCTCTTTCTAACCAGATTATGGAAATTATAAAACTTTATACATGCAAAATTAGTCCCACTGATTGTCTAATTTAGTCTTATGATACAAACAATTAATAACACAGCAGATATGCATCTGCATGACTCAGCTGAACAGAGGTGGTAAATACTTCCATCAAATATTAGCAATAGTTTCCCTAAAAATTAATGCAAAAGCAAAAAAAGGTTTTGCAAAGCTTCCATTGAAGTAAACAACTTCATCAGGAGATGCTTAGTCTAGAAATTTTTAATTAACCATCTGTGAGTTTAGACTGTTGGTTTTGTACACCAAGAAAGATCCAGTGCTAAAATAATTGGATGCCAGTGCCTTTCCAGCTGAGGTTGGCTGAGAGAGTGCCAGTTGAGAGAGTTCAAGAACAGAACCCATGCAGAAACTCATCCTGCAATTAGCATAAAATAAGAGAACAGCCAAAATAAGACCAAAACACATTGGCAACTGATTAAGAAAAAGCAATCAGTTCAGTTTACTTCCAAGGGCTGCAAAAAGGTTTCATATTTGCATTGAAGAAAAAAATTATTGTGAAATGTTCCACTCCATTTCAAGAAACAAGTGATACACATTCATATTTGTTATTAAGATATCCAAGGTTTAAACAAGTCTTGATCTTCATTTAGCTGACATGATTTGGCTGTATGTGATAGAAATACTTGAAGATGCCATATATAATTCAGTTACTTTATCAAAAACCCCAGTGAAATAGAACACTTAGAGATGAAGTGTGTCAAATGACTCAAATTATAAAAAACCTTACCTCACAGCATCCAGTAATTGGCTAGCTATGTGCTTTCTTCTGTTAGAGGGAGTGACCCAAATAGCTCTAATGCCACAGACAGCAGGTACCCCTTCGTTTTCACAAATGATTGCTCCATTGAGATTCCCATCCAAAACCTCAGAACTATTAACAGAACGGGTTCTTTTCTTGACTTCCCTTTTAAAACTGATATCCCCAAATTGGAGGGAGGTTGAACTTTGTCTTGCCACTTCCTTGGCAGAAGTGCCCTCAGATCCCCCATTCGATGAGCATGAGCAAACTTTGAATGCTTGTTTTATTGGTTCTGCAAGTAGGCAACCTACAATCCTCTGGGAGGAAATAAACAGATACACCTGCCAACATGAGAAACAAAGCAAAGAACAGCAAGTCAACACCTCAATGCACTATCTTATACAAAAGAGGCATGACCCCTGATTCAAGCACTGTTCTTCCAAAAAAATTAGAAAATATAGCAAATGACTCTAAAATCTACAGATAGCATACCAGAACCCTCTATCTGGTGCAACTAGACCATAAGGAGGTTCATCTATTACAGCGGCAGAGTGGGGCTTTAAGGGGAGGTTTGGCCCAATCAATTGCAAGATGGAATTAGGTACATCCAAATAGAAGACAACTCAAAAGTGGTCACCAATTGTGTTATTTGAAAGTCTGTCATGCCTTGAAGAAAATGGATGCTGATCCAAGATATTATTAATTCATCAGATGACTGCCAGGAAGTTAGAATTAATCATACTCATCGGGAAGCAAATAGAGTAGCTTTGCTGTGTTAGAATTGGGTATTGTTATGGATAATTTCGGTCATGGGAAAACAGATTTCCTCCATCAGTAGGAAGAATTTTAGGAGAAGATGCTGGGGAACTATCATTTCCATATACTTTTGAGTCTAGATTATTGTTTTTCTGTTTCTAAGAAGGCAAAACTAAACACACACACACTCAACACACAAAGAAGATAATAAAGTTCAGTTCAAAATCCACACACATGTATGTATGAGAGAGAATTCAAGGATGAGAAACTTATGCAGACAGAACTGGAAGGAACCATAAAGCAATCATCATAGAAGTTGTAGTTTGTTGAACGTGAATTCATAAAATTGATGTTCTATTCTGGAATTATTGAAATCTGAGTGGAATCAAGTAAAATTTAACAAACAAATCAATAACAGTGAAAGATTCCTCTAGCAATTTCTTTCATTATAAGAGGAAATGAAACCTTATGAAACTATCAAGTAAAAGATAATGCCGATACCTTACAACTCTTATGGAAAATCCATCCACTTCCAAGATCAATCTCCATCATTTTTACCACTTCCTCCACCTGCCAGTACAATATTGTCCCAATTTATTACCGCAAAGCATTAACTCACAAGTCCCATTTACATACCAATTAATATAAACTAACAAATTTTCTTTTTTATTGGTAAATTACACATGCATCTAATGGATTCTAAATCAGCAACCTCACCCTCTACATATTCTTACGGGAAGAAAAAGTTCCATTTAAGCCAAAACTCATTAGTGTAGGCATAAGCTAACAATTACAAACCATCTTATTCATTAATTTCAAAGAAATCACAAATTAAACACAAACCTTGCTCCTATGTGCAGCAGGATCACAATCTAACACCAAAACGATTCGACCACCTTCAATTGAAGGCATAGGGACAACCCTTTCACTGCACCAACCCTATAAAAAAAATAAAAAATAAAAAACTCCAAGTTAGCAATATAAAAAATAAATCACTAAAAAATAGCAGTGCTAGAGAGAAAAATTTCAAAACTTTTTTCCCACAACTTGCCAAGGTAGCAAATTATGATTGGTGTAACACTATTTTCACATCGACCCATCATTGATAATACTTTTATTGTAAACCAATTATAAAATGTCACATCAACAGTTGTGGAAATATCATGAATTTTTTTGTCACTAGACTTAAAATCAAACAGCGAATCACATAGTTCTTAATGTAATATACCTTGAATGGAATCCCAAGGGTATAGTCTCTATGAAATCCCTTGTGAGCCTTCTCATCCTCTTCCTCTCCAGGAGCATACTTGACCCCACATGTTGAACATGTGTGTAAATTAAAATCAGACTGACCCAAATCCAAATGCAACTGTGCATAAGTTCTCTTCTTGTTCGTCTTAATTGCTCTTTCAGAACTCTTCGATTTCACTATTGAACACAAATTATCTGAATTGGGTTTCTTCACTAGTATGTCACCGATTGACCCTTTGTTACTGTACACCCAAAAAAGTGTCATAGAATATATAAATTCATCATTATTCTTCAAAACCCATGTGTGCAAACAAGTTGAAACACCCAAATGTTTAACTTAATTGATTATTGTTTAGATTCCCAGATAACAAAACAGTGTATTAAAGCCAATGAATATATAAAATTCATCATTATTCTTCAAGACCCATGCATGGAAACAAGTTGAAAAACCCAAATGTTGAACTTAATTGATTTATTTAGATTCCCAGATAACAAAACAGTTTATTAAAGCCAATGAATATATAAAATTCATCATTATTTTTCAAAACCCATGAATGCAAACAAGTTGATACACCCAAATGTATAACTTATTTGATTATTATTTAGATTCCCAGATAACAAAACAGTGTATTAAAGCCAATGAATATATCAAATTCATCATTATTCTTCAAAACCCATGTATGCAAACAAGTTGAAACACCTAAATGTATAACTTTTAATTGATTATTGTTTAGATTCCCAGATAACAAAACAGTGTATTAAAGCCAATGAATATATAAAATTCATCATTATTCTTCAAGACCCATGCATGCAAACAAGTTGAAACACCCAAATGTTGAACTTAATTGATTTATTTAGATTCCCAGATAACAAAACAGTGTATTAAAGCCAATGAATATATAAAATTCATCATTATTTTTCAAAACCCATGAATGCAAACAAGTTGATACACCCAAATGTTTAACTTAATTGGTTATTGTTTAGATTCCCAGATAACAAAACAGTGTATTAAAGCCAATGAATATATCAAATTCATCATTATTCTTCAAAACCCATGTATGCAAACAAGTTGAAACACCTAAATGTATAACTTTTAATTGATTATTGTTTAGATTCCCAGATAACAAAACAGTGTATTAAAGCTAAATAGAAGCAAAAATGAAGAGCCTAAGTTATAAGATCATTCAAAACCCATAAACAAAGAGCTTTACCTATCTGGGTTTTGAGCTCTGCGTGAGTAGGTGTTGAAGAATTGGTGCTGTTTGTTCTCCCAGATGGTGAGTTCGTCAAAAATGGGAGGTGGGTCTGGAGACTTGGGTGCTATAGAAGTAGAAATTGGGTTTTTGAAGAAAGTAGTGATCTTAGCTTGCATTGTTGTATGGCAATGTGTTTGGTTTTCTTGCCTAAATTTGCCGGAAAAGTATTTGCAGTGTTTGGTATTGCATGTAAAACCTATTTTCAGAAAACCCAACCACCACAATCACCACCGTAAACCCAGCCACCACCGGCAACTTGCAAGCACGAGAGTGAGTGAGGAGAGAAATTTTCTGAGGAGAGTGGAAATGGTTTGAAGGTAAATTGAATGTGTAAAATGATTTACGTATATCATCAAAATGGGTTGTTAGGGCCATGAAAGCAGAAAATTAAGCAAAGCAAATCAAATCAAAGAAGACCATCGGTCAAAAACTAATATTAAATAAATAAAGAAGATCGGCGAAAGAAACATTATTGTAGACTTGATCGATCGGTACTCCAGAACCTCGGGTGGGACCCGAAGATACGCATTATATTTATATATAAAAAAAAAATAGTGACTTTCATTTCGTTTCTGTTTTTTTCTTTTTCTTTTTCAAACAAAATTAGTACTTAAAAGAAATTGTTTTTTAAAGTATTGAATCAGTGACTGCATTCTGCTCTTTGGTTTTTGATTCCTTATCATGTATCCATTTTATGGTTCGTATTTTTTTTTTTTTGGATAAATAAATACAATATGTTGCTAACCCTGCAACTCGAACCATTTTCCCTCTAGATCCACAAGCACTTTGTAAATGGGGAGGTATCAATTCAGCTACAAGACCTTTAGCATTTTTATGGTTCGTATTAGACGTTAGATATTATAGATGGTTAAATATTCATTCACATTAATTTACATCAATTATTTTACACATATATCTATAATTGATGCGAGAATGTTCATATTTTAACACATAAAAAATGATGTAAAAAAAAAAAAAAAAAAAAAAAAAAAAAAAAAAAAAAAAAGAGAGGTGAAATTGTAGATGTGTAAATATCAAAACCCATTACAAATCTAAATGTGTATTCATTGTCCCATTATACACTCAAATCTAAGAAATCTAATCTTAACCTTGAAATGGAAGAAATTTTTATTTTAACATGGACTTTATTTTTTCATTTATATTTCCTGTACCGGAATTCCCAAAGAAAAAACAAGAGAAAAGAAATGAAAGTTAGGCAAATAATGTAAAAGTGATGATTATTATAGGAAAAAAAAGTAGTTACTATTTTAGCTAGCGTTTGTTCATAACACTTATTTAGCTAAAACTAAAAATTTTTTGTTAAAAATATTATAAATAAAGTTCAAAGGTAACTAAAATAGTATAATAGGATCCATAAAGAATATCAAAAAGTGCAATAATATTCATAAATAGTAAAAAAAATAAACTAAATAGTAGTAAAAATAATAACAAAAATAAGCTAAATAATAATAAAAAATAACTTTTTAAGTCAATACGAAACACGCACTTATTATATTTATTTAAAGAGGAAAAAAAAATTAACTATTTAATTTGCAGAAAGATGTCGTATGGTTGTGTAGAAACACTAAAAAAAGACATAGCAATAGCAATCACGTGAGAAAGAGTGAGTTTTGTGAAGAGTGGAAAGCGGAAAGCTTTGCTTTGTGTTTGTGTTTAGTTTTAGTGTTTTGAAGTGTTTGTGTTGTGTTGTGTTATGAGTTATGATTTTCTCTCTCTTCCATGATCCTCAATTATTTGAAGAACCATCTTTATTAATCTTTCTCAGACTCTCTTTTTTTCATTTTATTTCCCATTAAATACAAACCAGCGAAGACCAAAAACAAAACCAAACTCAACAAACAAAAACCTTATATGTTCTGATCGTTTTTTAACCTGAAAAAACATCAATTTTTACATTAATTTAACAAAACAAAAACAAAAAACGTTTTTTTTTGTTTTTGTTTTTTTGTTTGATGTTTCTTAAAGAAAAGAAAAAAATGGTGGCGGCTAACCGTGAAATGGTTGTGTTTTGCTTCGACACTCTCGTCTCTCACTACAACAGCGAAAATGCTTCTCCTACGATAGAGGGTTTATATGAAAGTTGCAACATCCGAATATATATATATATATATATATATATATATAAAATAAAAAAATAAAAACTGAAGTATCTATACTATTATTTAGGGGTTTTCCTTATTTGGATTCCTCATTTTTTTGTTTCAAAAATGTCTCTACATCCCTATGTTTAAGTAGAGACAAAATTAAAGGACAATTAAGTAAAAATACTACTTTAACTTCCACTAAAACATTGCCTAAAAAATAGAGCAACTCTCCTGCTATTTTCAAATTACTTTATTAACTTATAAATTAGATTTTCAAAATAAAACGCACGAAACGTGTGTGATAAGGCTAGTAGCATTTAATGTTGTTAAACTTATGTTGCTCCAACTCATCTATCACGTCATTGGCCACATGATTATTTTTTTCTTAGTTATTTTTTATTTCTAATTTTTTATAATATTAAATATATAAATAGATTGACCCAATATATATATATATATATATATATTGACTTTAAACATATATTTTTAGCTGTTTTAACTTTACATATGACTTTTTCTTTACCCCCTCTCTCTCTCTCTCTCTCTCTCTCTCTCTCTCTCTCTCTCTCTCTCTCTCTCTATATATATATATATATATATATATACACACAATAAAATCAACAAAGAATCAAAAACCAAAAACAATGTCTATACATATCTATTTATATTATATTTTATAATATAATAATGGAAGTTTGCAATAAATTTTTGTGTTACATCACTAGAATCCTTTCTTTTCTCTTCTTTTTTTGTAATTTTTTACTTTATTCAACATTTCATCATCTTCAACTCCTGGCTTTTTAATTCAACCATTCATCTCCTCAAATCATTGTCTTCTTTAATTCTTAATTTGATTCCCTTTATAGATTTTTAGATTTTCTCTTTTATATCTTCTTAAATTCTACCGTTTCATTTTGTTAAACCTTTCATCTACTCCACCCTTCCTCTTCCATGTCATTTTTCATATAAATTTCTTATTACTTCATTTCCAGCTTTCTCTCGTATTCCTTCCAAGTTGTTCACGACAAAAATAGTCAATATTCTTGGTTTCTCTCCAATTTTTTTTTTTTTGTGGATTTTTTTTTTGTTTCAACTACACTTTTTTTTTTCACTAATGGTTCTTTTTGTTATTATATTGTTGATTTAATTGTCACATCACATTTGTTTCTCTTTTTGGAAAATTTGTATCGATTATATGCAAATTTAGGTCTTTCGGTATTTCCTGATCACCTATTCTTTTTCTTAATCCAATTAGTTTGACTTGATTTGGGTTAATACTTAGTTGTTTTGTAAGTTAGGGTTTGATTTTTTTAGTGATCCATTTGGATATTCAACTATGAGACTTTACTAAGTTTTGTTTATACTTTAATCCTTTTGGGTAGATAAATTTGTAATTTTTGAGAGAAGGTACTCTTAATAGGTGTATTAGAAGTACTTTATAGTGCCACTTATTTAGACAAAAGCAAAGGTTAGTCAAACCAAAATAATTAGATGAGTGACAACACATAGCTTTTCCAATTGTAATATTATTATTATTATTATATAAGGATACATATAGAAACTTAATTATGAGATTTTGCTAATAATTGTTTATTTAATAATCTTATTGGATGGACGAATTTGTAGTTTCTGTAAAGAAAATAATCTCAATAGATTATCAACAACAAATTGTTTTCTTAATCAGTCCAATTAATCATTGTTAAGTGATGATTGATATGCCATTTTATTTGTTTGCAAAGCATCTTCATATGGATATGTTTTGATTCGGTATATATTTATAAATATATTGAGATAAGCAATGTATTCAAGAAAAGAAATATGATCAAACTTTGTATACTTCAAAAGAGATAGATTGGTTTGGGATTAAAGATAACATTAAAATAGAAGGCTACAATTTGAAGTTTTATGAATGATGGAAATACTCTATTTTTCTCATTCATTTTTAACTATCATGATTGAAAAATTTAATTCTCCCTATATTCTACTACTAGCGAATTGACTCATAATATGGGTAAATGAAAATTTCAATACAAAAAAGAAAGTAATATATATAAGGGGCAAAGCTTGAAACCAAGCCCAACCCAAATGAGACTGCCTTAAGATGGAAGCCCTATACAACTAAATTGTAGAGGTGGGTGGTCAATGTCAACACTTTCATCCCTGGCAGCTACATAGGGGTAATTAAAGAAAGATGATCAATAAAGACAACAATACATGAGAAGATTTATGGTAGGAAAAGAGAGATTCTTATTTAAGTCATTCCTTGGGCTAGTCAAGAAACACTTGTTCTTTAGGAAAACGCCTCTCGATTTTACAATGTTCACTTTCTCTCTCTAACTCCCTATTTCTTTAATCCCCCCTTCAATGTGGATCTTCCTTCCTATATATAGTTGTTTGGATTGCATCTCAGCCTTCCACTTGGAAGGCTGTTGATCTTTCTCTAAATACTTGTCCCATTACTACCTTGCTGGTAGTGGTAGAGGGGACTACAAGCTGTGGGGGCACTGTTGAGAGGTCAATTTGCCATTAATGTGGCAAACTGAGTTGGTATAGTGCATTAAATATGGAGGTGATGGAAGCTCTATCTGAAAGTTTCCTCCTACCTTTGCTTGTACGTCACTACAATCCTCCTCAACCTTCAACCTTATGGTCTTGGTGGCTTATCTCTAGTATTTTGAGAAGTATTTGTTTCTCAAGCTTCTCGGGCAGGTTGTCCTCCTCGATTTCCCTGACATGGCTATCTTGACTATTCTGGGCCTGGTTTGGCGAATAGTTAGGCCTAGTTTCACCTCAGGTGTATCCTACTTGATGATTCCCTCTCTTCGGGCTTCCTTCTCCCACAATATATATAATTTTTTATTTATAGAGAACACAAAATTTCATTACTTAAAAAAGAAAACAAAGCAATAAAACATTGTTTATTTAACAAAAATTTATTAGATTATTGCCCTTCTTGGTTTGGACCCTTTGGTAAAGGGATATATAAACAAAGATCATTTTTTAATTAATAATTTAATATGTCTAAAATGAAATTTTCTTATGAAAAAAAAACCACTTTGTTACAAATGATTAATCCTAATATATGATTTTATGAATATTTAAAAAAATAAATTATCAATTATAATTGTAGGGTCGGTTTTTGGGGCCTAGGCCCAGCAAGTAAGTGGTTCTGGCCCAAAGGACCATAGACAATGAATTTGTAGAGAGCAGGTTACAAAACTAGGGCTGGACGAAGTGAACGTTAATTGTATGCCATGCAGTAGTCTAAATGTAAGACTATCTCCTTTATGTCCACAGAATACTCGGTCCGAGGGGACATATAGGTGCACCTCTTGTTATGATTAAAGACTACAACATTCCTCTCTCTCTCTCTCTCCTTTCTCTTCTCAAATTTCCGATCCCTTCTTCATGGGGATTTCCTTCTCTTATATAGCCTCCTTAAATTGATAAGAGCCTTACACTTGTTAACCATCTGGACCTTCACTTGAGTGCCTGTCCCATCGGACATCCACCTTATCTTTCTGTGAGTTGTATTGGCTAATGTAACACTATTCGCCTGTCTTCTCCACATTAATGCGGCTGGAAAAGTAGCTTCCTTGCATTTAATGCGGCAGTTATGGTTTCCCCCTGAACGTCTTACATTTTCTTCCTTCTTCCTGCTTTGTGAGGCTCATCCTACTACCCACATTTGTTTGGGATGATTCTTCACTGTGGATGGGGCGCACATTGGGCCCGTATTTGGTGTGTCCGAGAAGACATTCCTCCTCGGACATCTTTTTAAATAAGTTGGGTTCAACAGGGTTGGGCTGGAAGTCTTTTGGTCCCCCTTTTCTCTTTTGGTCATAGCTGGACTCCATGCGGGGCCTAAGGCCCATTGTTGACTTGGGAATTTTACCTCTACAATAATTTATTAAAAAAATAAAATATTCTTGTGCAATGCATGAATTTACAACTAATTATGATAAAAATGGTGACATACAAGTTGCGGTCAATTTCACTTGAATTCTATACCTTTTAGGCGGTTAGAGCATTCTCATCAAGAATGCTAAATATTTTAGCATTTACCACTTCAAAATCCTACTTTATCAATTTTAACACACCATTTTACAATCCACCAAATATTAAACATTCTATTTTTTTTGCAACTTCATTTAAATAATATTATTTTTATTTTACCACTTTCTCTCTCTTTCCACCACTTTCTTCTCAACGGCTAGCCATTGACAGCCACCACCACCATAAACCATTAACATTCCACAGCAAACCCAGACCCATGGCCAACCCACTGCCACCACAATCAGCATCCATCCAAAAATCAACCCCATAGCCAAAAAAAAAAAAAAAAAAAAAAAAAAAAAAAAAAAACAACAACAACAACAAAAACTAAACTAAACTTGAGAGAGAGAAGCCTCACCGTGAGAGGAAGAGAGGGAGGCGAAGGATAGAGAAACCCATCGAACCCAAGACCCACACCTTAGCCACAACAACCCACCTCCACCACCACCCACCCACCTCCTTCTCAACCCCAACCAAAACCCACCACCCCGATCTCAACCCCAGCCAAAATCGTCGCCGAGCACCACTAATACCCACCAAACATTACAGCCACAGCTCCGGTCACAACAAGAAACCACCACCACAAGAACCACAAAAAACTGCCAAAAGAACCATAAGACACCGGCCACAACAACCACAAGAAAACACACAACACACCGATCTCCATGTCAATCTCCTCCATGCCGTTCTCCTCGCCACCAAGCCGATCTCAGACGTACAATCTTGTTGTGAAGGAGTGAGGAAGTGAGAGAGAGAGAAAAAGAGAGAGGGAGTGAGGAAATGAGAGAGATGTAGGAGACAGAGAGTTAGAGAGAGAGAATAAATAAATTAATAAAATATTATACAATACTATTACAGTGCGCTCTCAAAAATGGGAATGCACTATAGCAATATTGCAAATTTTATAAAATTTACCAGGTTTGATGGAGTGGATTTTTGGGTTTAAGGTGCTAAAAAATAGCATTTATAGCATATGCAAGGCTTGATAAGAGCACTTATAGCAGTGGTGTTATATTAGTATATTGCTATATTTTAGCTCCTCAAACACCAAAATCATACTCCAGCAGTGGAGCTAAATCTATTTTTTTTAGCTCCATTGCTACAGTGCACATCTATAGATAGATGTGCATTGTTCATGAAAGCTAAAAAAAAAATTTATTTTATTCTTGCCGGTTGATTAAAATAATAAAAATTCTTTCTCTCTCTCTCTCTCTCTCTCTCTCTCTCTCTCTCTCTCTCTCTCTCTCTCTCTCTCCGACCCACGCCTCCGTTGGCCTCAACGTCACCGACCTAAGCCGACCCAAGCCCCAAGCTGTCGATCCACGCCTCCACCCAGTCCTCCATCTCAACACTCACCCAACCCCAAATCATGCTCCGCCGATCCACGTCTCCGACCCAACGCCTCCGCCTAGACCATTACTTTGGTTTTTTGTCGATTAGACCCACGCCTTCGCCCAATCCTCCATCTCAACGCTCACCCAACGCCGATCAGACCATTGCTTTGGTTTTCTGCCAATCAGACCCATCCACCTTAGACCCACTTCTCTTCCGTCGATCAGATCCACGCCGACACTATCCTCCTCACCGAAGCCAAGCTTTGTGATTGGTGATTTTTTATTTTGTTTGTAATTGGTGATTTTGTTTGGTCTGAGTTGAGGAAAAAGATTGGAGATTTCGGTTGGTGCTTTTTTTTTCCTGCTGTGGACTGGTGGTGGTGGTGGTGGTGGTTGTGACTGTGGTTGTGGTTGTGGCTGTGGCTGATGGTAGAGGTGTTGTGGTTGGTGCTGTGAATGTTTTTTGGATAGTAGGATATATTATTTTATTATAGAGAATATATATTATTTTATTGTGATATTTATATTATTTTATTATGTTAAAAATTAAAATAGTTCCACAACTGTAGTATGTGTATAGATAAAATAGATAAAATATCTTTTAATAAAGTTAAGAAATTAAATTTTTAGTTCCACAATTTTGCTTCAAGAATGCTCTTAGACGTCATGGGAATCTCCATAAAGCAGGTAGAGGACCAGCATATAGGGACCTAGGATTGGAAATTGGGAGCCCTATATGCTCAATTTGTAAGGAAGCTTTTTTTTTTTTTATGCGCATTTTGTAGGATGCTAGCTAGGCAATAAATGCAAGTTTCTCTTTTTGGTCTGTAGTTGGTGTCCACTGCCTAGTGGCTTGGGTATAGAATTAATCAACCCCAATGATTGGATGTCATATAAATTGTGACACTTAAGGAACCAATGTGATATCTTTTTTTTTTTTTTTTTTTTTTTTTTTGGGGACTGCCGTGCAAGTTTCTCCAAGGAATTTGCTTCCACGCGAATGCTATTGCCATAGAAAACGCATTTTGCGTGTTAGGCAATGTACGGTGTTATCTAACTTGCCATGGGCTCGACTATCTGTCTATCACTGATAATAAAACTCTTTGGGAGGAGGTTGTGCCACGCACCAAATGATTCACTCGAGTGGTTTAAAAGAGGGAATCGTGGCTCCGTACATCATAGCATGGCAGCTATGTCTCTAGACTCCCACCAACAACCAATAAAGGAAACTCCTCTAGATTGGGCGTTAGATAATGTTTTTATTAGTGATGTTATTTGTATTTGATAAAAATATGTATAAGTAAAAAAGTATGTAAAAATATGTGTAATATTATTTAAAAATTGAAAACATGTATTTAAATATATGTATCAAACGGGTCCATACAAAGGAAATCCTTCTAGGTAGGGACCGTTTATTAATGTTATTCTAGTAACGTTGTTTATATTTTTTTGAAATACATGTGGTTGAAAAAGTGTGTGAAAATACATGTAATGTTGTTTAAAAATTGAAAACAGATGTTTAAACATATGTATCAAACGGGCCCGTAGTGTTTCAAGGGTGGAGCTTGTGTCTAATGGCCAGTGTCACTAGACACATTGTGATATGGACACGTGTTCAAGACAGGCCACTAGACACAAGCCATACCCATGTTTCAATGGCAATATTTAGATTTTAAATCAATTGATTTAAAACACCTTGATTCTAAATCCTTTGATTTACATTTTTTTTTTCTTTGGATCTTCTTATAAATGGAAGGATTTGAAATTTCATTGTTTGGATACCTATATTCAAATTTGAATTTGAATCAATAATTTTTTTTTAAATAATTTTTTTTTAAAACCTTTCATATTTTAATTTTAGTAGCATTTTTAATACATACATGTAGGGATAGATCAATTGACAAGATAATGACTAAATATCTTCTATTATAACAACTAAAGAAAATGTCTTACCAACTCTAGAGAGATAGGAAACCCAAAATACATGTGTTTCTTTCACAACATTCAAGATCTCAAACTATATTAGCATACCTAAAATATGTATTTTACACAACATCTAAAAGTACAAAGTAGCACTCGAAAATAGAACTAATGGGGACTAAGTGGAAGTTTTTTCTGGTCTTTCTTATCATCATCATTTGAAAGACTTTTCAAATACTTAAAGTCCTTTGCACAATAAAATACTTATATTTGAATTTGAATTTGAATCAATAAAATATTTTTTTTAAAACCTTTCGTATTTTAATTTTAGTAGCATTTTTAATCCATACAAGTAGGGAATGAAGAAGCCATTGATAGATCAATTGACAAGATGATGACTAAATATCTTCTATTATAACCAACTAAAAAAAATGTTTTACCAACTCTAGAGAGAGAGAAAACCCAAAATACATGGGTTTCTTTCACAACATTCAAGATCTCAAACTATATTAGCATACCCAAAATATGTATTTAACACAACATCTAAAAGAACAAACTAGCACTCGAAAATAGAACTAACGGGGACTAATTGGAAGTTGTATTTGGTCTTTCTTATCATCATCATTTGAAATACTTTTCAAATACTTAAAGTCCCTTGCACATTCATGCATTAGTTTCTCAACTATTTTAAATATTTCAAGCTAAGTGAGTCCAGAAACCCTTGAAACACTGCATGTATATCTTCACCAAAAGGTTATGGTTGCTCTTGATTTTTCTTTGCTATGAAGTGCTCAGAACCCGCTTTTGTATTTTTCTAAGGAGTAAAAAAAAGAAGCAATGAGTTAACTTAAATAAAATAATTTGGACAATAAAGCAATGGAAAAGGGAAAAAATCAAATAAAAGTTGGGCATTATGTAAGCATTGTATTAGTGATAAAATGTGAGTTTTACTTAGCTCAACTGGTAAAGTCATTGATGGTTGAATAAGAGATTTGAGATTTAATTTCTGCCTACACCAAAAACCGATTGGTGTCTTGGTCTGATGATAAAGAGCTATCATCAGAAGTGGACGCCATATGTTGAAACTCTCTTAAAAAAAAATATTAATGATAAAATTATGCTTAATTAATAGCCTAACAATCTATACCCACAACATAGTAAGCACATGAAAAAGACAAGTTCATATATAAGTGAGGGCATAATAGTTTTTTCATTAAAGTTATTTGGAGAAACTGACTTTCTTCAGTTTTAGCATATCAGCATACTAATCCTACCAGTAAACTGTGAAATATACCAAATTGCATCAACAAAACCATCAAACTGCACTAATCGAATGTAGAAGACTACAATGCATTTTGCTCAAGCTTCAAAAGTTATTTAAAAGATTTAAGATTATGAAACTTGACTGAATAATGAAAAAGTTAAACAAAATGAGTAATGCTATTTTCACCAGGTTTCTCACTTGTAAGATAATCCTCATTCAAGCAAAGTTTTCACTTTTGGAAATGAAATTCATGGGAAATGAGGGGAAAAAGTCTAAGCAATAGCACCCTATGATTTTTAAAAATGATAGAAATCAATACATTACATGCAATAGATAGAGTATGTTAATCCTGCAACCACTTCACAAGGTACAAGTCTGCATATATGTCCTCAATGTGAAAGATAAATCAATCCCTGAAATCACTTTGAGTAGGCCTTGTACCACAGCAGCCCAGTGAGCACCAATCCCAGAAATGAGCCAAAAATTTGCATTCCTCCACTACTCTTCTAATCCAATACCAGCCCATTTCACCTCTAGGATAGCGAGTGAGATAAGGCATATGGTTATGATAAGCGAGTAGACCAAGAAGGTCACACTTGGAGTTTGCACAATGACATGGCCAGAGAAAAGTGAGAGTGCATGGAGGAAACAATAGACAATGAGCCATGTAGATACCAACGTTAAGTTTAGCCATGCGTTGGAGAAACTTGAGCTGCCTAGAATCTAGCAAAGGATTGTTTCTAGGAAAGAAAATCTACTGCTATTAACAAGCTATAGCCAATACATATAGTACTAATCACTAACAATTTACTCTCATTCATTTAGATTCACAACCATTTATGAAAAATTAGGCTTATCACATGCGTTTTGCACGTGCAATAATACTTTTTTTTTTGTTTAGTGTTAAAATGTTTAAAAGTGATATATAAATAACTGTTTGTATTTTTTTCTTAACAAAGAGGTAAGGTAACGTGGAATAATATTTAAAAATAAGAAAGAGATAGTGTCCTAAGTTTTAGGCTGAATGGAAAAGATAAAGAAAAAAACCTAAAACTTAGGAACATTAAATTACTTTTTTAACTAATTGGTGTTTTTTAATTTAAAATTATTTAACTAAAAGATAGGGGTATTTTAGAGAATTTAAAATTTTGTGTGAGGATATTTTAATACGCAAAATGTTGAAACCTAAACAGGAAATCCTATTATTAATAGAATAGATAGATATATATGTTCAACCCAATATCGGTTTGGATCAAAAACCCTAAATTTTAGGATTCTTATGCCACACTTAGGGCCAATTTGGTAAGAATATTTAAATATAATTTTTTGTTTTGCAATTAATAAAATGGTGGATCCCACACATGAATATATTGTTTGACTGATGTTCTCTATATACAGTTTTCAAAAAATTGTACCATATTTTCCTTATTCAGAACATGATTTTGAAAACGGCTGAGAGGATGTTTTCAAGATATAATTTTTTTTTAATGACATAGCTGTAAATAAATTGAAAACTGTAGACTCCATAGAATAGATAGATATATATGTTCAACCCAATATCAGTTTGGATCAAAAACCCTAAATTTTAAGATTCTTATGCCACACTTATGCTATGTTTGGATGTTGGGGGAAGGAGGGGGAATAGAGTAGAGGGAGGGAGAGTAATTTAAATACCTTGTTTGGATGTTTTTTAAGGAAGGAGGGAGAGGGATTTGGAGGGGTTTGAACTACTTCCAAACCCTCATTTTTAATTCTCCCAAATTAGAGAGATTTGGAAAGAGAGTGGAGCACAAAAATGCTTGACCAAATGAATTATTAAATTTACCCTTGTTATATTAACAAAATTACAAATGAAAAGACTAATTATTCCTCTCTCCCTTACTTAATTTTAAAAACATCCAAATAAGGTGGAGGATAACCATTCCCCTCTACTCTCCTCTCCATTACTCTCCTTCCCTCTACTCCCCTCTACTCTCCTCTCTCTCAAAACTTCAAAACGTAGGGTTAGGGCCAATTTGGTAAGAATATTTAAATATAATTTTTTGTTTTGCAATTAATAAAATGGTGGATCCCACACATGAATATATTGTTTGACTGATGTTTTCTATATACAGTTTTCAAAAAATTGTACCATATTTTCCTTATTGAAAACATGATTTTGAAAACGGCTGAGAGGATGTTTTCAAGATATAAAAAATGTTTTTAATGACATAGCTGTAAATAAATTGAAAATTATAGACTCCATAGATTTGTCCAAATTCTTTTTTATCTCTTAAATTAAGGAGTTTATCTTTATCACAAAAAATTACTCACACTTCAAATTTGAAACTTATCATTATAAAAAAAGAAAAAAGAAAAAAAAGAAGAAGCTATATGAGCTATATTCCCTTATAATTATCTACACACAGATATATATACTAACCTTATCACACGCACTTTTGTGCGTGCAATGAGGGTTTTTATTTTATTTTATTTTTTTTATAGTCTAGTGTCATAATTTTCCTTTTAAAAAAAAAAAATTGGATAAGTTTGTTTTGAAGACATGGATTAGTAGGAGAGTGTCATATTTTGTAAGTATTTTAAATGGAGTTTGAGATATATTTTTACTGGGTTGTCCTCAAGTTTTTTCTCTGTTAAACTTAAAATTTAGAGGTACTTTCAAACCACATAAAAGTCCAGTTCAAAGAAGAAAATCATCTTTCTTAAAATTTAGAGGTACTTTCAAACCACATAAAAGTCCAGTTCAAAGAAGAAAATCATCTTTTATACACATATATATATATATATATATAAAGTAATGCCAAACTTCCCACAAACAACTCATAGAAAATACAAAAACCCGTAGACGTTTTTTTTGTGGATTCAGATTTAGTACTAAAGAAAGAGAGAGATACAAAGTTTAAGAGGATGAGAAGAGTTGAGAGAGACAAACCTTAATGCCAATGTGGATTCAGCTTCAACGTTATTGCAGCTTGAGGAAGGGTGGAGAAGAAGCAAGCTGTGGGAGACTTTGCCAAATTTCATTGGTTTTTTAGAGAATTTTTTCAAATCAACAAATTTGACTAGATTTGGGCTAAATCCAAATTCATCTCTTTTTAAGTAACTTAAATAAAGAATCTGGATTTAGACCTCTCATATCCGAGTCCATAAGGTCAAATCCAGCTTCTAAACAAACCATAGAGGGTTATGCCAAGTTCCGCTTTACTCCTTTGACAAACTTGTCACATAAGTAGTTCAGCACCAACATTAAACTTGAAAAACACGTTCACAAACTAGTACTCTTGTATCTCAACCGACACATTCAAATTCTTTTATCCTTTTATTATTACTATCAAATTATAAAAAAACACACCCACACATTCTATCTCTCTCTCTCTCTCTCTCTCTCAGAGTCTCAGAGGAGAGATCCATTTTAGCCTTTTTAGGACGTCTTGATTGAAAATAGAATTTAGAACCCATGCGCATATCTCAACTCATAAAAATGATTCTAATATTGTCGCTTTTGTAAGACGAAAAAAAAAAGTACCATATAAAGCAAAAGAAAAGAGCCCACCAAACCGAATTCCCAAAGAAAAAACAAGAGAAAGCAATGAAAGTTAGGCAAATAATGTAAAAGTGATGGGTATTATAGGAAACAAAAGTAGTCGCTATTCACTCACCAAAAATACTCATCAAAATAAAGTAGTCATTGTTTGAGCGTCAGTTGGAGAATAACTTATATAGTAAAAAAATTTGTTGTTAAAAATGCTGTAAATAAAGTTAAAAAAATAACTAAAATAGTATAATAAAACTTATAGATAATATTAAAAAAATATAATAATATTTATAAATAGTAGTAAAAATAACAACAAAAGTAAATTAAATAATAAAAAAACCTAACTTTTTAAGCTAATGCTTACACACAATTATTATATTTATTTTGATAGAAAAAAAAAAAAAGAGGTAACTATTTAATTTGCAGAAAGCAGCCATATTGTTGTGCAGAAACACTAAAAATAGCAATAGCGTGTGTGAGAGAGAGAGAGAGAGAGTTTTGTGAAGAGTGGAAAGCTTTGCTTTGTGTTTGTGTTTAGTGTTTTAAAGTGTTTGTGTTGTGTTATGAGTTGTGATTTTCTCTCTCTTCCATGATCCTCAATTATTTCAGGGACCATTTTTATTAATCTTTCTCTCTCTCTCTCTCTCTTTTTTCATTTTATTTCCCATTAAACACAAACCAGCGAAGACCAAAAACGAAACCAAACCCAACAAAACCTTATATGTTCCGATCGTTTTTTAACCTGAAAAACATCAAATTTTACATTTAACAAAACAAAACAAAAAACGTTTTTTTTTGTTTGTTTGACGTTTCTTAAAGAAAAGAAAAAAAATGGTGGCGGCTAACCGTGAAATGGTTGTGTTTTGCTTCGACACTCTCGTCTCTCACTACAACAGCGAAGATGCTCCTCCTCCTGCCTTCGATGAGGGTCAACAGTATACTCTCTCTCTCTCTCTATATATATATATATATAAAAATAATATAATGGGTTTTTTATTTATTTATTTATTTTTTGTTTTATTATGCAATTAGATTATGTTTATATCAAGTGCTATGATATGGTGGCAAAAAATTAGTGGGTATTTTTTAGTTATTATTTTTAATTTTTCTCTTGAGGTTGTATATAGTGATTTGGGGCTACATTATTGTCTGGCTAATTTTATTTTATGTTATTAATGTGTCGGTTTGTTTATCAGGATTGCTAGTTTCTTCACTGTTTTAATTATGAGATTTTGGAGTCAAATTAATTTCTTTTTGGTGTTACTTTCCTGAATGCACATCAATTGTTCCATGATATGTAATGGGGCTTGAGTCTGTGACTAAAATTTTTACTTGTTAGTGTTTGCCATTCAGTTGTATTCCTAATGCACAATTGTTAACTTAATATTGTAGTTTATGCTTTAAAATTACCACCAAAAAAAATTGCAGCTAGTGTATCAACTTTGTACTGTATATCATATTAAATTATTTTTATTTAGGTCAGAAGCCTTTACAATTTGTAGTTGGTACTCCCTATTCCTTGATTTACCATCCATGGGTAGTTAACTTCACCATTTTATTGTTTAAGTTTTTTCTGTTACATGTTTTTTCATTCACTTGTGTTAAAATATATTAGGATATTACGATAAATATATAGATTATAGTTTTGTAAAATACTGCAGACTACCATGGTTACCATACAAAGTCTAATGTATTCCTGTATATACCCTACGATTTGGCTCCTCGTGACATACAGTTTAGAATAGTAACAATGTAACAATTAAGGTAAAGAGGGGTGGGGATTTATATCTTCCCTTGTTTTGATTTTTTTTTAAAGGAGAGGGGGGAGGGATTTGGGGGAAACCCCTCCCAACCCACTATTTTTAATCTCCCAATTTGAGGTAATTTGGAGGGAAAGGGATTCTAGATTATTAAATTCTTCCATTTTGCCCTTAATATTTCTAACTGTTGAGTTACTTATCAAAAAAAAAAAAAATTAACTGTTGATTTTAATAAAGAAGGGTATATTTTTCCATTTCTTTATATATTACAATCAAATAAGAAGAGGGGTAATTTTTATGTACTTCCATTTTCCCCTTATTTAAATATCCAAATAAGGGAAGGGATATCTACTCTATTAAGGAGGAGGAGTATCTATCCTCCTCTTCTTCACTCTCTAAACATAGTGTAAAGGCTCTAAACCTTTTCCGCTTTTTTTTTTTTTTTTGGAGGAAGAGGGGGGTGGGGGGGGAGGGGTTATAAGTAAGGTGTTGGGGTGTTTAAATGTAGAATATGGGTGAAATTATAACATTTCCATTTTGTTGATCTCCTCTTCTGCCTTTTGAAGCTGTGACTCAAACCTGGTCAGACCCCTAAAGTCGTTTTTCATTGGAGTTGCTGCTGAATGCACTTTTTTCTCTTCATAACAGCTTATTGTTGCTGCTTGCATATGCATTTAACATGTGATAAAGGATCAGTGTCTCCTTGTTGTTTGATACCTACCGTTCTCTACTTTCTTTTTCTTTTTTTTTATAAAATTCTTTTGTTAACTAAGACCTATATAATATTGGCCACCTGACTGTTATTGGTTACATTAGACATATTTTTCAGTTACTTATATTCATCTGAGCAGTGAAGTAACATCAGCTAGGGCTTTATGTTTTTTTTGCATTTTTTTTTTGCTTTTCAACTAAGAACATTCTGCTATAGCAGTGCTGGATGTCATAAACAAGTTCTAGCTTTTGTTTTTTTCGGTTGCTTTTACATTTTTCCCCTTAATATTATTTTTTGCTAGCGTACTGACATGGGGATGGAGTTGTAGTGGCTCTTCAAGTTCACTGCACTAGTTTGAAATGGCCGTTCCTTTAACTGCTTTTTTTGCTTCATTTTTCTTCATCACTGGTATTACAATATTTTTGCTCAATGTTTGGCAGTAACATCTCCCATTACATGGCTTGTGCATTCACATTCCTTGATTCGTTTACTTTTGGTTTTGATGAATCCGATAATACTATCATGCATTTCCCCTGCAAATTTGTTTTTGATGGTGCTTGGATATACGTTTAAATTTTTGTTTATTTCATGTTTTCTTAAAGAATGCCATGAGGAAAGAATTGTATGGTTCTGTAATTTGCACAGTAGAACTTTGTTTTTGATGGTGCTTGGATATACATTTACATTGTTGTTTATTACATGTTCTCTTAAAGAATGCTATGAGGAAAGAATTGTATGGTTCTGTAATTTGCACAGTAGAACTTTGCTTTGCATGATATCCTTATTGAACACAAATAAATACTCTGGTCCAGCCCATTGTTTGTGACTTGGAAGAAAGTGATAAATGGTGGGGAGCCTCGCTTACGTGGATGTATTGGAACTCTAGAAGCTCGTTGGTTGATTAATGGCTTCAGGGACTATTCTCTAAACAGGTACTTTCCTCTAAACTATTTAGTTGCTGTTCATTCTGGCACATGTACTTAACACTCATGGACAACAACACCCCCCCCCCCCCCCCTCCCCTACTCCTCTCAGAAAAAAAAATTTGGAATCAAAATTTTTTATGGTGTTTGACTAATAAATTTTTTTTTTTGATGGTGTTTGGCACACACAGCACATGTATTGTGTGTATTTTTTTTTATATTGTAGCAATTGACAGTATTTTGAAAAGTTAAATTTTGGTGTTATGAGATAAAAACAGAGGAGAGAAAACCATAGTATGCTATTGTCTGAGAGAGAGAGGGAGGGAGGAAGAACATCTTTGAAGAAAGGGGAGAGACTAAAGAATTCAAAACAATAAAATTTCTGTGTTGTTCTCTTTTATCTGTTATCATTGCAAGTAACTGAAAATGTTTGGGTTAATTACTAAGTCATTAAGTTGGAAGAGTGATGGTAACTCAGGGCTTGGCTTTGTATGAGAGTTCGTATATATAGTCTATGAAGGGCATTGAAAATAGAAATGGAAACATATATTTGTAATATTGAAAGTGATGTTTAGGTTGGTCCTTGCCTATTTACAAAGTTAACAAAATAGGTGATCACAACTATAAATATGAGGTTGCCCAATCTTTCTTACAATTGCAGAATATAGTTACAAACTATTGGGTACTGAAGCAGCTTAGATCTATGGCTCTGGAAAATCTTATTTTTCTAAAAGACTTCAATGATTGGTCTTATCAATAAATGGTCACCACTGAAGACCATGCTGCTCTTTTTGTGCCCCATTTTTTATGCTAACCATATTAACCCTGAGCTAGATGTGGTTTTACTTACCATTTTAAGAGCTGTTAGATCTCCTTATCAAGAGCTCCTATGGACGCATGCATTTGTTTGAATCAATTTCATACTTTGAAATTATTGTAGGGCATGTGGCCCACTGGAGCCCTGAAAAGGTAATAAAAAAAAAAATTCAGATGGCTTTTCAAGTTCAATGAATATGAGAAAGTCCTTCTAATGGTTTAAAGATGGCTAACAGCTCTCAGCCTCTCACTATCTTAGAAATGGAGCTTCTAATTTTTCCTTTTGCCAGGGGAAGCCTCCTAGAGATAGCTTTGTTCTGAGATTCAGATTGTTTATCTTGGAAATTGGCAAGGGGCCTATGGTTCTTCCTCATTGCGTTGTGATTGAGATCTAGATTAAGGTTAAGCCTGAGGTTAAGCAGGGTTTTCCTTGCCTCATCCAGAGGATTGATGAGACTGGAGAACAAGGATATTGCAAATTTTGTTTTATCTATTTTTAGTCCGTCCCTGTTGCTATTCCCATTCCATGTATCTGAATCTAATTCTTATCTGTGATTTTTTGCAGCGCTTTGAGGGACCGCAGGTTTCCCCCCATACAGGCTAAAGAATTACCTTCTTTGGAGTGTACAGTTTCCATTCTGACTGATTATGAAACTGCTAACCATTATCTTGATTGGGAGGTATCTACCTATTCACTTTTTGACTTTTGTGGCACCTTAGGTGGATGAATGGACGTATTTAATTTGTTATCTTCTGCTATGATCTATTGCATTTTAATGCAATCTGATAGCATTTTCTTGCCCCAAGGATACCCTGGGCTGGTCCTGAGTTCTGACAGTTTGGTGTGTTATAGTTGTGTCCCTGGTTAGGGATGATGTAAACAGTGAGGTTGATTGAACTATGAATAAGTTGATTTTAGAATATCTTGTGGGAAAACATTTTCCCTTGTAGATATTTCCAAATGCATCCACAATGTTTGGATTGTGGAATTTTCAGATTGATTAATGGTCAAGATCTAGTGGTAATTCGATCTAGAATTAATTGTTTTAAATATTTCAATTGGTAATGTTCTTACCATGGTTTCCCAACATATAGGCTAAAGCATTACCCTATTTGGAGTGCACTGTTTCCATTCTGACTGATAAAAATGGAAAATACTAGTGTTCTACTTTAGGGAATTCTTGTAATATATGTTTATTTCTTGTCTTTTCTCACTCTCTGAACTTAGTGGGTTCTTGTTACAGGTTGGAAAGCATGGTTTAATTATTGAGTTTACTGATCCTGATAACAATACAAAGCGAAATGCAACATATTTGCCTGAGGTGGCTGCTCATGAAGGTAACAATTCTTACTTCGGACAAATCAATTGGGTGAAATTTTTTTTATTATTTTTCTATTGTGAAAAAAAAATAATGAAAATACTTTGACCTACAGATTTGTTCTGATTGTACTATAATCTTCTTGAAATATATTAGTTCTTTGTGTCAAATTTGATGTTGAGTGGATGAACCATCAGGCTTGTTTCTCTGTTTAAAAGTTTGTTACTTCACTTGCTTTCTTTTTATTAACTGCACAGGTGTTCTTACCACTTTCCACTGAGTACATGAACCAAGATTCTCTATAAAACTATTGTTTAGTCAACCCAAATTATTAGTTCAACCTTAATATGTCATTTTTATTTAGTGAACACTTTTTTTCCATTTTTTCACTTTCTTCTGCTAATCTGCTTTCTTGTTGTTTTTCTTATGCTTTATTACTACCAGATTAGAATGGTAAAATATTCATCTAGATTAAAAATTTTGCCTCTTTCTGCCACATTTTGTGGTGGAATGCCAGGTGACATGATGAATTACCTTTATGTAATTGTACTAGTTTTCTTGGAAGCTAGAGTTCCATTAGTGGCTAGGGTATCTTTGGAAGAATAAAATTTTTTATTCTAAGGTTACCTTGAGGTGGATTTAGTTCACTCTTTTTCCCCCCTCCCTCTGACCAGGAATGTGATTGTACGTAGAGCTTGTTGTTGTTCAGCTAACTAAGGGGTTTGTTTTTTGGGTCTCTCTGTGTGTACTTTGGATTAGGTTGGACAAAAACGGAGGCAATAGACTCGCTGATGCGAAAATCTGGTTACAATGGCACCATTACTGAGTCACTTCGGAAGCGTGTACGACTGACCCGATACCAGAGCACATTGTTTACAATGAATTACAGTGAATATGTTGCCTATGTCAAGGCAACCCGAGGTGCAGCTCCATCCATTGATGGGGCTAAGCCTGGGAACTATTGATTCTTCCAAATATCTTTTGCTAAGACCACAAAGTTAGTTTGGTCTAAGACAAATTTCTATTTAGAAGAAAAAAGAACTGGGTTGGAATGGATTTGTTTGTTTTCCAGCCCAGACACATAAGTAATTGTTGTGACCTGTCCATATCATTCTTCAAATTCATTTGATTTTGAAGAAAGAAACCAAAAGAACAGGTTTCCTTGATTCCAGTTCCCAGCTTTCACATTCAGCAGCTTCTCTGGGATAGCTGTGCTATTGTAAAATTTCTCAGTAACTTATAAATCATCCCAGACTGTTTTATCTATAATCGTGTTTGTCTTCAGCTCCAGTTTCAAATGATAATTGTTGTCCCATAAGCTAAGAATTGCGCTTGTGATGGTTGGTGGTTAAAACATTTAGTTCAGTTTGTGCATTAGTAGTGACAATCTGTAGACAAGAAATATAGCCATGACAAAAACCTTAACCCAGGAATCAATTAATTGCCCCAAAATATTATTTGCAAGTTTGTATGTGGTTTGCTATAAAAGGAAAAAAGTAATGTGTAACTGCTGCATATTATATATTATCGCATTATTTACATGAAATTTCCCTTCAAAAATTCATATAAAAGTGGAGAAAAAAAAAAGATAAATCAAAATAAATAAAAATGACAAATTTACATATTTTATGTTTGGAATAGGCAAGTACACTAATTGGACCAAGTGATACCATGTTAATACCCAATTGTTTGATATTTGCCTTTTGTTTTGGCTCTTGCTTTTTTGTAAAATATTTGTTACCAAAAATTTTCTAAACAATAAAAATTAGTCTTAAAAAGTTCATTTGCAATTATACAATCCTTTTGGTAGCTGTAAAGAAAACTATATATATATATATATATATATATTTTTTTTTTTTTTTTCATTTCCTAAACTTTTTCATTTACCAACTTAACTCAAATAAATCAAATCAGCACCCACTACCACCAAAATATCTCAAATTCATAAAGAAAGCTCAAAAATACATTCAAACTTCAATTTTGACAAAAACAATTCATCCGAGTTTGAACCCTATTTACAACACCATGAAGGCTTAATGCATTTTGGGGCCTAGATTCATTTGGGGCTTAAGGCGAGAGGCCTAGATGCATTTGAGAGTTTAAGACGAAAATTAAATTGAGACCTATTATATATTTAAATATAATTATTTTAAAAAAAACTAATTTAAATATTATCTAAACTTTATTCTTTTGTTTTAAAATTTTTTTCATTTAGAAAGTCTATGGACATAAAAAAAATTTGATAAAACTTTTCATACATGTTAATGTAGCAAATTGATAATAGTAAGTAAAAAAGTAATGTTAGAGGTAGACTTAGATGAGAACTAGTAAAAGATTACCAACTCAATTATTGTGAAAAGTATTGTGAAATTTTTTGTATATTGCATTTTTTTTAGAAGTGCTATATTCACAACATTTTCACAATAAATCCTAGGTGTTAAGTTGTTACTACTTCTAATTTAAACCCACTACTGAAATTACTCTTTTTACCCACCAATAATAGTCAGTAACAACCTGCCACTTAAAATTTATTATGAAAGTGTCATGAAAAATATTGAAGATGTAACATTTTTTTTTTTTTGTTTTTCATCTGATAAAAAAATATTATTTTATTTATTGGCTAATATTTGAGCTTAATTAATACTATTACAATTAAAGAAATAGTTAAAATTTGGTTTCTTTTATTTTGGAGCCTTAGGCGATCGTCTTATTTGCTCATACTATAGAGCCGGCTGTTATATATCATCACTTCATTCCAATGCCAATTTTTTTTTAATTAAGATTTAAAAAAAAAAAAAAAAAAACCTTAAAATTAATGTTAGTTGTCGCACAATCAACACCTATGTCATACCAAGTCATGCCAATTGAACTCCACTTAAAAACCCATCCGAAATCATATCTATGCCTACGCAATATCAAGTCATGCAAGCCCTAGCCAAGTTCATTCCATTGTTGAACCTTACCTATCGAAAATTCTACCTCAAACTCAAACTCCAATATGAAGCAAGATCAAATGGTCACTTTTCCCTATTTTAACACCTCATTCTAAAATCAACATTTTGAGTTTTCAAGAGTGATAGAAATAAAAAGGATTTAGGAAAATTTGGGGGGGGGGGGGGGGATATTTTAAATCTTTGTTAAGTAAATTTTATTTAAAAAATAATATTTTAGAAGATTAATTGACAAAAATGTGATGGAGTGATCCCCTCAAGAGTTTAAAATTTTTAATTGATAATAGAAGGAAAGGGGGTTGTGCTTGAAAACAAACAAATCTCCTGGGTCTTTTTTGCAATTTACTCTTAAAATTAATCTCAATGTTAAGAAAAGAATTGTAATTTTTCTTTTAATGTAATACTGTGGTGCTATTGTTTATCTTATCATCCATTAGACTTAAAAAGAATTGTAAAATTTTTTAATGGACTTTGTATCTATAATTTCTTAAAATTTTCAATATTTAGTCACTAAAGTGGTTGTTTTAACTAGATTATTTTTGGCCTAGTGTGTATCATTAAAGAATTTGTTCCATCTCATTTAAAAAAAAAAAAACTTGTTCCCGTTTCTCTACTGGTAATTTCATTAAAGAATTTTGGCTTGAAATTCTACCATAATAATATTGTAATCAAAACCTTCATTCAACAAGATTTTAAGTGGTTATCTTGATCGATTGTCTCCGTGCTCACTTGTTTGATTTATTTTTTATTTTTATGGGACTTGTTTGATTTGTTTGTTGATAGTTCTGCATAGTGATTACCAACCATAATAATATCTTAATCATAGTCTTCATCTTTTTCTCTCTTTTTTCCTTCTTTTTTTGTGTGTTTTTGGTCTTGGAAACTGTTTTTTAATTTTTAGCTAACAATCCAAACAAATATTTTGTATTATGTTATCGGAAAGCTGTTGTTTTCCCTAAGTTTACCAAATGGTCCAAATGTGTTGCTGACTTTGAAAACAAAATAAAACTTTTTTTTTTTTACACTTGTTCTTGAAAACAAAGTTTCTGTAAATACAAAATAAAAATAATTACCAAACATGACCCTACATTCTTCTAATTTATCTCTCCACAAAACAGACAATTGAAAATTAGTATTTTAATACTAAATTCCATTAGAGTTAACAGAAAAAATAGACGGCAATCAAGGTTTCGATAGTTTAGGAAGTAAAATTTAATCGAGTTAATAGTTAAAGGTAAAAAAAACTATAATTACCCCTAAATGATAAGCAAATACTAGTATGAGATTGGAAACCAACAGAACCACACTGTTAATAAAATAAAGAGTTGTGTTTAAGGTTAAATGTGGTTTAAGGCTTTAACCTTAAACACCTAGGCCACGTCGTCGCTTGTTGGTTTTTGCCTTCTTCAGTAACTACCGTACCCCATCAACAGTACAATACAGACCTTCACAAGTCTTAGACGCTAAGCAATTTTTTTCACCTTTCCATCCAATTGCTTCAGGTTCTTTCTTTCTCTCTCTTTCTCTGATTCTAATTGTAATTATCTCTCTCTCTCTCTTTTTTTGATCTTCGAATAAATTCATTCTTTTCTCAATATCCCTATTTTTTATTATTAGTTAGATTAACAGTTTAAAAGCTACTGCTTTCTGTGGATGGATTATTTTATTCTGGGCATGTTTCAAGAATTGATTTTTGGGTCCTGTTTCCAGTCTCTATTATAATATGTTTGGATGCTGGGAAAATTAAGGATAAACTGTCTTTCATGATCAAATGTTGTTTTGGTTCAAGAACATTAAAAACCCATCTCAACCTAAGTCAAATGGTTGTATTTGGATCATTTTGCTGGACTTTTTTGGAGACACAATGGGTTTTTTTTTTTTTTTTTTTTTTGCCTTTATGGCAATTCGTTTCCTAGGAACCCTTAGGTTTGGTAATGAATTGCTTTGTTTCCACTACTTGGGTTTGTGTTCATTTTTTGCATGAATTATTTGGTAATTCATAATCAGAAGCTAAATTAAATACTGGGTTTTGATGGATCTTCATGTTGATTGTTTGGTTGAATTGGATTTGGTCGGTTGGTTGGTTTAACTCATGGATTTATGATCTGGCTAGGTTATTGTTGCAATAAGGGACTAGTGAAATCTCTTTGTGGGTCTCGACAAGTTTGAAGCTATTATTCTGAAATGAGTCAGAGAGGCTTAATATATAGCTTTGTTGCAAAAGGAACCGTTGTGTTAGCGGAGTACACGCCGTATACGGGGAATTTTGGTACCATTGCTGTTCAGTGCTTACAGAAGCTGCCTTCAAATAGCAGCAAGTACACGTACTCGTGTGATGGGCATACGTTTAACTTCCTCCTCGAGAATGGATTCGGTATTGGTCTTTTGGTAGTTGTCAAATTATAGTTTTAGTTTCTGACTGCTATGTGTGTGGTTGAATGTGTTTCTTTTGGCGTGCAGTTTTCCTTGTTGTTGCGGATGAATCAGCTGGGAGAAGTGTGCCATTTGTGTTTCTTGATCGGGTGAAGGACGATTTCAAGCAGCGTTATGGTGCAAGTATAAAAAATGATGGTCCACACCCACTTGCGGATGACGACGATGAAGATGATCTGTTTGAAGACCGATTTAGCATTGCATACAATCTTGACAGAGAATTTGGGTGTGTATAAACTTGTTGAGGTTTGAATTTGAAGTGTTCTTGATCACATTATTGTATTAGTCTCTAATGCTATGCTTTTGTTTACCAGGCCAAAGCTTAAGGAGCACATGGATTACTGTGTGAACCACCCTGAAGAAATGAGTAAGCTATCCAAATTGAAGGCTCAGATTTCTGAGGTCAAGGGGATTATGATGGACAATATCGAGAAGGTATGCATTTACTTGCTTGTTGAGTGATACAAAAAATGAAAGCAATTAATGTGTAGTTTTAGAAGAGATATATAAGTTCCTTCTAGTCTACATTAGCAAAATGAAGATAACTTATACATCTGCATCAATGCATTATGTTCCGTTGTTATAATAAACCTTTAACACTGATCCTGGTTCTTTGTTAAACGAACTGTTGTATTTGTTTGGGGTTATTTAGCGGAGGGGTTCTAGTAATAAGTAGATTTGTCATACTGTTAACTAAAATTTTAGTGGAAAAAAATTGTGAAAGCTTGTTTGCTACTTTTTCCTTAAGAGAGTCTTTTAGATTTTGAAAATGGTCATTGTTGTCACGAAGCAACAACTATTTTTGGAGAGATACTTGAACATTCAATGGGCCTCTATGTATGACTTTTTATGAATTATTAAAACAATTATGCTAGCTAAGATAGAATGCTTGGTGTTGGTTTGCAGAACTAAAATGCTTGTATTTATGAATTAGGTTTTGATGCTCCTACAGTGTATTTTTGCAGGTTTTAGTTTTGTGTGAGGTGATATAATTGGGTTGAAAAAATTCCATTGAGGAATGTTGGGGAATGGGATCCCCACAGTCAACCTACCCTATTGCCATACCTAATTATATTGCTTTATCATATCCCCCATGCTTGCTAGAAATCAACATATAGTAATAACTATCTGATTTATAAATTGTTTTTAGAAATTTTTTTTTTAAAATGAGTTTATGGATTGGATAGTTATTGACATTCAATTTATACAAAATATGGTACGTAAGTTAAGAACACATTAAAATATGTAATCCAATGGTACTTGTCCAAAAAAATAAAAGTGTAATCCAACGGTGGAATTGTTAAAAAAAAACTAATTTAATTGATACTTATCAAGTGGTGTAATATTAACAAAGAGTTATGCTAGGTGTAATTAAAAATCAAGGTCCTAAGCAGCTAAGCCGTATATATTTTGCTTCTTTTGGAACTATGTGATGAGCTATGATAAGCTAAATACATAAGCATGACAAAAGGGAAATAAAGTTTAACACCCAAGGCCTTGATTGGTCAGACTAAGATCAGAGACTTACAGCAATAGTAAAATCACTTATCTAGGTAAGGGCCTTCATATAGGTCAAACCATGAATGTGTGTGTGTGTGTGTGTATTAGAGTGATATATGTGGTTATATTTCAATCATGTTTACATCACTCAATAACTTATCATTTGATGAGTATTTTGAAGATCCATTTTAGATCATTGGATATGCGTGTGTAAGAATCAAGAGGTTAAATGACATGTGGTTATGAGTTACGTTTACAATCTTAATATCTTTTCATGGGATGAGTATTCCACTATTTTGACAAATCCACTTTAGATTAAATTTTGTGTGGACGCGTGTGTGATCATGTGATCTTAAGATTGATAAGAATAATATGATTTTTGAATGTGAATATGCAAGAATCATTAGATTGAGTGATATATGTTGTTAAATATGAGTTGTGTTACACCACTTATTAACTTTTCATTGGATTAGTACAAAGAAAAATGCATTTTAGATCATTGGGTGGGTGTGTGTGTGATATATATATATATATATATAAGATTTATAAGAATAATATGGTTTTCGAATGTAAATATGTAAGAATCAATATATTGAGTAATATATCTAGTGTAACTTTTTCAAATGTTATTGATGCAATCATGGAAGATTAATTTGTTTCTACTTCACAAATTCATCTATTTAAAACTTATTTTATGAGGCCCACATGTGAAGTTCAATTGAATTAAAAGTCGTGCAATTTTAAAGGTCTAGTTATATTCATCCCAGGGTTAAAATAACTTATCAAAACAAATTATCCTAGGATTAAAATAGTTTTCAATTTGGAGTTTTATTTAACAATTTTTAGTCAATTTTGTCTCAGGTGTAAAACTAGAATTATTGCAACTTCGTCCTTTTGTAGTTTAGTTGAGTCTATAATTTTTTATGGAGATAGTATCTTAAATTTTATTTTCTTTGAGTCAGAGTTATTCTTTTGTTAGTTATCATTACCTTATTAGGTTCTTAGTTCACTAGTCAAAATAGGAGTGTCCTAATACTATTGGTACAAGAATGTGTCTTTATATATTTTCGTTCTCAATGTTCTAAAAGAATGCATGGAGTTGATCAATAAAATAAAATATTGAGTGTTTTGAGTATTGAGACATGCTAGCCCCTCTCTCTCTTTGATATTCTATCACTGTTCATGGTACTTTATAGGTACTGTTCATGTGTGTTGTTCACACACACTGTTAACAGATTGTGCACAAACTCGATTTCTTCTTCTTACCTTTTTTTTTTCTCAAACACTGTGTTAGAATTGTGTGGTTAAATGATTAAATTTACCATATTCGAATAGTTTAAGCTTTTGGGACAATCGGTAATTTAACATGGTATCAGAGCAAGAGGTCCCGAATTTGATCCCTGTCTCCTCCACTTTATCTTCCATTTAAAATCTCACGTGTTGGGCCTCACCTATTAAAAAGATAGTTTCGGCCCACATGTGAGGGGGAGTGTTAGAATTGTGTGGTTAAATGATTAAATTTACCATATCCCAATAGCTTAAGCTTTTGGGACAGTTGGTTATTTAACACATTGAATCGAATATTTTCTCTTCACTACAAGACCCTACACCACCAAAAATCACATGTAGACAGATTCCCCAATTTGTCTTATCCTAGTTGCACTTATTAATAAATTTTCATTAGTATAGTATTTTAACAATTTATTTTAGCTTATATTGTCTCCCTGTACTTTTCATACTCACAATATATCATGATGATAGAGATTAAGAACTATCTTGTGTATGAAATGTTCAAATTTAAGTATTCTTATTCTAACAATATATTTTAAAAAAATGAGTTATATATTAGAGTACTTATATCTGACTGATAAAAAATTTAGCATATATTTTCAGCACAATGAGAATCATCAACTATTAAAAATGCAAAATGTGGCTGTACTTTCCTTTATTATGCATCTGAAATATCAAATATCTTGTTGGTAAAACATGTAAAATTCTTTGATTTATAAGGGTAGTAGCTAAAAACCATAATGAAATCTTATTTGTAGGATCATGCTATTTTCATTGAGTGTCTAGATTCACCACCATCCAAAACCTCTCAGAGATATATAAATTAAAAAACCTAAAACAGACTTCACCAGTAAAAGAAAACTAAATCGAATCAAGGGGGAAAAAAAAGAAATAGTAACTTTAAAAACTCAACTTCTTTCAAATTTCAAAATATTTGCATACAATTAAGCATACCAATACTAAACCCAATCTCAATCTCCAGAGAATGTGTTGCATAAACCATAGATGATTAAACTTGATACTAATTCATAACTAATTCCAAAAGAGACATGCAAAGGATCATTTATCAATAGTAAATATAGAACTAATTCCAATAATTGATTAGAAAGTGAACGCAAGTTAGTGAATAATAGTGAGTTATGGTAATTAAAAAACGATGACTTACATTTTGCCAATTTTGAAATGGTTGGTAGTTCAATATACTAATTTATGTACTATAGATACGTGAAAACTAATAATGAAAAACATAATGTAGTTGACCTCATCTCCAGGAGAACAAACTGTGAGCATGGCTTGAAGAATACTTTGCCTGCTCCATTGCTAACCAAAATCTCATGGGCTGTAAGAGGTTCATCTGCAACAAAATGAACCTATGCCAATTTTCAGATTCCAAATCTCAGGATTTTACCTATTAGTCACAGGACCTTCCAAGAGCATATTTGTTTGTTTGAGGTTTCCACGTGGCAGGGCGTGGCATGGTCAGTTATGGCCAACATTTTGGAAAGCTTAATTTGTTTCACTGACATTGAGAGAGAGATTAATAGTCCAAAGTTTTCCATATGAAAAACGTGTCATGAATTTAATGTTGGGAAGAAACAGAAGTGTTTTAGTTGTAGGAATATGGATTTATGCAATTCAAATAAGTGTTATTATATTAGAATTATTTTAGTTATAGGACTATAAATCTGTGCAAGTGTTATTTTATTAGAATTGTTTTAGTTATAGGATTATATATTTGTGTAAAACGTGAAATATTCTAGGGTTTTGAAAATTGAACTTTCTCTCAGCTTCACTTTATATATTATATGAGATTAGCTGTGTAATCCAACTATCAAATTAATAAACTTTTTATTAAATTTAAAATATTTAAATGGTGTAACATGAATAAAGAGTTATGCCAACAAGCTTTAGCTCTAATGACACCTCCTCTTCTTGTAATGGCAAAGTGGAGGATTTTAAGTCTTGGCCTCAAGACCCACAGGGAGTGTGTGTAACTTACTAATAATAATAATAATGCCTGTTGTAATTGTTGTTAATGCTACATTGCTCAATAACTTTCATTGAATGTGTATTTTGACAAACCCGTTATTGGATTGCATTCTCTCGCTATGCCTATGTTTCTACAATATGAAGATTAGTGGAGTCTAAAAATTATCTCATCTATAAAGCATTTCAAATTTTAGAGGTTGGGCCTTGGTGTAATGGCAAGTGCCTTTCACCAAAAGCGACAAGTTGCAAGCTCAAGTTCGAGAATCAGCCTCTCCAAACAAAATTTGGGGTAAGGTTGCCTACCATGACTTTTCCCAGAACGCACAAAAGTGGGAGCTTTGTACATTAGGTACGACCTTTTTTGTATCTTGAAAAAAAAAATATATATATATATATATATAGATGGTGTATGACATTTGATTGACCAGAATTTGGCGTACATATCACATGCACGCATATATATAATGCTTTGAAGGTGCTGAGGATATTGTTAAAGTGAATGTGTGTTCTCGATGTATTTTGCAGTTAACACATTCCAAATTAGGACACAAGTATATAGGAGGATTCCTTAGCTTTCTAAGGAATTTGCTTGATAAGATGGCAATGTCTGTAAAATGAGAGTCTTGTAGCCTTCTGCCAGAATGCATGGGCTACGAACACTAAGAAAGCTTGCTAGTGTCTGCTAAATTCCCAAAGTTTACACACTGCCAATCTGCAGTTGGATGGTACAACCTTGAAAAGGGCTAAATGATATTTGGACTTCCTTACTGTCATTTTTGTGATATGTGAAATTCTATAGTTCATTTCTTGTATGCATAAGTTTGGGAGTTATTGACAGAAATAGATAGTTAGATTGGGAGCCCGTCTGAAATAATGGTGGTCCAATGGTGATAGTAACCTACATTATATTGGTTTGGTTGATACTTGTATGATCTTGTGTAGCATCTTCTTTTGTTGGTAGCTTTTAGTTTTTGAGATTGGTTGGATGATTGGGTTTGTTTTTTATTTACCTTAATATTTTATGCGCTGTTTGGTTGTGAAGAAGAAAATCATTTTTTTTCTCTCTTTTTTCCATAAACGGAAATTTTTCCCCATTTGCAAAACAAATTTTGGGATGTTAGAACTGTTTCTTTTCCTTTAACAATATGGCCCATTATTTTTCTGGAGAACACATTTCAACTGTTGTAAGCAAATAAAGATGGTTGTTCAGGCATATTTTTCTGATTGTAACCACCCAACCGCAACTTCAACTCCAGAAACTTATGGTGGCAGTCAAGCTGACTTCATAGATTGATGTCTGGTTCTTTGCTATGTCTGAAATGATTACTCACAAGACTTGACTAGAAGAGTAGCTAGTAGCTACTGAACTTCTGGATTGGGTTAGACCCAAATTTTTTGCACATTTGATTCATGTGAGTTGGTGGAGATATGTGGTTTCCACACTTTCTCCAGTTTCGTAATGTAGGGAAAACAGACTAACCCAATAATAAGGGAAAACACACATTTGAAGGAAACAAAGTGACTGGCCAACATCCATAAGATTAAACTCAATATGCTAGCTCCTAAACAAATTGAACCTTAACAAGAAAATTTGGACCCAGAATTTTTTTTTTGTTAAACAGGAAACTAATCCAATGATATGACACATATCCTCTTGGTGTAATGCAGGTTCTGGATCGTGGGGAGAGGATTGAACTTTTGGTGGATAAAACGGAGAATTTACAGTTTCAGGTACAAGACATCTGTCATTCAGTTTTTACACACCTAACAATGCTGTTGATGAATTTCTGACTAGTTTTCTGGGATTTGTTTCTGACCAGGCTGACAGCTTTCAGAGGCAAGGCAGGCAACTTCGACGAAAGATGTGGCTGCAGAATCTCCGATTGAAGTTGATGATTCTAGGAATAATCCTTGTGGTGATTTTGTTAATAGTGCTTGTTATCTGTGGAGGCTTTAAATGTTGATGGGGAAAAGCAAAACGGAGTCCTTAGTAGCAACTTGTCTGTTTTTAATTGGTGTACAAATTGTTATTTTCCTGTATATGGAGACTGTTGCCAAACCTTTACCTTAGTTCTTGTTATAACCTGTAATTAGACCTCTGTAGTCTCTACTACGTACCCGAAGGTTTTGTTAACCAGTTAATAATCCAGAGATATGGTTTATTGGCCTCTTGTTATTTGTTGTGCACCTGTGCTTAAGATGTTATATAGTTTTTTTAACTTATATATCTTATGTGTTCTATATTTCTTTCATATTTTGGGTGTCAATGTGTTCTTTGTAATCAATGCCAAGAAACAGCTGAGCACATCTTCAATATCATTTGATCTCTCTGAGACTGGCACTTTTAACACTTCTCATCTTGGGTTCTTGACTCCCAAGTGACATTGTGAAATATGTTACATTCCCTTGTCGGAAATTGCAGGTTTCCATGCCAAAGAAGAGCTCACTCCGTTCGCCTCAATTTTCTTTGACTATCATTTGGAGAATAAGGAACCAAACTATCTTAGCTGGTCACAAACCTGATCCTAGAAAAGATGCTGTTAAGTTGTAAATAGAGCCTATTCAGAACATCTCTCTGTTTGATCCTCCCACCCATTTGACCTGGCATTGAATTGGTCTCCTCCTCCAAAAGATTGGATTAGAATCAATTTTGATGCCAGGCCCCATTGCACTTTCACTGCTGCTAAGGGAAGAAATGTTACTGCCGAGATCCCATTTGCCCCTTCTAATTTTCTCCCACCATTTTATCTGACACTAGGAGAAGCACACAAGCTATCAAACTTCTTGTTCTTCATTCTCCTCCCCTTGGTTCCTTGCCTCGTTCCTCTCTGAGTTTAAGTCTGCTCTAGGCTCTTTTTCTTGTTGGAACTTCTCTTTTCTTTTTCGTTTTTAAGGATAGGCTGAGACCATCCTTTCTTTCCTCCCATAATATATCATTACTATTCAGCAAAAAATGAAGGGGGAAAAAAAGTACGTCTTCCACAACATATGTGAGCACTAATCTTACCTGTCTCACATTTCTTAAGGTCTTTGACCACTTAGAATCCTAACATTTTCAATTTCCATATGCCCATTAAAGAACTATCTAAGGTGATCAATCATATTCCATTATTTAGTGCAACATAAAAAAGAAAGAGCAAATGCAATTCCTTTAATACTCATTGAAGGACTAAATTTTTTTTTTTATTTGATTTCGGATTAGGATTTGTGTGTTTATTTAAAACTTCTCTCTTTATTTTGGGGTCCTCGATGGAGTATCACTTTCTAAGGGAAGCTTAAAATTATTATACGTAAATTGCTCTCTTCATTTGAAAAGTGGAAATTGATATGTTTGGATGCCATATTTGTAGAATGCACTTTCTTCATCATTTTTATTGGTTGTGTTATTGATAATCTTATTAATTTTTATAAAATGATACAAGTTAATAAATTATGAAAGATATCAAAATTATGTCTATTGAGTTTTAAAATATTGTTACTAACTTGAGAGGGTATTTTGTGTGTGTGGGGCTAAACACAAATAATGAATTCTACCATGGATCTAAAGATTCTAAACCCCCCACAAAAGAGGAAGGATGTAATTGGCTTATGACTAATGACTATTGGCTTTGAGACATTTTAAAATAGAGTAAAGAACCAATGAAATTGTATGTAGGAGTAAATAATTTCAGAGTTTAACTTATCATTATTGTTTTGTGATAAGATACACATTATATCCCATTTTCTCTTCCTTGACCCTAATAATTTATTTTTGCACTTTTGGAACATTTGGTTAGCTCACGATCGATATAAACTGATTTTCCAACTATTAAGGTGCCATTTATTTATAGTCGTTCCCGATATTATCCATTCTACTCGTTACTTTTATTATTGTGCTTACATAACTTAACAAGAGTTCCACATACCAAACAATCAAGCTAGATTTTATGGACGACTCCTCTTCTTGAAGTGAAGAAATAAATACAAATGGCAATTCCAAAAGAATTCCTGGTACTTCAGGAATTGGCGGTATTCTTGGAGATCATTTAAGCCATCGGATTGTTGGTTTCTTGATCAACATAGACTATTCAACAAGCATTAATGTAGAATTAAGGGTGCGTTTGTTTGGAGGTGAAATAAGGTGGATGGAAAACTTAGAAGAGAAAATGAGAAATAAAACTTTTTTGGAGTGTATTTGGTTGGTTTCTTGATCAACATAGAGTATTCAACAAGCATTAATGTAGAATTAAGAGTGCGTTTAATTAGAGGTAAAATAAGGTGGATAGAAAACTTATAAGAGAAAATGAGAAAGAAAACTTTTTTGGAGTGTGTTTAGTTGGGTAGGAAGGATGGAAAATAAATGGTGGGACTCAGGTGTTTTCTCCCCGAGTCCACCAAAATATTTTCTCCCCAAAATAAAGAGAAAATTGAGTGAAGATAAATTTTTTCTTGATTGTCTCATTGTCTTCATGTTGCCTTTATTTTTTTTTTCTTCTCCCCTAGTCTGTAACACGTTGCCTTGTTGCCTTTTTTTTTTTTTTTTTTTTTTTGTTTTCTCTTTTCTGGGCAACGTAGCCTCTTATCTTTTCTTCCTCTTTTTTTTTTTTTTTTCCTCTTCTGGGCAGTGACGTTGCCTTTCTTTTTTTCTTTTGATTTTTTAAATTCTGCGTGATAGTTTTTTTTTTTTTTTTTTTTTTAGACATAATTTTTATTTTTCTAATAAATTTGGATGATTACTCTTTTTTTTGTATGGTTATTTGTTACTTTTTTTGTTTTAATTGGGCATCATTCTTTAACAAGGTTATATAAGTAAATTTATTCAAACTCATTTTTTTCATTCCTCCACTTTTCCACTCCAAACCAAACAAAAATGAGAAAAATAAAATCTTTTCTATCCTCCCACCATTTTCTATCTTTTCACTTTTCCACTCTTCCAACCAAACGGATCCTTAAGCTGGTAAGAGAGGGTTTAATTTTAGATTTGGAATTTCGAAGAACACTTTCCTATAAATTGATTCCCCACAAGTATACAACTTTTTAACTTCCTCTACTCTCGTTCCTTTATATATATATTGGTTAGGTTCAAGTTACATCTGGTATAACTTTAAGTAATATTACATTACCCAATATTTTTTAATTAGATGTGAATTTTGATAAATCGACCGCTGAATTACATTATCTTTGTATATATTCCATACTTACAAAATTTAAAGATGATCAAAGATCAATAGCCATGTCATCAATCAATTGTTTAAATTCAAGTTTTTGTGCTTTAAAATAATGCATAAAAGATGAGTTTATGAATCAAATAATAAATTACATACGATTGGTATGAAAATTGGTATACATGTTAAAAACATATATAACATATACTTCAACTGTTAGATTTTTAAAATGTAAATTCAATATATATATATATATATATACACACTATAAATGGGACTATTAATTCTATAAAAAATAAAAAATAAAAATATCAAGAGACGTTTAGCAATTGTCTACATGTAGATTAATCTAGCCAATTATATACTTGATTTCTTCTCTAAGGGCTTGTTTGGTGGGGTAAATTTTAAGTAGGATGAAAAAGAGGAGAAAAAAAGGAAAACAAAACGTTTACGATGTTTAGTTGGGTGGATTTTAAGAAGGGAAAACTAATGGGCCCGCCAAAATGCTAAATCCCTCATTTGAAGAAAAAATTGGAGTGATTTGGTGGGGATTGCTTCAGCTCATTAATAATTTTACATCTTTTCTCGTTAACAAAAGAAAGATTTTAAGTTTCATGATACAAACCCCAAAAAAATGATTTTTTTTTTAAGCAATTTTTTTTTTTCATTAGAAATTACATATCAATTGAAAGGTGACTACTCTAATAATTAGCTAATGTATATAACTCATAAGGGACCGAACAAGACTTGGAATTTATTAGGAACTCAAAAAGGTCAATCAGCTAATGATAATGATAATGATAGGTGGTTTCGTGTGAAAGCATTATAATTTGGAGCGTGGCGATGATTATGATTTATGATTCATGATCAAAGAAACGAGGCTCCATTTTGTCCTAAAGTTACGTCATCCCAAATTTGCTCTCACAGTCTTACGGCTCAACGGCTAGTGAAGTTTCTTCGCCCCCTTAAGCTCTACATTGCATAGTAAACTTAAAACGGCTAGTGAGCTTAAAATTAATGTTTATAATTATATATAAACATAATTGTAATAAAAACCTCTCCATAATTACTATAATAATAAGTGCGATTGGATTATTAATCCTATTATTGAATTAATAAAGGGAAATACTAACGAATGTCCTTAAGACATTGGTTAATAATCCATTTAAAGAAAGTTTTTAGGGAAAAAAAAAACAATTAATATTTTGACAGTTTTTTTCATTTCCCATAAAATGGTTTCAAAACTTTTCTAAAATAGATTATTAACCAATGCCCTAAGAACCTTCGTTAGCATGACCTTTATTAATATGAAGAATAATGCTAGAGATACAAACTATTTTACAAAAAAAATTACAAACTACTGAGTGATTATTGGTAAATAAAAAAGTGATATTAATAGTGGGGCTAAATAAAAACTAATAAGACCTAAATACAAACTATTTTACAAATTGCTGAGTGATTATTGGTAAATGAAAATGTGATATTAATGATGAGCCTAAATAAAAACTAATAAGACCTAGCCACATCAACATTTTATAAAAATATTATAAAATAATTTGTATCTGTAACATTACTCTTAATATAAATGCATTTGAGTTTGTTTTGTAGATGGTTTGTTTACTAAAAGTGGAATAAAAGAAGAGGGACTTCTGTCTCTTTTTCTATTTTTGAAACCATGAATGTGGTATTTAGGTTTTAGGTGGGGGTTTAATAGGCACTAGTTTTAGGTTAGTGAACTACCCACACATCTGATGCCATTAAAATGAATCAATGGCCAATTGTACTATTGCTAATGGAGTGTTTAATGGAGAGAAGATCACAGAGAGCACATTAATTTTACAAAAAAAAACTTAGAAAGGTAAAAAACCATGGTTTGAAGTGGAGAAAGCTCTCTCTCAAGTCACTATATATTACTTAGAAAATAATGAATATTTTTTGTGGGGCCCAATAATTTGTGGCCCTGGCCCACTTTTTACATTGGGACCCAAAACCCGAGCCGAGGAGGGATATAGTCGAGGACATATAATAAAAGTCCAAGTAACCTTGAGACATAGCCGAGGATGACTCTGTCCTCGGCATCTCCGAGGCCCTCCTGAAAGAAAGGGCAAGAACGGTATAGGAATAGTTTTGGGAAAAACCTAAAATATTTGCGTTGATAAAAAAAGGACCCCTAGACAGTATGACGACAAAGGACAAAAGGAAAGCTGCCATTACTGCCATTGAATATTCTGCACCTGACAGAACCATGCTCTTCAGTTTTTATAACCACCCCTAACCACTTTGGGTATGGGCTGATGGGACAAGTATCAGTCCTGGAAAGTCGAACCTACACGTGGACGTAGGATGAGGGGAACAGGCTAATATAAAAGGAGAAGCAAGCAGTCCGGAAAGGGGGGCTGGGAAAAAAGGCCAAGAACCAGAGCCTCCCAGACCGTCTCGAGGAGAAAGACTCATCGAGCGAACATGGTTTAATTCTGTATGAACACCACGACTAACCACTGTTCGGTGACCAAGGCCTAACCTTTCAAACCCACGCTCTACAAATTATATTGTTTAGGCCCTCAACGTGTGAACCCAATACTATTTTGGGGCCGTCACGAATTGAGTCCTTACAATTGGCGCCGTCTGTGGGGAGGCTTGTGTGTTGGCACTGGCAGTGGGTCGAGAAAGTCCCCCCATCACTCCCAACAGCCCGTTGTAGTGCCCTAACATAAAGTTCCAGTAGGAGCTACGTTTTTCCATTAGGGGCTACGCTTCGAAGCGTTAGTAGCGCGAATGGTTCTAGGGGCTTGGCCGAGGGGCTAATCCCCCCAAACCAATGTCCCACACCTTGGCCGAGGGGCTAATCTCCCCAAACTTAAGGTAAAAAACTAAGTTTTGGACAGAACCAAGGTATTGCATGGTCCTCGGACTCAAACCTATGGGGAAACCAACTACTTAAAAAGTTAAGTTTTGGACAGAACCAAGGTATTGCATAGTCCTCGAACTCAAACCTATGGGGAAACCAACTACTTAAAAAGCTAAGTTTTGGACAAAACCAAGGTATTGCATGGTCTTCGGACTCAAACCTATGGGGAAACCAACTACTTTAAAAGTTAAGTTTTGGATAGAACCAAGGTATTGCATGGTCCTCGGACTCAAACCTATGGGGAAACCAACTACTTAAAAAGCTATGCATGGTCCTCGGACTCAAACCTATGGAGAAACCAACCACTTAAGGAGAATTCTAGATTGCTCAGACCTATGGGATGATTATATACTAAAAGTCAGATTAAGTCCTGGACGGAATGAAGATCCCGGCCTGTCCTCGGATCCTCAGTTCTAAGGGAACTGATGCAAACGAGCGTTTAAGTTCGGTACGATCGTACTTCAATCCTTGGACCAGATGCCAAAAATGGCTAAAGCTATGAAGGATATTAAGAAGGTGGCAAAGCATCCTAGTACTTGGCGACCCGCATGGGCAGCTCATTTTGGGTTACCCCTCCTCGGATGATTACCTCCTACACAGTACCGAGCATTCAGATGTCATCTTGGTTAATCTTGGGGCCTCGGCCCTAAGTATCATTTTTTCAGGTCGGCATTATGGTGTCGGACAGTTTCAATAAGCTCGGAATAATATATTTTTCTTAACAAGGGCCTCGATCCTAAGTATCGTTTTTTCAAGTCGGCATTATTGTGCCGAATAGTTTCAATAAGCTCATAAAGATATATTTTTCTTAACAATGATTTCGGCCCTAAGTATCGTTTAGAATAAAAAAAAAAAAAAAAAGTCATATAATAGCACATCCATTCACAGCATAACTATTGTAGAAAAGAAAGAATACATAGAATAGAATAATGTTAACTTTTATTAATATAAAGAAGTAGTACAGCGTACAATGAGGGGCTTAAACAAGCCTATACAGGAAGCTAATTACAAAAACCAAAAAAAAAAAAAAAAAAAAAATACACAATAAAACGACAAATCTTTCTAAACTCTGCTCTAGTAGCGATCGTGTATGAGAGGGTGACCCCCTTTGATGGATGAGGAGAAGAAGAGGAAGAAGTAAAAGCACCAAGATGGATCTGGTGATGGGAAAGAAGAAGAAGGGGAGGCAAAAGGAGGCACTAGTGAAGGAAGAGAGGAAGAAGTAGGGATACTTAATCCCTGCGTCAACCCTAACTCCTATCACGCTGGTACCATATTAGCTATACTCGAAAGAAAGCGGATGGTACTGATGATGAGCAACCCCAGCTCAGTTGCACCAAAAATTTGATGCGATTAAGACCTGCTTCGAATTTTGGATGAAGGAAGATGAAAAATATCTTGAGTCTCTGCCTACCCTGTCCTGACCGAGCCATCTTAAGCTTCGGAGGGACACGGTGCTTCTAGAGAGGGTGTGGTTCCTTCACCCCCGCTTTTACCTCAGACATATCACACTCTAAGGTTTGATTGCGCTGATAAGGAAAACTTTGAGCGCAGCTGGAGGTTTAAGACTTTAGAAAGATTAAAGGGTCTCTATATAAAGGAAGTAACCTCTTGCCTTGCTTCTTATATGGAAGGCAAGTTTAGTGGCATTTAATCCAATCAGATTTCCAAGAAGAGCTGCAAACGAGATAGCATCCATTGAACTCCCCAACGCCGTCTATAACTGTCAGATTTGATTGGCCTCATAAAGGGAAGTTATTAAAGACGCGTCTCGTACACGGAAACGGCAGGAGCGCATCGTGAGTAAATCTAAAAGGATGTCTCGTAACCCGGCGCATTTTCTAGGTAGATGAAGAGACACCGACATTAATGAAGGACAAAGCTGGGCAAGCCATGATACAGGCCCGACATCACCAAAACCCTCCTCCCCGACCAAGAGGTCGGGCAGCAGAATTTTGAGGGGCTATTGTGGGGCCCAATAATTTGTGGCCCTGGCCCACTTTTTACATTGGGACCTAAGGCCCGAGCCGAGGAGGGATATAGCCGAGAACATATAATAAAAGTCCAAGTAACCTTGAGACATAGTTGAGGATGACTCTATCCTCGGTATCCTTGAGGCCCTCCTGAAAGAAAGGGCAAAAACGGTATAGGAATAGTTTTGGGAAAAATCTAAAATATCTGCGTTGATAGAAAAGGACCCCTGGACAGTATGGCGATAAAGGACAAAAGAAAAGCTGCCATTACTGCCATTTAATACTCTGCACCTGACAGAACCATGCTCTTCAGCTTTTACAACCACCCCCAACCACTTTGGATATGGGCTGATGGGACAAGTATCAGTCTTGGAAAGTCGAACCTACACGTGGACGTAGGATGAGGGGAACAAGCTAATATAAAAGGAGAAGCAAGCAGTCCGGAAAGGGGGGTTGGGAAAAAAGGCCAAGAACCAAAGCCTCCCAGACCGTCTCGAGGAGAAAGACTCCTCGAGCGAACATGGTTTAATTCTGTATGAACACCACGACTAACTACCGTTCGGTGACCAAGGCCTAGCCTTTCAAACCCACGCTCTACAAATTATATTATTTAGGCCCTCAACGTGCGAACCCAATACTATTTTGGGGCCGTCACGAATTGAGTCCTTACATTTTTCATAATTGTTTTCACAATTTATAAGATAGCAAGTTATTATTAATTTTTACATTAATTCATCACTAACATCACTTTATTGTTTACAATAACTTCTTACAATATCCTAAAATCTCATACTATGACATTTTATCCCTAGAATCATAGATTTCCCATCCTAAAATAGATATATATCACTCTTTTTTTTCTTTTTTTTTTAAGAAGATAGATATAAGAGCATTAGTAGCAGCCTCAATACAATTTTAGCTAAATAAATAAATAAAACTCTATTTTTACTACTTTAGCTAATTTATTTTTTACACACAAAAAGAAAAAGAAAAAGAAAAAGCATCAGCCTCAATCCTCTGTCACTATTTTATTAAAATTTATATATATATATATATATATATATATTTTTTTTTTTTCACTTCTTTCTTTCCCTATATATATATTGTAAGGACACGATTTGCGTTGGACCACAGTAGGGCTGGGTTCGCACGTAAATGGACCCGTACAATATCATTTGTAGAGAGTGGGATTGAAAGGCTAAGTCATGTTTACTCGGCTGTGGTTTTATTAAGTTGTTCATGCATGATCTAGAGGTGTTCACCCCTTTTTGGTCCTTTTCCTTCCGGAAGGATCCCCTTCTTTAGGTTGCAAATTTTCCTTTTATATTAGCATGCATTCAATTTCCTTCGTCCACGTGTAGGGTCGAACTTTCCTAGCCTGACACTTGTCCCATCAGTTTAAGACCTGAGTTGTTGGGAGTGGTTGAGTAGGCTAAAGAGACACGACTCTGTGAGAGGCAAAGCTCCGTCTAGGGCAGGTAGTTTGGGCAGCCTGTCCTAGATATTTTATATTTCTTACAAGATTATCCCTATGCCGCTTTTACCCCTTTCCTTAGTGTAGCTCTGGGCTAGCCGAGGGCTGTACCTTCCTCGGCGGTTTCTATGGCCCATTGGTGCTTTGTGTTTATTGGGCTGGGACTACTATCCTCTTCGGCCTGGGCCTTAAGTATTCCTGTGAATAGGTGGATCTGGCCCATCTGTTGTCGGGCCCCACAATAGCCCCTCAAAACCCTGCTATCCAACTCCTCGGTTGGAAAGGTGGGTTTTGATAATACCGAGACTTTATTGCGGCTCATTAAGTTCGGCCCTTGATCAACGTCGGCGACTTTTCACCTCCCCAAGGAATGCGCCGGTCTACGAGATATTTCCCTTGACTTACGCGTGATGCGTTTATTCCGTTTGGTTAGCCGTAGTGCGCTTTTAATGTCCTCCTTTTACGAGGCCTCTTAACTCTAGCGGTTACGGATAGCTTGGAGAAACGAAACGGTTTTGCATTTACTAGCAGATTTCTTAGAGGATCGGAGCGTGTCACGTACCCTCGTCTTTTTCCCCTATATAAAGAGAGAAGACAAGAAAGTGATTCTCTCATATGCGAATCCCTTAGACTTTTCTCAGAATCCACTTCTTCCCTCTGGTTATTCCTCATTCGATGACACGTCCCCCATAGTGATCAACCATGAATGAATCCCTCCTTTCCCAGAAACACCATACCTTAACGAAACTTGAGATGGCTCGGTCGGGGCAAGGGTGGTGGAGACTCAAGGTTTGTCTCCCCATTCTTTTAGCCAAAATCCGAAGCAGGGACTCATCATACCCCATTTTTGGTGTGACTGAGTCGAAAACCTCCCTTGTCATCTCCATCCGCTCTCTCATGAGCATATCTAATATGGCTCCCCTTCTCCCTCTTTTGCTCCTTTTACTTTCTTTTCATTGCTTCCCTCTTCTTCTCCTCCTTCCCGCTCATGTCCTCCATCTTCTTTTTCCCTTGCTTTTTTCAGCAACAAGAGCTTGCTGAAGTGCTTCCATGTGTTCCAATTCTTCTTCTTTGTCCTTCATTATTTTTGTATAAGGTTCTTCTCCTGATATGAGCAGTACTGAGGCAGAGATTTCAGAGAGACTTTGAAGGCGAATTCAGAAGACACTTGGTGGTTTACTTATTTATGTTACGGTTGTTGTTACTGTTTTAGCAGTTTATTTTTTTTTGTATAGGCTTGTTTAAGCCCTTCCTTGTATGTTGTAACAATTTTTCATATTAATAAAAGTGATTGTTATTCTATTTCGTATGTCTTGTTTATATACTTTAACAAATGTGAATGCGCTGCTCGGTATAATAGTATAGCATTTCAATTAATAATAAATAAGGCCAAAGTAATCGTTGATAAAAAGATGCCACGATGACTTTAACAAAACTATTATTCAACGTAGCAATCCGACCAGTGTGGAATGAGACTTATCTTAAAATTAGCCGTGATGGGTATTAAATGCTCCGATTAGATGTAAGAAGTAGCTATCCGAGGACGTGTTACCCACCGGATGAATGGCCTCTTTAGGTTGACGATCATTAGGTTGTTCTGCCATCTCCATGACACGCGAGCCTTAATCTTTTCCAGTATTTAAGCCGATGAGTTTCTTCATTTGGGCAGTTGATTTCCCAAGCAACCTGAGTCCGAGGACTTTGCAAAACCTGGGTTCTGTCCAGGACTTATGCGTTTTATCCTATGTACTTGATTTTTCCTTTTAGTTTGAGTCCGAGGACCATGCAAGCCTTAGGTTCTGTCCGAGACCAATGTTTGCATTAGTACGTGGTTTTCCCTTTTAGCTTGAGCCCGAGGACCATGCAAGCCTTAGGTCCTATCCGAGACCAATGTTTGCATTAGTACGTGGTTTTCCCTTTTAGCTCGAGTCCGGGGACCATGCAAGCCTTAGGTTCTGTCCGAGACCAATGTTTGCATTAGTACGTGGTTTTCCCTTTTAGCTTGAGTCCGGGGACCATGCAAGCCTTAGGTTCTGTCCGAGACCAATGTTTGCATTAGTACGTGGTTTTCCCTTTTAGCTTGAGTCCGGGGACCATGCAAGCCTTAGGTTCTGTCCAAGACTAATGTCTGCACTAGTACTTGGTTTCCCCTATCTTTGAGCATTTCCCGAGGTGCCCAACAGTGATTGTCCTCGGCCATGGCCGCTGCTCGGCGTCGGCCAAAGTACCTGGGCCCTTAAACAAAGCGGCCCCGGGGCCACGAATCCACCTAGCCCATGAATTAAGAGATATTTCTTCAACTTCTGGCCACGTGGTACCCTTTGATGTCATGATGACCGAAGTGCGCCTTTACGAGGTTCTTTAATCTTGTGGTTGCAGTTGATGTTGGAGGTTGAGCCAAGACTGTTTTGTCTATAGCGTTTCTCGGGACGCCACATGAGTTGACTGCCATCACCTTGTCTTTTCCAATAAATGGGAAGCAGAGAAAGTTGCTTTATATACGCACAAATCCTTCAGATTTTCTCCCACATCACAGCTTCCATATCCGGAGTTCTCCCTTCTTGGCATAACATGTTGAAAGTGAGGGTTGGGAAGAAAGAGGTATCTCCGCCGCAGAAGCGCCGTGTCTTCATGAGGCTTATAACAGTAAGGTATGGGCACAGGAAGCATAAGTTCAGGAGAGTATTCCATCTCCACCGAGGGAGAATGGCGTCTCTCCCTCTTTTAGCCAAAATCCGAAGCAGGCTCTGTTCATGCCAGCACTTTGGTATGGCAGAAGAAGGGTTTTCCTCCATCAGCGCCTCTGCTTTGCGGCAGGTGTATATTTAGAGAAAGCCCCATCACCTTTAACTCCCTGCACCTTTTCTTCAACGGTGTCAGGTTCAAGTTGGGTCTTTTTGGCTGCCTGAGTTATGGGCATGTAAGGGTGCGGGGGAAGAATAAGGTCTCGGAGCTGTAGCCAACCTTTCCTCCGACATACCTCCTCGGCTTTCTCCAGCTTTCTTGTATTTTCTTTTCTTGCTTATGTAGTAAGCTTTGACGTGGGCTGATTCCAGCTTTTCATTTGTACACTGTACTATTTCTTTATCGTAATAAAAATGGAAATTGATTTACATGTTTTAAACGTTGATCTAATGGGCAACACAACTCTGTGAACGAATGTGCTCTATGTATGTGTTGCTTAGAGAGTATTTGTGATAAAGCTACTTTGAAGCATAATCTAATCAAATCTCATCTGTCATCACTATCAGGCATTATACCGATAATTTGTAATAAATCAAAGTTACGAAACTAACCGGGATATCAGTTGGACATTCTGTGATAAGCGCGTGAATGTCGTCCAAGGCTGATGATTTATAAACAATCTATCCGAGCAGTCGACTGGGAGTTAGGGAGCTCCGATGGCGCTTTTGTGTACTTGGTTTCCCCAGAGGCTTGGGTCCGAGGACCATGCAAGGCCTTGGTTCTGTCCAAAACTTGTATGGTTCCTTTTAAGTAGTTGGTTTCCCCAGAGGCTTGAGTCCGAGGACCATGCAAGGCCTTGGTTTTGTCCAAAACTTGTATGATTCCTTTTAAGTAGTTGGTTTCCCCAGAGGCTTGAGTCCGAGGACCATGCAAGGCCTTGGTTCTGTCCAAAACTTGTATGATTCCTTTTAAGTAGTTGGTTTCCCCAGAGGCTTGAGTCCGAGGACCATGCAAGGTCTTGGTTCTGTCCAAAACTTGTATGATTCCTTTTAAGTAGTTGGTTTCCCCAGAGGCTTGAGTCCGAGGACCATGCAAGGCCTTGGTTCTGTCCAAAACTTGTATTCTCCTTTTTAAGTAGTTGGTTTCCCCAGAGGCTTGAGTCCGAGGACCATGCAAGGCCTTGGTTCTGTCCAAAACTTGTATGATTCTTTTTATTTGCTTGTTTTCTGAAGGTTTAGCTCCTCGAATAAGGTGGGGGGAGCTGGCCTGGTGTTTGAAGCCCCTAGGCTTGTCCATGTCATTGACAACGTGGAACGTAGCCCCTAGTAAGAGCTTATGTTGGAATATCAGCAATATGTCGCCGGTGATATAGGCACCTTCATAGCCCCTTGTTCGACAGAAGCTCAACTTCGCCACCGCTCGAGCTAACATGCAAGCCTCCCCACAGACGGCACCAATTGTAAGGACACGATTTGCGTTGGACCACAGTAAGGCTGGGTTCGCACGTAAATGGACCCGTACAATATCATTTGTAGAGAGTGGGATTGAAAGGCTAAGTCATGTTTACTCGGCTGTGGTTTTATTAAGTTGTTCATGCATGATCTAGAGGTGTTCACCCCTTTTTGGTCCTTTTCCTTCCGGAAGGATCCCCTTCTTTAGGTTGCAAATTTTCCTTTTATATTAGCATGCATTCAATTTCCTTCGTCCACGTGTAGGGTCGAACTTTCCTAGCCTGACACTTGTCCCATCAGTTTAAGACCTGAGTTGTTGGGAGTGGTTGAGTAGGCTAAAGAGACACGACTCTGTGAGAGGCAAAACTCCGTCTAGGGCAGGTAGTTTGGGCAGCCTGTCCTAGATATTTTATATTTCTTACAAGATTATCCCTATGCCGCTTTTACCCCTTTCCTTAGTGTAGCTCTGGGCTAGCCGAGGGCTGTACCTTCCTCGGCGGTTTCTATGGCCCATTGGTGCTTTGTGTTTATTGGGCTGGGACTACTATCCTCTTCGGCCTGGGCCTTAAGTATTCCTGTGAATAGGTGGATCTGGCCCATCTGTTGTCGGGCCCCACATATATATATATATATATATATATTTTTTTTTTTCACTTCTTTCTTTCCCATTCTGCAAGCAGTATCACCGAAAACTCATATCAAGTTATCAAACCCAGCAAATCTTTTTCGCAAGTCCCAACCCACTTCTTTGCTTCTTTTACCATTTCTCTTTCAATTGTTTGTCTTCATTTAGGATCAGCCTCCCAGTATATCTCAAGTTTCTTTTGGTAGAAACACCTATAAATAAATAAACTAAACAAATTTTCTTCTAAAAAAAAAAAAAAAACCAAACTGACACTAATTACTTGATTGTTTTATAGTAACAAGGCCCCGTTTAGTACATCTACTCAAACACATGTTTTCAGTTTTTAAATAATATTACAAGTATTTTTACACACTTTTTTACTCACACATATTTTCACATATGTTTTCAGTTTTTAAATGCATATATCAAACACCCCCAAATCTTCACAAAATATTATCGGTAACTTGTAAGTTATAAAGGATGATAAAGTGATATGGTGGTGACCTACAGGAAAATGAAAATCACTAAAAGTGTGTCAGTTAAGTTGTAATATATAAAAAACACAAATTTTGGTTATAATTTTACTTAAGATCTTTTAAGTAAAGGTATAACTATAAATTATTTTATAATATTTTTACAAATTATTGTTGTGTCAATTCTTACTGACTTTTATCTGAACCTACTACTAACATTATTTTTTCACTTACAAATAATTACTCACCAACCACATCAACAATTTGTAAAAAAATATTGCAAAATAGTTTGTAATTCTACACTTTCCATATTTTTTTTTTATTTAATGTAGATTTAATAAATGTGGATTACATTTTCTTCTTACATATTTCATGTTTAAAAAATTTCAAAAGATAAAAGATTAGTAATTATATCATTAATTAAAATTTTAAAATTTAAATTTTTATAATTTAAAATGATGCAAACAAATAAGATAACAAGAACATACAGTAAACTCTAGCCAAAAAAAAATAAAAATAAAAATGTATTAATAATATATTAGTTTGGAAAATTTTAATTACTTAATTGTAAGGACGCATAACCCAAAAAATAAATGAACTTAGGTCCAAAAAGTCAAATACAATGAATTTGTAGAAAGTGGGTTGTAAAACTTGGCTTCAATGAATCAATCAACAACTAAAATGGATTCAGATGACAAGAAAATGTAAATAGAATAGTTTAATCTAAAGAAAACTGTTCTCGGCACAGTTTGAGGAGATCAGTTCTTATATATTTCTCTCAAGTTTGATTACAAGCTCAGTTCTTGATTACAACAGTTTTTTTTCTCTTAATTTCTCGACCTCTTTTACATCAGGAGTCTCTTACATTATATATCTCCTTTTGAATAATCCTGACCCCTCCACTTGTCGATCGTCAAAGCCACTACTGGAGTGCTTGTCCCATCGGACACCCTTACAAGTCTTCTGTGAGTTTGGGCGACCAAGACAGTATTATTCAAAGGTCTTCTTCACATAAATGCGGCTAAAGAGTTAACTGTAGAGCATTCAATGTGGTGGTAACAACTTTTTCTTAGATATTTCTTAGCTCTCATTTTGTCCGGTACGTTCACCGTGCATATTTTTATTAACAGAACTTCCTAAAATGTCACTTTGGATAATAGAACTCACCTTCTGACCTTTTCTTTGTTTAGCTGAGAAGATATTCCTCCTCGGCCTATATTTGCCGGCCTTGACAACCATAACTTGTTCGTGAAGTTCTTGATCTTACTCATTCCTCACTATTAATCTATTCTCGAATCATTGTGCCTCCTCAGATAAGGTCCAAGGCCAATATATCTTTGGACATACCTCCCCACATTAATCATATCCCTTTGTTAGGCGTTAATCTTTAGGAGGAGGATTAGGATTGGACATGTTGACAACTTGACATTTGATGCTGACGTACTACAAAATAAAGGATGTTAATGGATACCTCAATTATTAATATAACTTTTTTTTTTTTTTTGGTTTTTTTTAATTTTAATTTTTCTGAATTGACGTGGGAAATAATAAGAATCCGAGGAGAAGTAGAAAAAGAAAGAGACAAAAAAAGAGCGAGCCCCCCGGAGCGTTAGCGTTTACTAGTACATATTTGCTATCTACTACTCTCTGCACCACTGTCATTCAATAAGAAACAAAGAAATATATATATAGTCAGAAATAAGTCTTCTATATTTCGTACATCCTTTGAATCAGTCCCTTCCATAACAAGCTGCTCCATCCAACCACCCTATTTATAGTCTCATCAAACCCCCTAATTCAATTCCTTTCTCAACTACCCCCACCCCATCTCTTTCCTCCATTTAACGCCTCCGTTTCGCACTCTCACTCACTCTCTCTTTCTCTCGCTCGCGCGTTTTAACGATGATAAAAAAGTGGAATTGCTTTCGTAAAAAGTCTAAGAAATCGACGGCCGAGATTGTCCCCCATGACCTCATCCTCAACAACGCCACCACCACCACCACCACCACCACCGGTACTACCGCCTGTACCGCCGCCGCCGCCGCTGTCGTCTCCACCAAATCTTCGACCGTCCGATTATACGGCTCACCGACCAGCGTCCCCGCCGCCTACATCCGATTCGCTCTCCTCCACAAGGGCGTCTCGGTCCGGTTCGTCCCCTCCGACACGCCGAATTTCGGGTCCGACGTGCCGGTTCTCCAAATCGGGTCCGAGACCGTGTCGGGCTCACTCGAGACGGTTCTGCGTTACATTGACGCGCGGTTTCCGCACCCGCCTCTGGGGGTGAGGAGCTGCGACGAGGAATACGAAGAGGAGGAGGAGGAAACGACGCCGTCGGTGGTGAGGGCGATTGCGCTGCAGCACAAGAGCATGACGTGGCACGTGGAGAGGCTGGTGAGGTGGGTGGAGGATCTGGCGACGCGTGGAGGGAAGGGGAGTGTGGATCCGACGGTGGGGAGCCCGCGCATGGAGATGAAGAAGCTCGCGAGGAGCTACTCGGAGCTGCTGGAAGTGTTGTTGGAGCACGCTCAGATGGAGGAGAGAGTCGTGTTTCCGATCTTGGAGAAGGCTGATCGAGGTAAGGACCGTTATTTAATACGAACACGTGTCGAGTTTTAATTGGTTACAGTTGTTCCACTCAAAACTGGGTTACGTGTTACCCTCAAAACTTCTTGTTTCTTGTTATTGGATCCACTTATATTATTAGTCACACCAATCGCACCAGAGTATTTCATTTGTTATTTTATTCTAAAGTTAAAGCTAATTGAAACTGACATTATACTAGTTTAGTTTATTAGAAAGTGAAACTTTGACTTATCCATTATATGATTATGATTATATGCATGAAACTTTATGAAGGGTAGGGGTTAAAACTTAAAACATAATTAATTGATATCATTGAGCTCCTCATTTGGTTCCATTATGGTCTTATTATTGTTTTTTTTTTTAGAAAGAACACTAATTATTTTTAAGAAATAATGGCCGATTCGGCCTCCATCCACACCGCAAACCCGCTAACATGTCTAGCAATATTATCGGTGACACTTATAAATTCTATCTTTTGGAAAAGTTTAAACATAAATGGTAAGAATTATCTCTTTTTTAAGTAACTAAGAGAATATTTGAAAACCTGTCTAGGTGGGGTGCTTTTCCTCCTAATAAAGCCGAGTGTGGAAACTTGAGCAGCACCCCTTTCTCTAACTTTTTCTTTTAGTAGAGGATGGACCCTCCTATGTACTTGTTTTACCTGCTTTGGCATCTTCCCATTTGGAGTTATCCCACCAAATTAAAATGAAAACAAAAGGCATAAATTTCACAGTCAATTGTTAAATATGTTGTGAAAGCAATCAAAGATGGTTACATTTCTCATTCTCTGGTAATTATCAATTCATCTAAGTTCGTTGAGATGCTAGTAAGTTTTGGGGGAGGTGAAAGTAGCTTATTTTTTAAGGAAAGCACTTACTAAAGATACTTGTAAATAATCATGATGATGCAGGAATATGTAAAGCTGCAAACGAGGAACATGCAAGGGACCTACCCATCATGAATGGTATCAAAGAAGGCATTAAATCTATTGGAGTTATGGACTCAGGGAGCCCTGACTACCAAGAGGCTCTCTCCAACCTTTCCACTAGGCTCAAATCATTGCAGGTGAGGACTGCTTTATACATAGTGGCATTGAGAACCACTAGATAATGCTTGCCAATGAAAAGATCGAATATTATAATGAGACATGATTTACACCGGTGAAGAATCCTATTTAATTTTTTTTTATACTTGAAGTGCAAGAAAAGATTCACAACCACAAGCACTTTGCCTTTGGTGCTATATGCTATGAGTGTGGTGCTAATTTGGATTCTTCGTTTTTTGTACTGTGCCACAGGAGAATTCTAAACAGCACTTCATGGAGGAGGACAAAGATTTACTACCTTTCATGGAGGCAGTGGAGCTCAACAAGGAGCAGCAGAAGAGGGTATTGGAGCAGTGTTTGGATGTCATGCAAGGGACTCACTCACATTTGTTTAATTTTCTTCTTGAAGGTCTCCTCCCTTGCGAAGCAATGCAATACTTGGACTTGTTCATTAGCTGCAATGACAGAGAACGAACAGCCTCCACGCAAAAATTGATAATTGATTAAGATCCAATTTTTGTCTCTGATAAAATATATATGCAGGAATAAGTCACTGGATATATCATGTTCATAGAAAGTAGAAATAATGAGCGTTATCTTTTTTCATTTCTTATATAGTCGAAAGAAATGTTATAGTTTTGTGATGCTGGCATGGCCTGTGGCCTGTGGCTTGTGGGCATACTATGTAGAGTCTGGTATTGTAGTTTAGAAGGATTTTGGGTGGTTGGAATTGCTGTGGTGTTGACCGGGAGAGGGGTGCGATGATGTTGAATTGATGTTACATAACCTGGTCATTATGCTCTCAAGGAATACGTATTGAAAATGAGCTTGTACAGAAGTTGAATTAAATTTAGATAGAATGGTACCTTTTGAAGTTGATGGGGATAAATAAAAGGTGGAAGTGATTTCATGATCATGCATGTATTTGTAGGAAATTAGCTAATTTTATATGTCTAGAGTCTGGACTCTGTATCATGTGACTCCTTTTCAAAAATATAAATAAATAAATTGAATTGCTTCCCCTAGTTCCCTAGTTCCATGTGTATTATCTCTTTCAACTCTGTTGTGTCCCGAAGAAAGCTTTTTTCTCCCAAAGTTGGGCTAAACTGTATCATATACTCCTTTTCAAAATATAAATTGAATAGCTCCCCTTGTTCCATGGGTATTTTCTCTACCAACTCTTTTGTGTCCAAGGCCAGCATGAGTAGGGTGAGGTTTGGGCTTCAAATCGTATTTTTGCCAGAAAGTAAAGAGAGTTTTTCCTCCCACTCAAACTTGGGCTAAATATATGCAACTTCCTTGCTTAGGCCTTTAAAGGCCTGAAGGCCTAGGAAGACTGACCCATGTATTTTGTACGGCTGTAAATTAGCGGAATTGTATATTAAAAACTTGAAATTGACAATTTTATTTTATTTTGAGACTTCTCAAAAAAAGAAAAAAAATCAAAGGTCTTAGAAACATCACATGTGTGCTGAGTTGGAGTTTAAGAAAGACTATATACTTTCTTGTAATGTACTAGATTATTTATAATAGTGATATGTGGTGGACATACGTCTCCATCATAATAGGTGTAATGCACTGGACTCAATTTTTGTCTTATTTCAAATATGAGTTGAATTTGAACTTATTAATAAATAAAGTATATTATATATTTAAATTTATTTTATTTTCTTGTTAAATAAGTCAAAGTTTGTTTAATGACCTAATTTACTAACTTATATTCTTTTCCAAATTCCAATTTATAGTAAACATAACAACTAAATTTTTACCCTTTCACAAATGTAAGTTAATTATCATTAATTAAATTATATTATTTGGGTTGAATAGAATGAATTTCATTTATGAACTTACAAAAATAGATTCATCAGTGTTACAGTGTTAAAAATGATATAATTTTAATTATCAATAAATTACAAATAATAATTTGGTCCCTAATAAACTTATTTACAATCCAAAAGTAAATGCATGAGTTTGGTAGTAGGCTTTGGGGAGACTTTGTTTTGGGGAGACTTTGTTTAGAGCGTTTGGAGTTTGGAAAAACATTTGCCATCACAAATTTGACTTCTTGTCAAATTTATTTATTTATTTATTTTTATATATTTCAAATTCATTGCCTTTTTGGAATGAATATATATTGAAGTGAAGTAAACTCTTGACTCATAAATTCCCAAAGAAAAATAAAGATTTAAATGATTAAAAAAATGTCAACAGTTTTTTTTTTTTTTAAATCTTAATCTGAGAAGATGTTCAGGATCGAAATCACTTTCTTCTCTGATTATTGAATTATCAAAAAATTTAATTTTTTTTTTATATTTGGATTAATGGTTAATAAAATTAAGTTGATGACAGAAATACTAAAGTACAGTGATATTATTTATTTAATTTAAAAATGAATTTCACATAAAGTTCCTGCCAGTCCAAGCGGCCAAAGCCAAAACATTTTAGCTGCTTTGCTTTGGTGGCGGGAAATCGAAAAGGCCCCTTCTTGTTTTGTTTCTGAGAAGAAAGAGAAAGAGTGAGAGAGAGAGAGTGGCGACTGTGTCTGAGTCTGAGTCTGAGTCTGAGAGTGAGCAAGAATGGGATCGGAGGAGGCCAGTAGTGTGCCGAAATGGGCATCAAAGCCTTGCATTATGGGCATTGACGAAGCTGGACGAGGCCCTGTTTTAGGTTTCACCTTCTTTACTTTTTCCTGTTCTTCACAACCCACTTTTTCTTTCTCTCTCTCTCTTTTCTAAATTTGTGGTTTTTTGACAACTTTTTTTTTTTTTTTTTTTAATTTCTCAGGACCCATGGTGTACGGCTGCTTGTACTGTGCTCTCTCCTATCAGAAAACTCTTTCCTCCTTGAACTTCGCAGGTTTTTCTTCTTCTCTTCTCATAGTTTTTTTTTTTAATTTATGGTAGAAAAGTAATGGTTATGCTTTCTTGGGTCTTTTGATTTTCCTTTAGTAATGTGATGTCGAAGAACGCACTCTATAAAATTGTTAATTAAAAAAAAAAAAAAAATTATTTTTCACATTCATTTTAACTAGGATCAAAGTTACACATTAATATTTAATTCGACTGAAGTTGATACAAATAAGTTGTTGTGAGACTTTGAAAATGTCAAATCTTGTCTTCAAAGATGAAAGTTCATAGGGGTGTGGTGGGTGACCTCTTAAGTTCCTTTGTCTTTATAAGTCTTTTTTACAGGATTAAGAATATAGTAGTGAGTGACTACATAATCGAAAATATTTACTTTTTACATGCCACATAAATCTTTCTAATTGCGCATAAAGACACTATCTTTAATTATGCACATAAGCCTCTCTTTTTCTTTGAATTTCTTCTAATGAGGTCTGTCTAGTTTAGTTGTAGTCATAATCACAAATTAAGCATAGCCAATGAGTTGAGCTTGTGTTAAGATTACTAATAAAGAGAAAACGTAAATTTTATAGAATAGCGGAAAAGAATACATGTGACCAACCATGAATAGTCTTTTGAGGATGCATAACCGACCCCCATATTTTGGAACTAAGATTTGGTTGTTGTTGTTGTAGAGAAAGCAAGTATTTTGATATAGAAAACACGTAATCTCACCGTGGAGATGAATGGTTGCAAACTTAATTTCTTTTATCTTTAGTTCTAGGAAAACCATATAGCTAACCAACCTAAGTTGGGCTTCAAGATTTTTTTGGTTGACATTTGACTTGATATATAGCTTCAAGTTTATTGATTTTAAATTTTCTTTTATTATCTTCCGTTTATTTATGACTCTATTTAACATTCTGGTTAAGGCATTAGTTTGTATTTCATGTGACTTTCACTTCCTTGACAACAAGAAACCTAGGGGTTTGCAAGACTAAGTAGGTGCTTCATTTGCTTGATGTTCTGCCCATTTTAGAATCATTTATGCCATGATTACTGATTTTATGACAAAGGGCTGAATTAAACCGATGAGATATAGCTCAATTGACACCTCGTTCTTCCATAATCATTCGTTGGAGGGTGAGTTTGTGGGTTCAAGACCCACTAGGTTTGTGCGTAACTTACCAATAAAAATGCGGGTAAGGAAAAAATAACTCTGGATGCCTTCTTTAATGTCAATTTAATTGTGAAAATGACTATACCGGTTGTGGAGTTTGGTTTTTACATCTTTTGGGATTTCATGGGTCTTGCCAAGATCGGTTGCGGATACTCTCTTTGGTTGGTGGAATTGGCTTGGAAAGCATTCGTCTAGCATTTGGAATTTAGCTCCATTGTGCTTAATGTGGTGTCTTTGGAGGGAGCGAAATTGGAGGACGTTTGAGGACATGGAAAGTTCGAATGACCAACTATTGGCTTCTTTCAATGGCTCTCTGTTTGACTGGTCTAGGGCTTGGGGACTCACCACTAGTAACTCCCTCCCTAAGTTCCTTAGCTCTCTCCTTTGTAATTAGTATCTTTTCCTTTATTTTTTTTTTCTCTGACTTATGACTTTCTGCATAAGGTAGTGTTCTTGAATATATATCTTTATTACTTATAAAAAAAAAAGGGTCTAGTTAGCAGCTGTTCTGTAGTGCTATCATGTAAGGAGAAAAAGCGGCTCCCAAAGTTTTTGACTTCTACCTATGTATTTCAATTATGAATTTAGATAACAATGGTAATAATGAACTGCTTGTCCATTCAATATGGTTTCAGAAATCACGTCCCACTCAATGATTAGATTTTCTGTTTTATTCTCTGCAGATTCAAAGACACTAAAAGAAGAGAAGAGGGAGGAATTATTTGAAAATTTAAAGGCTGATGAATCAATTGGATGGGCTGTTGATGTGATAGATCCAAAGGAGCTCTCAGCTAAAATGCTAAAGAAGTTAGAAAAGAATATTTGAATCTCTAGTTTTTTGTTTCTAATAGATTGTTGTTTCTACTGATTTATGTTTGTTTGTTTGTTTATCAACAGGAATAAGATAAATCTTAATGAAATATCACATGATTCTGCAATTGGCCTCGTCGTTAGGGTACTAAATTTGGGAGTTCTTCTAACTGAGGTAAAAGTCATTACAACTTTTGTGAATTCATTGTTGCTTAATACATGTTTGTTGATTTCAACGGCTGTATCAAATACATTGAACCAAATATAGCAAGGACTAAGTGACTGGATGCTGTATGGATTTTGCAATGTGCCATTAGATTATCTGTCTAGTATTATGCTACTGGATGTATTATCAAAATTCAAATGAGTATATTCGTTTGCAGACATTTGCAAGGGGGGAAAATGATAGAATATGATCAAAGAATTATGTCGAACGAGGGGGATGCATACCATTTTGTGGAATATTAAAAATCAAATAACTAGGGAGTGGTGTACTGCAAACAAAATGCTATTGGTAGTAAGCGTTCTTCATTGTTGCCTCAATGCTTCATGAACACAGAGCACCTTTGGTTTTCTCTTTTTATAATTTTAATCTACTAACCTGAGAAACAGATGTAGTAACGAATTACAAATTTCTTAACATATATATAGGCCAAGAAAAAAAAAGGGTGCTCTGTTGACACTTATTCTTTGAATTTTGTGGGGTCAGCTCAACCCCTTTAAATGATGCCATGATAAAAATGGAAAACATCTATGCATGCATATGTTTCAGGTTTATGTAGATACAGTGGGGGATCCTGAGAAGTACAGAACAAAACTGTCTGAAAGGTTTCCTTCTATCAAATTTGTGGTTGCAAAGAAGGCGGATAGTCTTTATCCAGTTGTGAGTGGAGCAAGCATAGTTGCAAAGGTTATTACCTTCTCCAAATTACCTCCCATTTAAAAATATACATTGACCACTTCTGAAATTATCTTTCATTCAATCATGCAGGTCACAAGAGATAGAGCTGTGCGAGACTGGGTGCTTGATGAAACAGCAGATAACATCCAAAGAAACTTTGGTTCTGGATACCCTGGAGGTGAAAAATGCTCTAATTCTCTATTCTGTATGTTGTTTGTTACTATTGGATGGTTATTGTAGTATGAGGAATCTGGTGTTGTTTCATTTATAGATCCTGAAACCAAGGCCTGGTTAGAGAATCACAAACACCCTATTTTTGGATTCCCGTCATTGGTCCGTTTTAGTTGGGGTACCTGCACTCCCTACTTCAAGAATCTTGTTGAAGTCTTATGGTCAGTCCTCTTCTACCATTCTCTTGGCAATTTCTGTTTCTGTTGTTTTAGCATTAATTCATCTTGAGCATGTACCTGCACATGTATATACCATTTGTCAATGGCCATATGTATTGTTACCTGTTCTATAATCTAGATCACACATGATTGATACTATGAAGGCATACCTAATTCTATTATAATTGTTATTGACTCTGGGGTGATGTGATATTAAAAGATCAAATACAGATTTTATTGACATACTTTGTAAGAAGCTGTATACAGTTTCTTCAGAACCTATTTTTTCCAAAACCAATCCAAGGCCAGAGTAAAAATTTGGCTATATCGGTCTGGCTTCAAGCACAATAGTCAGAAGTCAGCACAAGCAGTGAAAGAATACCATGCAACTTTAAAAAATAAAAATAAAACAAGACATCAAAGATAACAGCATGCAAGATATTTAAAGACGGTGGAGGATGTCCTACACTCCGGTAACTATAAATTGATGAAGGGCATTATTGGACTCTTTGACTATCTTGATTAGGATTCAGTAGCCTGTTTGATGACTCTTGATCTCCTTAGCAATGTAGTGTCAGTTTCGTTATCCTTCTATACTGAATACTTAGTTTTAGGTCTAAGCCTGTATGTTAACCAGGCTTGAGTTTGCTGAGTTCCTTTGCAACTAATGTCATTAATTGTTAGTCTGGTTTCTTTTATAGTTCATATAGATATTTAGATTTCTGCGAGGTATAGAAGTTATATAGGACACTATGGATTTCTTCTCATATTGCTTTCTATCATTTATTAAAGACTGATCAAGGATGGCATCAACTCAATCAACCCCCGCTCTTTTTATTTCTTTCTCTCCTTATTGATTTGCAATAGAAGACTGACTTAACATTATTATATTTTCCATTTAATAGGAAATTTAATTTTCTGTAACTCTTAATATCTTACATTTGGAGTGAATGAGAAAATAATAGGAACTTTCTTGATGTGCCTTTATTGAGTTGAGCCAAGAACTTTATATCATTTTCTTGAGGCTCTCTCTCTGTGTGGCCAAGCAAGGGAACTTCAGATATACCTTTGTCGATTTGAGCCAAAGCTGACGCATGTTAGAACTTTCTTGTGCAAACATATGAGTACCTTAAGAGTTCTAGAGCATCCCATTTTTAATTAGCAACCTTGTCATCTTTTGGTGGCCAATTGCATAACCTTGGGAGTGTTAAATTATTTAATTTGATAATTCACTTGAATGATGAACTTTCTTAATTTATTTTCATGGTATCTTCTACTTCATTTCCCTTCTATTTGATTATCTTTGCTAAAAAAAGAAAAAATTTCACTTTGTGCTGTTGGAAGCGTTGTTTTGAAGTTACCCTAATTTAGAAAAAACAGTTATCAAAAACTGTCTTTCTGAAAAATAAAAGAGCAAGTCAGGTAGTTCATAACATTACCCTTTAAGGGAGCTTTGTTTGTCCTTTTTTTTTTTTTTTTTAAAAAAAAAAAAAAATTCTCTTTTGCTGCTGGAGATTTTATTAGGGGCATAGCTATGACTAAAAGGTGTCAACTTCATGTTCAATCAGAAGATCTTCTTGAGCAAGTATTTTTTAGTTTGCCCAATTTCATGATGAATACCTTTGTGGATTATCCGAGACTTCAACAGGCTCTTTCTGAACTAGCAGTTTGATTTTTTCTTTTCTCACTTTTTTGTGAAAAAACCAAAATCAGAAGAAAATTAGAACCACTTTCCATTGAAGAGGGATGCACCTCTATGACTTACAACATTAATGTCGGAGTTTACTAATTCGAAATTGTTTGATTGGTTTAATGTGTGGTCTTTCAAGTAGCATTTCCATTTTAGATAATAGAATCACTTTACTCTTGTGCATAATTATTTTAGGTTATGTTGTGTTCATCATTGTGAACATGAAGTAATCTTGTGTTTTAATGAAGTGTGAGTTTGGGAAGCGCGTTTTGCGTGTTTTCCAGCGGCTACTTTTTTTTAATGGGTCCATGGGCACTGTTCATGGGACCCGCAACTTGGGAAAAATGCAAATTTAACTTTAAAACTGGGTCTCACGGCACTATTCACATATTTAAAAATTATTTTGCTACTGTGTTTTTAGCTTTCAGCAATAAGCGGTATTCAAACAGACCTGAAATATCTTTACTTATAACCAAAAAAAATGATATCAGTATGATACTGAGAATTTGATAACTATGCATTGGTGCAATATTTGTGCAGTTTATCAACAGCCATTACTACACCCCCTTCTCCACCCTGAATCCTTTATGTCAATTTTCATTTGATTTTAATTTTATGGTTGTTTCCACAGGGAATCTGATCAAATGGATGAAGATGGTTCTAGCAGTAGTAATGGCAAGAGGCAATTGAAATTAAGCAATGTTGGGATAACTTCATCCAAGAGGAAGAGTGAAGAAATTGAATCAAGTGGTAAAGGACGCTGCAAGTTTTTCCAAGCTCGCAAACTTGAGCAACTTGCTCATTTCTAACTCAACACATTTTTTACATTTTCTGGTAACTTATCTTCTTGGATTCAATTTGATGATTGTAAGATTATGCCTTCACATGCAATTTTACTGACATATATACAGAATAGATAGGGAATTCCAGGTGTGCTAGATGTATACTAATGAAGCGGGAATTGGCTTTAGTAATATGATTGAACTATTATGGAATATTATTACAAAGGGTAGCTTGTTGTATAAATTATACCTCTCACTTAGTGGTACTGAAGTGTACGTGGTAGTGGATTTAAGCTAATGGACTACCCATAAATTTGGTTGCCCCTGATGTGTCAATGTGATCAATTGTTGTTGGCGTGCTCATATATTGGTGGAAAGCGATAGCACAAAGGACATAAGAGCAAAAATGACATAAGATATTTACATGGAAAACCCCTTTGCCTGAGCACGAGGGGTGAAAAACCATGGTTTTGAAGTAGAGTAGAACTCTACTTCCAGCCACCATATTACTTGAAGAAAAATGACAAGCAACAAGAACAGTATAATGTGCACAATGAGCTATGGGAGTGAGTGTGTTGTGCTCTCTAGCTCTTAGTTAACTTGTGTCTGTGGGGATCGGCCCTTACCCTTTTATAGGCTAAGGGCAGAGGTGATCCCTTTATAGGCGTAAGGCTCTCATTGGATGCAAATATAATATTATTACAAATTCCTTAGCATTCTGCCATGCCGTTCTCTGCCGAGTAGTGGTGCACAATTCGGTGTTTGTATTAGGTTACATTCTTTATAACCTGCAGCAGCGACCCTGCACTCACCTCTTTGTTTGGAGAAGGTATCTCATGAGACATCTCTTTCACAACATGTGAGACCCACGCATGCTGTGAGATATCTTATAAGACCATCTCATAAGATAATTTTTTCTTTGTCGTATCCAACCTCTCATCTTGCCAGTGTACACAACATTGGGTCCTTGCATGTGGACCTACTCTTCTTCTTGCCAACATAGTGCAACAAGTCCTTGAGCCTTTGTCTTGACCTTTGGTTTGCCTTCAGCCTCTGCCAATACCTCAAGGACATTGTACCATGTATTTCCCAAACTGTCCTTAAATACTCGGAATATTCTTCAAACAGATGCACGGCTGATATTTAATGATCTTCATGGACACATGGATGGCTAAGATGAACTATAGTTGGACTTTTAGTAAAATAACCATAATGCTCATGCCATTAAGGCCTTAGGTCAGTTTTGGTCTGTACTCTGTACATGGAGAAATCCCTGTCTATGGCCCTTAGGATTCAATATTGCACCGTTCTTTTTGAGTCAGTCTTTTGCTAATGCATATCGCTGATGCAGTTAGAAACAAATCGTCTAAAATACATTTTGACCCATGTATATTATATTAACTGAACAAATTGGTGCACAAACATGCACATTTACGCATATTAGTATTTTTTTTTTATAGATCCTCAACAAGGCTTGATTGGTTAAAATGATTAAACTGCTGGAGTGTTCAACACGGCTAAACACAGGTTCATATGACAAGATCTAAAATTTCTGAACAATATTAGAGCTGCAGAATTCTTGGTCGTACTCTTCTCTTTTTTTTCTTTTTTTTTTTTTTTTTTTTTTTTTTTTTTCACTTTATTTATTGATAAGGTACCTATGCATCTAGTGGGTTTTGAACTTACGACCTTACTCTTCACTCAATTTGGAATGTCATTTGACTTAGAGCTCATTGGTGTACTCATTTTCACTTTCTATTATCATCTCTCTGTAGAAAAATCTTCCTAGCATCCAGTCCAAGACTCAATCTATGCTCATAATTGAAAGAAGCGAACAAATGAGCAAGGTCATTATACTAATTATTCTATCTATCGTCTGGTCTCTAGCACTGCCTCCCCCCTTCTCTTTCACACACACAAAATCCTATTGGTGCTTGTGAACTTGCATGGACAAGTAAGGGTGCATGCTCACATGCACGCACTCTCTTTCAAAAATCATCTGGTTTTTGTTTTTCCTCGTCTCTTAGGATTCATGTGTATACTTTATTTTGGAAACATCTTTACCTTGCACCCTTCAACATGTTAGGAATCTATTGCCATTGAGTTGTAATTACACAATTGTGCTATATTGGTTGTAACAGATAGTTACTTACTATGGGTTAATGTTTGTTACATTTACTATGGGTTAATGTTTAGAGGGATGTGTGGTTAAGTAGTGGTAAAAGGGTAGTGTACATTGGGGGTTAGTTAGTGGACCATGAGTTAGTTAGAATGGTCTACGGGTATAGGGGATAAAGGTTGTAACAGAGGGATTGATTGTGAATAATAATGCTCATTCAGTTTACTCTCTCTCTCTCTCTCTCTTCCATGGAGGTCAAGTCCCCTTGAAGTGACCAACATCTTTCTCTGCTTAATCCATTAGAAAAAACCTTAACATTTGGTATCAAAGCCTCTGATCCTTTCACACCACCATGACAGAAACTCATTCCACTTCACAAAATTCCAATTCACAAAATTCAGACAAATAGAATTTAGAGAAAATTGCGGCTTTAGTGAGGATTTTCGAGAATCATGAACTTGTATTACAAGAAATCCAGAAGCAATTGCAAACCATTACTGGGTTTATGCAAAAGGTCGCTGAAACAGAGGAAAAACGGCAACAGATTCCAAATTCAAGTTCTCAAGCTCTTCTTATCAACAATAATGGGGGAATTTTAGAGTCTTCACCCCTCAATTCTATCAAGAACCTAAGATTGGACTTTCCAAAATTCCATGGAGAAGACCCCGCTTGTTGGGTTTATAAGACCAACCAATTTTTTTCATATCATAACACCCCAGAGCACCAGAAGGTGATGATGGCTTCATATCATCTTGAGGAAGAAGCTCTTATTTGGTTTCAGGATGCAAAGCAAACAGGTGGGTTTAGTAGCTAGGAGGTCTTTGTTAAAGCTCTGCAGACGCATTTTGGTGTCACTGCTTATGATGATCCCATGGAGGCTCTTACTAGACTCAAACAGACTTCCACTGTGATTGCTTACAAAGGTAACTTCGAAATTTTGTCAAATAGAATCTTGGGTTTATCTGAGACACACAAATTGAGTTGTTTTCTAAGTGGGTTAAAGGATGAAATCAGACTACCTATTAGGATGTTGGTTCCTAAAACTCTTAATGAGGTTGATTCTAGGAGCACCCATAATTTTTTGGATGCTGTTGAGTTACCTATGCTACACTTGCACTTGGATACCTCTCAGATATTAGAGGTTAGAGTGGCTGATGGCATAGTTCTTAAGACTATAGGAAGCTGTCATGGGGTCAATATCACTTTGCAAGGACATAGGTTTGTATTGGACTTTAATGTCTTACATTTTGGGGGTTGTGAGGTAGTTTTAGGTAACCCATGGCTGAGTACTTTGGGGGTAATCAGTTGGGATTTCTAGTTGTTGACTATGGAGTTTCTATATTTGGGAAAAAGAGTGTTCCTCAAGGGATTGCAACCTGCTTCCTCGACCATTTCTGATGCTAGCAAGCTTTTCAGTGGGTCAACCAGGAAGGGTTTAGTACTACAAATTACTGTTGCAGCCCCTATTCCCTCTGACCAACCTCACTTTCCACCAGTGCTGGCAGACTTGTTGAGTGAATTCTTCAAGGTTTTTGCTGTTCCTACTGGCTTGCCACCTATCAGAGGTCATGAACATAGCATCAACCTCAAGGAAGGAACCTTGCCTGTTTGTGAAAGGCCATACAGGTATCCTCATTTTCAAAATCTGAAATTGAAAAGATAGTAAATGAGTTGCTAGAATTAGGGTCAATACAGCCTAGCCAAAGCCCATTTTCTTCACCTGTTTTGCTTGTGAGGAAAGCTGATGGAAGCTGGCATATGTGAATAGACTCTAGGGCTCTTAATAAGGCTACTATTAAAGACAAATTTCCAATTCTAGTTGTAGATGAGCTATTAGATGAATTGGCAGGTGCCTCAGTATTTTCTAAGTTGGACCTCAGGTTAAGTTATCACTAGATTAGGAAGAAGAGTGAGGATGTTCCTAAAACTGCTTTTAGAACTCATGAAGGACATTATGAGTTTTTGGTTATGCCCTTTGGGTTGACTAATGCACCATCCACCTTTCAGGCCTTAATGATCTCTATCTTTAGACCCTATTTGAGGAAATTTGTCCTAGTGTTTTTTGATGATATTTTAGTTTACGGTCAGTCCATGGATGCTCATGTATCTCATCTTAGAACTGTTTTAGAGGTGTTGTTGTCTAACTAGCTATATGCCAAGCAGTCCAAGTGTGTTTGGCTGTACTGAGATTGAGTATTTGGGTCATGTCATATCTGGGGAGGGTGTCAAGGTAGATCCCAAGAAGATTTCAGCTATGGTTTAATGGCCTATACCTGATTCTGTCAAGGCTTTGAGAGGGTTTTTAGGGCTGGCTGGCTATTATAAGAAATTCATTAAGGGGTATGGGACCATTGACCAACCCTTGACTGATCTCCTTAAAAAGGATTCCTTCCATTGGAGTGATAAGGCTTTGGAAGCTTTTACAAAGTTAAAGGAGGCTGTGACTCAGCCCCCTGTGTTGGCTCTTCCAGATTTTTCTAGGCCATTTATCATTGAGTGTGATGCTTCAGGGAAGGGTTTGGGAGCTGTGCTCATGCAGGATTAGAGACCAATAGCCTTCCATAGTCAGGCTTTGAAAGATAAATACATTCATTTATCTACTTATGAAACTGAGTTGATGGCTTTAGCTTCTACAGTTAAAAAATGGAGGTCTTACTTGCTGGGAAGACCTTTTGTGGTTAAGACAAATCATCAGAGTCTTTAAGTTCCTGTTGGAACAGAGGATTGCTACACCATCTCAACAAAAGTGGCTTGCTAAACTCTTGGGATATGCCTTTGTGGTGGAATATAAAAAATGGTGTGATAATAGGGTGGCAGATGCCTTGTCATGAATTTTTTGGACCTGTTTCTGATCTGTCTACTTCTAATTCTGATTCCAAAGCAAGTTGCCTAATGCTTTTGACAGTTCCTGATCCTACTTGGTTGAAGGTGTTGAAAGATAGTTACTCCTCGGATGAGTTTGTCCAACAGCTCATTGCTACTGTCCAGGCAAGGACCCCCCACCTACGGGCTTCACTTTTCAGAATGGATTGTTAATTTACAAGGGCAGGTTTTACATTGGTCCATCTTGTCCTCTTAAGCTTCAATTTCTGCATCATGTCCATAGCAGCCCCTTAGCAGGTCATTCTGGGTTCTTAAAGTCTTATCGAAGGGCTAAGAGTGATTTTTATTGGCAAGGGATGAAGACTGACCTCAAGAAATTTATCAGAGATTGTGATACTTGCTAGAGGATCAAGTCTGATACCTCTTCTCCAGCTGGACTACTTTAACCATTGTCTATTCCTAATACTCCTTGGACTGATGTGAGCCTAGATTTTGTGGAGGGCCTTCCTAAATCCATGGGGTTTGAAGTCATCTTGGTGTTGGTGGACAGATTAACTAAGTATGTGCATTTTGTTCCTGTCTCACATCCATATAGTGCAGCCAAAATTGCTTCCCTTTACATGCAACATGTTTTCAAATTACATGGAATGCCTTCTTCCATTGTAAGTGACAGAGATGCCACTTTTACTTTTTTGTTTTGGTCTGAGTTATTTAGACTACAAGGCACTGTTTTGGCCATGTCCACTGCCTATCACCCTCAAATAGATGTGCAGACTGAGATTGTGAACAAGTGCTTGGAACAATACTTGAGGGCTTTTACCAGTGATAGACCTCATCAATGGGCTTCTTGGTTACCCTTGGCAGAATTCTGATTCAATTCCTCATTTCATGCCAGTTTGAAGCTAACCCCTTTTGAGGCTTTGTATGGCTTTCCTCCCCTTAAGCTCCAAATTTATGTTCTTGGTACAACTAGGGTGGATGCACTAGACTCTTTGTTAAGTCAAAGGCAGGCTGTTTTGAACATCTTAAGGGATCATTTGGCTACTGCTCAAGATAGGATGAAGACACAAGCAGATGAGCATAGGCAGGATAGGTTCTTTGCAATGGGGGATTGGGTTTTTCTGAGATTGCAACCCTATAGGCAGCAGTCATTAGCTTCCAAAGGAAGGTGGAAGTTGTCTCCAAGATATTTTGGACCATTTAAGGTGTTGCAGAGAATTAGGAGTGTGTCTTACAAGTTGGAATTGCCCCCAAAATCAAAGATTCACCTTGTGTTCCATGTGTCTTGTCTGAAGTTGAAATTGGGCTAGCATGTAACACCCTTACCTACCTTGCCTCCAGTTGATGATTCAGGGCAAGTGTATACTGAACCTGTTGCAATTTTGCAAACCAGGGGTAAGTCCTTGAGGTCCAGGGTCATAACTGAAGTGTTGGTGCAGTGGTTAGGTGCCTCACTTGAAGATGCAACCTGGGAGTCTCTTCATCAGTTGCAGCTCTCTTTCCCTCACCTTGGGGGCAAGTTGCTTTGAAAGGGAGGGGTAATGTTAGGAATCTATTGCCATTGAGTTGTAATTACACAATTGTGCTATATTGGTTGTAACAGATAGTTGGTTACTATGGGTTAATGTTTGTTACATTGGTTAATAGAGGGATGTGTGGTTAAGTAGTAGTAAAAGGGGAGTGTACACTGGGGGTTAGTTAGTGGACCATGAGTGAGTTAGAATGGTCTACGGGTATAGGGGATAAAGGTTGTAACAGAGGGGTTCATTGTGAATAATAATGCTCATTCAGTTTACTCTCTCTCTCTCTCTACTCTGGCATGGAGGTCAGGTCCCCTTGAAGTGACCAACATCTTTCTCTGCTTAATCCATTAGAAAAAACCTTAACACAACACCAAGCATTGATCTAAACAAGGCAAATGCAATTAATACATGCAAACAAGCTTATATCTGCATAATTTTAAGATATCAAACGAAAAACATTTACCAAAGTCAACACAATACAGGGTTGTTATTTACAGCAAAACATTAATCTAAAAAGCTTACAACAAACAACCCATACAAAGTAGAAGCAACGTATATATCTTCTTCATTTTAGCAAATAAAAATGTGTAATGAGAGACCCCACGGTCACTGCAACCAAGGTTGAAATTCCTATGGAGTTTTGGTTGCAGTTGCCAGATCCACGGTGATGGTTCTGACGATTATTTGCGGCACCTGCTACATATACTGGGATGAAATTTCTACCTCCTTGTGCAGGTGAGCTTGACCCACCATTATGTCCACTCTCACCAGCGCCAGCGGATCCACCACCGGCGGCATGTTCAAACTTGCTGCTATGTTTTATAGCACTTCTTCCACTATTACCAATATAACTGCTGTCATGACTATGTGCAACTTTTGCTCCCAAGTGAGTTTCCTGCAAAGAATCTGCAAAAGTATTAGAAATTACCTAGCATAGACCAATACTTGGAAAAGGTGTCATGGAAGGACTTTGCCTCGAACATGATTGGGAACAGATGGATGCCAAAAGGTTCTTCATGAAGCTGGCTTTGCGTTTGACATAGGGGACAAATATGGGGGAAGATAAATAAAAATAAAACCTATGATGATAAATAGATCTTGAAGTTTTTTATTACTGACACATGCTATCAATGGCATCACAGAGAGGCAAGCCTTTGTGCGCTTCAAGCTTAAGCTAAAAAGGGATAGCTAATACATTTGGATACAAAGTAGGATGTTAGATTGGTTGACTGGCTTCCAGTTTATATGTAGAGCACGTAGTTCTAGCCACCAATGCCTATGTTTCTAGTTGATCTTAAATGCTGATGTTGCATTAATTAAGCAATCCAAGAGTTTTGGCTGGAATTGCAGAATTTTTCTAACCTGAATGAAATCAATCTGGCCTGCTCTCATATTATTTATCAAATGCTGAACTGAATTTCTTCTAGGGCTGTACTTTTATTATTTTCAGTTCTACTACCAGGTCATGAGTTTGCTCTCCTAAGATTTTCCCTTCTCGTCAAAGTACCACAGCACTCTGTTCTAGCCTCTAGGTTTGCACTCCTATTACTTTCAATCTTTTGCTACTGAAGTATTTTTAACTGTCTTGTGTAGTCAAGATCTATTAGGTGGAAAGTGAAGTTGCAAGTTCAAAAACTATTGAGTGCATTTGTAAACTAAAGAAAAAAATGAAGAAGAAAAGAAAAGAAGCATCTCTAGCTTGTGGAGTAGCAGTACTAGTGTATAGCTAAGTTTTGTTTTGCATAGCAGGATGGTGGAAACAATACTTCCAAAACTTTTTTGATAAGTATAGAATGATAACAAATGCTTCCAAAACTAAGGTTGTATGGAGCTTAATTGATATGAAGTATGAGAAGGAAAAATGATTTCATCAAAAAATTTCCCTTACTACGTAGTTAAGAACAATAAAAAATCATGCATTTACATAATGATGAATTTTTACTTATCCTAAAGGGAAAAGTGAGAACTAATGGCAGAGACAACTAATAGTGCACAAGAGATCTTTGGAAATTTTTGTGAGTGCACTGCACGCTGTTCAAGTAGCAGGCATAAGTTTCCTTTTAAAAATTTCCTAACTTTTTTTTTTTTTAAATTTTTATTTAGCTTTTTGCTAGAAGTATGTTAAATTATAATTTTACTTTAAAAAGGGAAAAATAATAAGAAAAAATTATGTTTAAAAAAGTTGTACATAAAAGTTCAAAAGCAAAAAATTAGCTTATAAACTAGTCTCAAACACACACGCACAACTCCCAATCTCTTCAATTGCTCTTGAATAGCTCATATAAATTCTGAAGCCTTTACATAGGAAATTTTTGCAGCAGCAATATAAGAGCCTTTTTTCAATGCGGAGACAGTGTAATATCTTAAAGTTGAAGGCGAATAACAGAAATTCTTTAGGTTCAGTGTTTTGTGTACCATTATGCTATAGAATTAATCAAATTTTCTAGACGTGGGATTCCTACTCTTTAATTTTGGTTCATGAAAGTCAACCTCTAACGTTGGTGTTATGGTGTTTCTGTCTTTTGAAGGGCACTCGTATAAATTAAGCTTGTCTGTTCTGCCAAGGTATTGCCTTTTGAACTTTCCCATTATACAAAAGTTAGATGTATTTAGCACCACCATAAAAGAATAAATTTACCAGAATCCATTTTAAACAAAAAAGTGTGCACCATTTCTGCCTGATTCCTTAGTAACATGGAATTGGAATTCTTGAGAGAAGACAACAAAAGCATATGACTGTGTACGTGTCAGTTTTTCATCTCATTTCTGTTAAACCAATCACATCTAATTTGGAAGCTTGTACTTTATTTGTATTATTCCTTCCTCAATAAGTCTACAAGCACTCATTTTTTCCGCTAAAGGTTGAGGGGATAAGTTGTCAATGGCAGACAATAAAGTGGTATAAGTGATGGTCTGATGTGAAATCAATAACAGCTTTAAAAAAAAATTTGGTTGTAGCATTACTCAACCTTTCTTGACCGTACTTTGAATATGAATAGGAGATTATATGTCTCAAAGTGCAATCCGTGACAAGGATGTGAGGAATTGCAGGTCGAACGACCATCATAATCAAAATAGAGTTTCTAATTCAAACCATAAACCATAGCTAAAAATAACCTGAAGAAGGAAAGTTCTTCTGAATATGCAAAAATATGAAGGTAAGAGAAGAATCTGAGAAACATATGACAAAGATAGATATGAGTACCTGAAGAAGCCAAGGCCTTCTGAAGAGGACTAGAAGTTGCAAAAATATAAAGGTAGGAGAGTAATATGAAAAGCACTACTATTTCTTTACTTCCCATCTGGCTAGCTTCACTCTAGTAACCATGCAAAGAGCTTCTGGACTGTTGTATCCAATCCTAGAATATTGTTTTCAGGCTGCTTCTCTCTCTCTCCTTGCATATAGTTTGTAACTTGTTTGCTTCGTTTATACCATTGATAAAGTAGAGAACGTGATCTTTGTCCTTATCTTTGGCTCTAAAGCGATCTTATCAGTTGAAAAATACTTTAGTATATGACCATATGGGCCAACTTTCTAAAAAAGAAAATATTGGAATCTTAGGACATTGTTTTGCCACTCATTGTGGCTGAGAAGTTGAATCCACCTGTCCCTCCTTTCCAAAAAAAAAAAAGCACTCTTAATTATGCTTAATTATAGAGGTAATAGCCCTTTGATTTAAAGATTTCCACTTAACTTTTGGTTTTGTGGAGGTTGGTCTGAATTATGGAACCTTTAATCTACCTGTTTTCAACTTTTGTAAATCTTGTTTTACCCCCAAAAAAATTAATTTTTAACTCAAGAATTGAGATTATTCGATAATATCTCAATTAAGATAATTTTTTAAGCAATAAGAGAATAAAAAATACAACAGCGATAGTAAAATCGATGCACATAGAATCAACAACTAAAGAAATGTTAGAAATTACTTGTCTTAATTGAAGAATGTCATACAAGCATCAAAGAATTAAAGCATACTACTGCTTGCATTAAAGCAGATGACAATAAGAAATGTAAATGAACTATAAGAACTACACTATTTCTAGAAGAAAATATTTTGAAGTGTTTTTTTTTTTGTTGTGAAAGCGAAGTGCTGATATAAATGATTGATTATTGATGTTTCTTCTCCATGGGTAGTCCTCTCTATATTATCACATGTAATATAAGGAGGTAATTATTTCCTACCATGTAGCATTTTTCTAAACATAAGGAGTTAAGTTTAAAACTTCATTGCTTATCAAAAAAGTTTAAAATTTGTTATAATCAATGGTACCAATCCCCTAAGATTGTTTCTCAAAAAAAAAAAAAAAAAAAAAAAAAAATCCCCTAAGATTCACATAAAGTAATTGTCAGTTTAGATATGTCATTATTGCCAAGTCTATATGTGGCATAATTTTAAAGGACATACATGGTATGGTTATTGAACTTGCATGTGACATTATCAACAAATTATAATTACATGGGAATAACCCATTTTATTGCCATGGGTTGTAACTCGGGTCGGATCTTTGGAGAGGCTCTATTAATATTGTGGCCTTTAAAACGAGAAGTGAAAGATAATAGTGGCTCATAATGAAAGAAACGTGGGCAATGTAAAACAAGTTTCTTCATTGAGTTAGCTCAAGAAATAAAAAAGCAAGCTTTCTTCTTTAACACGTTCATTAGCATTATTAATTAGTACCAAAAAAGAGGGTGGCTCTTCAACTAACCTTACCAAAACACGTGAGCCATCAGCCATGGTCCCCTAATTAAATCACTTTTTTTGTAGTCAATTTATGAACACCGACTGTGTGGTAGTGGTACATGACTTTTTGTTGTGGCTCAACTTTGTGAGATTGTACTCACTTTTTTTTTTTTTTTTTTTTTTTCTTTTTCTTTTTCTTTTTCTTTTTCTTTTTCTTTTAAATGGATAGATGAGACAATTTGAGTTAGTATTTTTCACCTGGGTGTAACCATAGTAACATTCTATTTGCTGGGTCTAGGCTTACAGGAGTATGAGATTCGATTAAATCATGGTTGTACACCTAGCCTCATCAAAGATGCTTGTAAGATTGTACTCAAGATTATATATGATTGACCAGACCTAATTTGATAGAATTTGATATTTTGTGTAACTGCTATAATATAACATCTCTGTTATTTATAAAATTCACTCATACTCTGTTCCTTTGGTGTTTCATTTTATGGGCCGGCCACAGCCATTTTGTCAAATTGGGTTTCAAGTTTCAGGTGTTTGCCTTGACTGAGTTTAGTTGATATGATGAGTGCTAGACTCACTAGACAAGTAGACATTTTGGGTTTGGGTTTGCAGGACTCTTACATTACACCCACTTGGAATTCAATCATTGCAAACTGTTTGAGGTTTGGCTATATATCAATACGGAAGGTGCTTAAGAGTTGCTGGGTGTAGTTATTCATGGAAGGCAATGATATGGGTACACTACTCGCAAAGTGGACAATATCCGAAGATGGAAGACCTTAACAACGTGAAACACATAATATTAGTTAAAAAATAGGACAAAATTTAGTTACAAAATTGGTTGTAACCTAAGACTACAACCTTAATACATTTTTATTAGAAATGAATTTTGACAAATCCACCATTGGATTACATCTTCTTTTTACATCCTCCATACTTGCAAAATTTCTAGAAAATTAAAGATCAAAAGCCAAGTAGTTAAGAAGAAAGTAAATTAAAAGTGGATAAAATTAGTTGATTAAAAAGAATTAGAGGAAAAAAAAATTATAGATCATTATTAGTTAATTAAAAGGAATAAGATAATTTTTCCCCTTTGGGTTCATTTGTAGTAAAAAAATCAGGTTTTTATTAACTATTTAAACTTTTTATTCAATGAATTTTTATAACTTACACAAGTTAAGTTATAATTTAAACTCACTAGACATGTCGGATTGCTTGAGTTGCTTAAAATTTTGTTGATCTAAACCAAATCCAACCCAATTTTCAAAATAAATTTAAAAGCAAATCTTTCAACTTACAAAAAACCAACCTAATGTGTTGGATCAAGTTCATTGGATTGGGGGATTAATTGCACACCGCAAGTGAAATGTAATTTACAAATTTATGGTGTGTTTGACATTTTTTTAGAAGAATAATTTAGATAGATACAATAGGATTCAAAAATATTTTGTTCTCAACTCCGTGGAGATTATTGTTTACATCAGATCAAGACATTAATTAGTTTTTTTTTAATTTATTTTTTTTATGTAGGTGAAATTTGAATTTGGAGCCCAAGTCCCCCATTGGACTACTGAGACTTTCCTAGTTTCGTAACTTTCATTAACTTAAACCCACCAGAAAACGCATTATAAAGCCTAAATGAAAAATCTCAAAACTAATGATTGAATTCTCATTTGGATTTTTGACTCATGTAAGTGGGAGAGCCAACACTTTTGTTAATTTTCCTTATTTATTCATTTGACTAAATTATACTTTAGAGTTTAGACACTTAAGTTTTGGGGTTATTTTTTCTCAAAAAAAAAAAAAAAAAAAAGTTTTGGGGTTATTTTATCCCTAAAGTTTTATGGCTTTTTTATTTTTGGTCCATGCTCCATAGAGTCTGATTTCTTTTTCAAAATGGTTGATGATTAATGCTTTATTAAAACGTGAAAGAGAAAAACTAATAACAAACTACATCATTTTGTGTTTCTTTTTGTTTTTGGTTTCTATTTCTCTCTTTGTTTCTCCTTGAAGGGGGTAGTGGCCGACTTTCTCTACTTGCTCTGCTTCCTTGACGGCGACAGCGACGACGACGTCATATGCCACTATTCTGTTGCTAGATTCTCTCTCTCTCTCTCTCTCTCTCTGAATTCTTTGGTGTTGTTGTACAATATACTCTCTCTCTCTCTGAATTCTTTGTTGTTGTTGAATAATATAAGTGATGGGAATGAGTGAGTGTAGAGACAAGTAAAAAACCTCACAACTCACAAGGTTTGATTTTTAATAGAGACTTCATTTTGTTCAACCACTCCACAAAAATAAGTCTATTGCACCAAATGTTAATACAACAACATTAGTCTACTGGTATAAGACACAATATTTCATCTATAAGTTAAAAATCGTTGCAATAATAACTTTAAATTGGTAAATTAGCGCATTTACAATAATTAGTTGCAATAACTTATAATTATCAGTATTACATTAGGAAATTTTGTTGCAATAACTTAAAATAAAGATATCATTACAATAACTTAATAACAATTATTTTTCAATCTATTACAATAAAACTTTCAAAGTGATATTTTATTGCAATAAAGACATCATTGTAATAATTTGATATTAATTTTTTTACAATCTATTGCAATGATAAACATGAAACAAATATATCATTGCAATAACTTGATATCAATTATTTTACCATCTATTGCAATGACAAATATGAAATAATTATTTATTACAATGAATATATCGTTACAATAAATTGTTTATTGCAACAACATATATATCATTATATCAAAGTTGTCATTAAAATATATAGTGATTATTGCACAAACTTATTATCTCAAAATTTATTGCAACAACTCGCATCAACTATTGCAATGACTTTGATGTTATTGCAATGATTTTTTGTTGTTGTAATAAATATTTTTTCTTGTAGTAAACTCTGCTTCACTTCTCTTTACTAAATATCATGTTCTTAGCTTGCACTCAAAAAATGAAGGATTCCTAATTTTATTAAATCGTTCTTTTATTTTTGCTTTGGATATGCTATCTTTTGGTTGGTATAATGTATATGAATTAAGCTTATAGATTCACTGTACTAGTTTATTGCATGTGATAGTTAGAGCATTCCCATCAAAGAATGCAAATATTTTAGCTTTCAAAAACTCAAAACTCTACTTTATTTATTTTAACATACCGTTTTACAATACACTCAACATCTATTTTCTATTTTTTTAGCACCTCATTTAAATATTCTTTATTTAATATTTATTTATCTCTTTCTACATGTATCTCTCTCTCTCTCTCTTCTTTAAAGCAGGAGTAGAGAAGCCATCAAACATCAAATGGTCCAAACCTAGCTCCCTCTTCTCAACGAACAACCCCACACAGCCACCACCACCGAAATATTAAAAAAAAAATCAGCCACCCCACCCAAAAACTCAAACTACCATTAGCCGCCACACCCAAAACACCAAGCGCGCCTATCTAACCCAACAAACCCACATAGCCACCACCGAAATATTAAAAAACAAATCAGCCACCCCACCTAGAAACCTAAACTACCATTAGCCACCACACCCAAAAACACCAAACCCACACATCCACCATCGGAAAATTTTAAAAAAAAAAAAAAAAAAAAAAAAAAAAAAAAAAAATCAGCCACTCCACCCAAAACCCAAACTACCATTAGCCACCACACCCAAAACCCAAAATCAACATCCACCATCACCACAACTACCAAACCAACCATCCCATGCCACCATTGATCTCTCTCTCTCTCTCTCTCTCTCTCTCTCTCTCTCTCTCTCTATATATATATATATATATTTTTTTTTTGAGAGAGTTTGAGCTAGAGGAGAAGAAGAGAGGGCAAATAAAGAAAGAAGTGAGAAAGAAAGTGATAGATATGGAAATGGGTGGAGGAGAAGAAGAGAACATTGAGAAAAAAGAGAAAGAAAGATAAATAATTTTTTTTTTTAAGAAAAGAAGAGAGCGAATGGAATAAAAAAATAATATTTTTTTATAAGATTGCAACTACAGTAAGCTGTTATTTTTGACAGCTTACTGTAACTTAGATGCTAAAATTTTTAAGTTTAGCATCTTTGATGTATCGTGCTTTTGTTGTTTGTGTTGCTAAAATATAACTTTTTAGCATTTTAACAGCTTTGTTGGGAATGCTCTTACAACTTAAATAATAATAAATAAATAAATAAAAACCCTGTATTTGGCAAGTTGTAGGACCATTGGAGTTTCTATTACCAGTAATGGTTTCTCAATAACAATACTGTAACCCACATTTTGTATTTGTGAACATTGATAGAATGTGATGGTCAAGAGATTTTATACAATACTACAGAGAGTATGTTATTGGATGTTATAAGTGGAGAAAAATATACGTGACTGACCTTTTAGGACTAAGGCTTTACTGTTGTTGTGGTCATCTCGATTAACAAAATGTATATTTTGTATTTCTTATACAAAAATGAGCATAAACTGCTTAACCCCTGAGCTACCCAGTAACTGGTTTTGGCTAGCGAAGCAAATTGCCCCCATAGGCTTTACTGGCTACAGACGAGTCCAAAGGGCTCTTCGTTAGAAAGGTTCCCTACGTTATTATTATTATTATTATTATTATTTTTTAAAGTATACTTATTTGTCACTTAACGTGGAAGTTGCATTGTATTTATTTTTCTATTTGATGTTTATAGCTCTACAAGGAGAGCAGATATTAGTTTTGCATGCATTGACAAATTGGTTGTTAAATATTTTAGCTCTCCAAAACTTTGTTGGTGAGGTAGAGTGAAGTAACCGAGTATAAAGAAAAGATGATTTCCTTATATTGTTCTCTTCTTGGATTAAACGAGATCAACTCATGCTGTTCATATCTTTTATGGTGCCAGATCAAATTTGTGGAGGGGTAATAACAATTTAGTAAATGGGTAGGCGGTAGGCCTGTTTAGGTTACCAGAAAAATAGTGGCCATTTCACAATTTTGTTTCCTCTGCCTACACTAAATGACTTATAAGGAAATCAAAGTCAACAGTATTGAACTCTATAGGAGAACATTACTTGATTTCTTGATCTCATAGATTCCCTTTGTTTGTGAAAATTGGGTAGATTGTTGTGGAAATATATTTGTGTATAAATCTAGGAGAGATGCTACGTCTACAACATTTTTACAACAAATCATGGGTGGTTAGTTGTTATTGGTTCAAATTTAAAACTAACACTAAGATTACTTTTTTGCCCCAACAAAAACAACCAGTAACAACTTGCCACTTAGAATTTGTTGTAAAAATGTTGTAGACATAGCATTTCTCTAAATCTAGAGATTGTTGTGCATATTTTGCGGAAACTTCACTTTGTGAATGAATCCGGAGATTGTAGAAATTGTGGAAAATTGGTAGAGAAATTGTAGAAATTGGATGAATATTTTAAATGATATGGGGGAAATGGATATTTTGCTTTTAATTAGTGTGTATCGTAGTAGAATGCCTCTTTTATTATGTATTTGGAATGGAGTTATATGCATGTAAAATTAAATATTTATATATATATATATATATATATAAAATTGCAAATTATCACTTAGTTATTGGCCAAAAAATACATTTTTGCAAGAATTCATCCAAACATAATTACTTTTCAATAAAAAATTTTACCATAATACCAAATGCATTTTCTTAATAAATAAAAAATAAAATAGCATTTTATCCTAATACATGCTTTAGAATACATTCCCAACTTAGTGTCCATTTGGAAACAAATTATTGAACCGAAATTGAAATTTTTTTACTGAAAGTACTATAGATAAAGGTAAAAGTTAACTAAAATAATACCGTAAAACTCATAAATAGTACCAAAAAGTACCGTAAGACTTATGAATAATAGCAAAACTAAGTTAAATAGTAAAATAAGTTGACTTTTTAAGTCCGTTTGGTATCCGTTTATTTTATTGAAATTGAAAAATTTTTACTGAAAGTACTAGAAATTAAAGTAAAAATTAATTAAAATAGTACAGTGAACCCATAAATAATACTAAAAATACAATAAACTCATAAATAGTAATAAAAATAAACTGAATGATAAAAATAAACTGAATAATAAAATAAGTTTGTAAAAATAATCCGTCCGCCGATGTCAAACAGAACATGAGCCCCTTATTTCTAGTTCCGCCACCGGACGGCACTGCTAACTTTGTTCAAGTTTTATCATAAGTTTCAATCCTTTGTTATCGGGTTTAAGATGGGTTTTAATATCCCAGTCCTAGTCTTCTAGGTTACAGTCTTCTCTTCAATCTAATACTAATATTCTAACCCCACCCTTCTCTCTCTCTCTCTCTCTCTCTCTCTCTCTCTGTCTATGTTTGATTATTTCTGTCCTTGTCTTGCTGATATGCTCCTTGCCAGCATTCTTTGAAAAGTGACAATTGTTTTGGGCTTCCCGAATTCACAGCCATGTGGAGATCGTCTACTATGTCTTCTCTGGTGAGTTTCTGCATCTCTCCTTCTCTTCCTTTCTCTGCTTTTTTTTTGCTTATTTTGTTATTGCATACAGCTTCACCGATTAGCTCAGCGTGGAGGAGTAGTCAGGGCTCAATTTTTAAACTCCAGTTACAGTACAATGTTGTTACATCAATCTCAGATATCTAACCAAAGCACTGCAAAAGCTAAGGCATCATTTCAGGTATATATTTCTATTTGAATTACTTACTGCATTTTTTTTTTTTTTTTTGAATCAAGGTAGTGTTTGGCAATCACTACAAAAATGTGTTATGTTTTCGAGGGAAAAAAAAAATATGCATTTGCACAGTGTTTGTTGGGTGTTTGGTATCTCTATTGTGCGGTAGATTGTCAACATTAGTTTTCTCTAGCCTCTACAAATGAGTAAGAATGAGAATTTTATGAAATAAAAACTATAAAAGCACTTTTAAATGTCCAAATCAAACACAGCCAATCAACAAAGTTTTAATTTCCATTTTTAATTTATTTTTTTAGGTATAATACCAAATGATACTTTCCTACATAATAAAATTAAAGATATTATAAATAAATAAATAAAGGTTACTCATTCAAGAAATAAAAAAGATTGTTTTGGCCAAATCCATTCAAATATAAATTTAATATAAAACAGCTTTGCTTTGGCACAAAAAATTTGGGTAATTTGATAGGATATTTGTAATTTTGCTTTTATGAGGATCTAAGGGATTTGATTAATGGATTGTTTCAATGACTTGTGATGTTCTAGTATGAATTTGCCAGCCCAGCTAAGAGTCAGTTTCCAGATCAAAATGCTGGAGGCATACAAGGGCGTCAAATTGGGGAGAACGTTTCGAGAAAGGACAAGATCAATTTTCTTGTGAATACAGTAAGTATAACCTTTTGAATTTTAAAATAAATAAAAAAACGCAATGGGCAAAGTGTCTATGTTCTTTTATTAATAGGATGGAAGTTTTGTGAATGTTCACTTTTGATAGTGATGATGATTATTGATTCAGACCTTCTAAACTGAAATGTAGCAAGCACTTCTCAAAAAAAAAAAAAAAAAATGTAGCAAGCATCTTTCAAATTTGTTGTATGCAATGAGCTCTATGAATATGATGTTATCAGCCATTTCTTGAAATGTATATACCACAACCTAGCTGCTTATTCCTAATGGAAAGTAAATACTTTTTCACTATTTCTCTTTTTTGTTTTTGACTATTTCTTCTTTGGAATAATTTCATTTCATAAAACCCTCAAATTAATCCTATGGTATGATCATACATTAATTTTCTTGGATTGTTCCATTCAGGATGATGCATTTTATCTGTTGGAACCCTTGTAAATCACAGCAGAGCCTGTCACTTTCTATAACATGTCCGAAATTCAATCCGTTCACACTATGTACCATGATCATTAGAAGGGATGATTATAAGGCTTTGCTATGATTTCAACTAGAACTCTTTTTATCCTTATGCTTAGATGATTTACCTGGACTTTCTATGTTGTTCAGGAAGTGATTATCATACAAGTCACTAAAATTACACTTTAGGCTCTTAGTTAGTAGCTTTTCAGTCCTTAATCATGGATTTGACAATAAAAAAAGTAGGCTTAAATATACTGTTGGTCCCTAAAGCTTAGCCCATGAGCATTTTCAGTCCATGAAGTGTAAATGGATAATTTTTAGTCCCTAACAAACTTAAAGAGATCGCTTTTAGTACTTGAAAAACTAAAAGTGATTGATTTTAGTCACTAACAAACTTAAAGTGATCACTTATTGTCTCTACATGTTAGATTTAAGTTTGGCTACATCATCTAAGGGACTCAAAGTGATCACTTTAGTCTTCAAGGATAAAATCACTCTTGAGCTAAATTTTAGAGACCAATAGTGTATTTTGGCTAAAAAGGTATTAAACGACTTATATTTTGGTGATTGAGGCCTTCATATGTCAACTATATATTTATTATTGCTATTAATTGTTCTTAATATATAGTAAATGCTACAAATATGTTTTTTTTTTCCATGTACATGCAATTTGTTTTCTTGAGAAATGCTGTAAATTTATTAGCAAATTGTTGCACTTATGTTATTATAAGTTTTTTCTTGCTTGTTCATAAGATGACATTTAGTTGATTTTGTCAATGAGTTTTTTACCGTTTCCCAAACATTTTCTTCTTGTCATAATAGTACGTTAATTTTATTTTGCTCTTTGTTGTCCAAAAGATCGGGCTCGGGTTTATTTTTCTTTTGTTTTTTCTACCTGTTACAAGGCCTATCTAGACAAGCTGTTAAAATAACCCCAATTATGCAGCTTCTTGATATTAAGGATAGTAAGGAGGCTGTTTATGGTGCTTTAGATGCCTGGGTTGCATGGGAGCAAAACTTTCCTATTGCATCTCTTAAGAGGGCGTTGCTTGTTCTTGAGAAGGAACAGCAATGGCATAGAATTATTCAGGTATGAGCCATTCTCTCTCTCTTTCTTCTGTGTCTGTATTTATAAGCATGCACATGAAAAAATGAAGCATATGCAATTATGCCTTTTTTTTTTTAACTTCAAAAATGAGGAAGAGAAGAAGATCTCTTCCAAAATAAAATGAAGAAATGTGACGGAGAGGAGTATTAAAAAAATTCTCAAGACAACTGCAAGACTGAGGTGAAGAAGAAGTCTTCGTCTAGTTAAGAGTTTTAGCTCCCTTTTCTTGCTTATATATCTTAATCCAGTCTTATTAGCAATTTTGTTTGTTTATAGATCTCAGTTTAAAAACCTCTACTGGCAATACAACTAATCTTTATGGAGAAGCACGTGTATCACTGGGTCACTGCAAGCATTCATGCTCATTTTCTCTAGCTAAAGAGGTTTTGGCAGATAAACACATTGGACTGACCCACATTCTATTGATATGGGGGATTAAATTTGCATAAATTGAACTGCCTGGGTAAGGATTTTGAGCAGATTTGGTGATATATTCATCTGACCTGCCCACTTGGCTGTCCCACGATATACAGACGTAGGCACACACTGCTCCCTGCATGTTCCAGTTTCTAGCAAATTCCTAGTTGGTTCTGCAGTAATTGATACAGATTTGAAACATTATATCCTGAAGTTATTCCAAGTTGGTGCTGATATAATTTAAAGGTTCTAATGGGGCCAATCTTTAAATTTTAAATTTTTTCTTTCTCCAAAATAAGAATGAATCCTAGTTGGCTTGCTTTCTTCTTGCAGATGAGAGTTAAGACATTGAAGCCTCTCAGCTTGTCTGTTTCCCTTATGCTTGCTTAGGTAAAAAGGGAAGAAAATAATTAGACATCTAATTTCTAACTGAAATGCACAGTCATTGTTGCTGCAGCTGTCCAACCTGAGATTTATATTCTCTACTTTTGTAAAGGACCTTGGTCCACTGAGATATTGACATTAAAGTGGGTTGTCAGGTCAGGTAGAGGAGTTTTCATCCTTTTCTTTTTCAAAAAAGAATTAGGTGGAGTTTTGTATCCCAAAGAAGAAGAAAAAATGTGTCCTGGTTCTCATTACAGAGAAAACGAGTCGGACTGCTCGATCAGGGTATACATACTTCTAAAAATTGTGGGTTGTTTTGGGGCAGATGACCTGTTGATGCTGGTCAATACAGGTGAAGTAGTTTGACAGGTCTTCAGGATAATAAGTAATAGAAATATCATTAAGAGAGCAAGGCTTTTTATTTTATGTTTAATCACTCATTTAAAATGTTGATATAAATTTTTAGACACTGAAAACTTGTTTCATACAGTAACAAGAAGAGCGAAACTGTACTATGGTAAATGCTAGCAACCAGCTATTTCCAAATTCAGAAATTAAAAAGGAAACTAATAAAGGAGTTTGAAGTATTAAAATACAACAACTGTCCCTATGAAATGTGGACTATTACCTGAAGTGAATTAGTGAATGAGGGCGAGGCTGGCAGACATTGTTTGTGAGTAGATCTATGTAGAATGCATAAACCTAGAAGTATTTCTCCAAATAAAAATTGGGGGTCACATTTTTACAAGCAGAAGAGTACGTCTCTCTCGGGTTTCTCTCTCTCTCTCTCTCTCTCTCCTGTTTGGTTTCTTTCCCTCTCCACAATATGTCAAGACTTTATAATTTCTGCGGCAGATATTGGTCAAGAACCAACTGTTAAGATGGTTAGGGCATTTACAAGTAGCTAATTATTAGAATCTGATTTATGCTTTAAGGACAGTGAGATTAGCTATCTGAGACTTATATTACATACATACATACAGAAATACATATTTATGCTTTAAGGACAGTTGAGACTAGCTATCTTTGACTTATATTACACAAAGTCATATATTAGTAATTAACAAAATGAATCATATTTAAGGAATCCTTATTACCACCTTTGTGTTTCAAAGGCTTTTGTAGTTCGTCAACCACCCCCCCCCCCCCCTCCCCCCCTTTTTTGGTCTTTGATAATGTCTGGTACACTTTCAGCAATTTCTTTTCGCCCTGTCTGTTTAGCTCTATGTTTGACTTACAGAAAGAAGCTTGCAGTTCATGTTTGTGCAACCTTTTTCCAAACTTTTCATAATTCTGCAGCATGCAAGTATTGGGTTGTGTTCTAATCTCTTTTTGAGAACCGAGAAAATTAGTAAATAATTATTTTCAACTTCTATTTCAATAATAAGAATATAAATGTAAGACTGATTCATTATGTGTCTTTTATGATTTATATGTTATATTCCTTTGTTAATCTCTTAGGTGATTAAATGGATGCTAAGCAAGGGACAGGGAACCACATTGGGAACATATGGGCAACTAATACGAGCTTTAGATATGGACCATAGAGCAGAAGAAGCACACAAGATTTGGGTACAGAAAATTGGCATGGATCTACATTCAGTTCCTTGGCAGCTGTGCAGACTCATGATATCTGTATATCATCGAAACAACATGCTGGAGGATCTTGTAAAGGTTTGCTTCTCCCTTTTTGCCACCAGTTATATGCTTTATATGAAGTGTGAAAGATAATAACTTACTGTTTTACTTACATAAAATTATTCAATAATTTAGTGCACATTTGCATTCCATATTCCTGATCTGGGATCAATTTTTTTGCCTTGCTAATCATATTAAATTATGAGTTTGTAGTACTTATTCCATATTTTTAAATAAAAAATGAGGGAGAAGGCATGTTGGTTTCTTCTAGTTGTACCATGCTTTGGAGAGATATATCAGAGGATAGGATATGCATTAATGTGAAATTTGGCAGCCATTTTATAAATATTCCCTTTTAAGAAGCTAGAGCTTAAAAAATGTGATGGTACTTCCATTCTAGCAGCTCCTTCGTTCAAACTTCATGTTGCTGCATGCCCAGAAGTGGCTTGATTGTTTCTAAGAGCCATTCTTTCTAGCTGCCCTTTTATATGTCCTGCAAAGTTGGAGCCTACAAGTGGCTTGATTGTTTCTAGCAGCCCTTCCAAGGGGTTTATCTAGAAAATATCTAGTTTATTAAGCAATATCCTCTCTACTTCTCCTCCCTACTTCACCCCAATCTTCATTATCTGTGGAAGGATGGAAAGAGGGATATGATGAGCAGGGGAAGTAGAGAGGATATTGCTTTGCCACTGGTGTACTTTTTGGGAGAGGATATAAAGGTAAAGGAAAGGAGTGGTTTTTTTATTTTACCACCTTAAATATTGAGGGATCAAATACATAAAAACTCTTTCCCCTTTTCCACAATTTACCTTCTCCCTTCTCCATCCCCCCCATTTCTCTTCCATCAAGTAAACCCCAAATGAAAGTTGTTGTACTTGCAAAAAGTAATTAAAACAACAACAACAAGCCTTAGCCCCAAAATTTTGGGGTTGTTTATGAATACTCAACAGATTAGTTAGGGTCAGCCATATGTATTCTTTTCCTCCATTCTATTCTATGTAAAGTATACATTCTATTACTTCCTTAATTGACATCTCTTTTTTTTTTTTTTTTTTTAATCAATTCTACTAATGTGATTTTTGGTTTTGTTTCTTATACTTGGATCAACTCACTCTTTCTTACTAGTGCATTAGGCACTCTCATCTGAACATGGCCAAACCATCTCAAGCACCTCTCCATCATCTTTTAAACAATAGGGGCTACTCCCATCTTTAAGCAAATTTCCTCATTTCGGATCCTATCTTTTCGTATATTTCCACTTATACATTTTAACATTCTCATTTCGGCAAAAAATAATTAAAAAAGACATCCATTACTTAATCACCATTAATATTTTGTTTAGAAAAGTGAACACTGAAATTCAATGCACATGAAGATGTGCTATTTATCAGTAATTTCACCACTGGCTGAAGTTAAGGAAGTAGTTGAATTTTTGCTATTATCAGTTTACATGGTTATATATGCACTTTTGAGATGTGGTATGCTTGGCAGACTTATTATGTTGATATTTGAGTGGATTTAATCAACCACTTTTCAGATTATATTAGACTAATATATTGTTTTCATAATTGCATATGAAAGCTCTTCAAAAACCTTGAAGCTTTTGATCGCAAACCTCCTGAAAAATCAATAGTGCAGAGAGTGGCCGATGCATATGAGATGTTGGGCTTACTAGAGGAAAAGCAAAGGGTGCTGGAGAAGTACAATGATCTTTTCACAGAAAATAAATCCCCCAAGAAAGGCAGGATAAGCCCATATAAGAAAAAGAAGAAATAAGGTAAGGCCTTGTAGGCCATGATGACATGTTTAGTCCACATTTGTCAGTTGATTTCTGATGAAAATGAAAACCTACTGTATAAAGATTTTAAAGACTGACAAAGAAGGGAAAAAAAAAAAAATTGTACAAGATGTTAAAGGTAAACTTCTTTTTTATTTAGAAGTTGGCTCTTTGGCATTTGTTGATTTATATAGTTTCACAAAATATTTTTCATTTCAAGGCTACAAAATGTTATTACTTGCAAGCTACTGAATTTTGCTAGGTAGAGCAATTCACTGACTGCATACATCTGGAATGCTGCTGATGAGAGCTCCAATAGTATCAAGAATTCAGTCTTTTAACCAAAGCATAAATTAGGGGAAAACTAAGAACACAAGTTTTAACTTAAGTTTAACCAAGCAAATATGTGGATTTATGCTGCTTGCACTCATCCAGTACTTATTGCCCGTATAAAAATGCCAAAATAGTTATGGACATCATTAAATATTTGCGGTAAAAAATTATTCCTTCTTTACAAAAATTGGAGACATTTTCTTTTTTAAATTTTCCTAAAATATTTAAGAGTTTCTGAGCATGAAAGCAATATTTATCTATTTAAATTCCTATACATCACCCTTAAATTTGAATCCTCTTTTATTCTAGTTTAAACCCATCTTTCTTAAAATAGCATCTTTTAGAAGTGTTTCGTGTTCATATAATTTTATTAAAATACATAATATTTGTAGAAAGTATTATTTATTTTAGAACTGTTGCAACATATATATTATATACTTACAATCACCTCAAAATAGTATATTAAAACAATTTGGTCTCGGGCCTTTCCTTTTTCTTTTTTCTTTTTTATAAATCGATTAATTGATAGCTGATTTTTTATTTGTGATGAGGAAAATACATCTGTAGTTGAGTAATGTGGTGAGCAATGCAAATGGAGATTCCTCCAGCCATGTTACTGCATCCCCAATATTTTTGCCACAGCGGCTGAGGCTGAAGCAGCACTATTATATATCCTTGAAACATGCTCAAACAAACTCAGACATGAAATGTCCAGAGCTTGAATTAGATGACTCTTTCTCTTGCAATCCTGCAATGATAGAAGTGGACTCACTCTCCGCTTCTAATGTCCACTGCATACTCCAAAGCTCTCCTCATTGCTATATCTTATTCCACATTTTGTGTTGTCTGTCTCTACATACAATACAAGAGCTATCCCCTTGACAGTTTTGCTAGTGTTCTTCTATTTGCATCGCATAGCACTCTTCACCATAATGCGTCCTTCTTGCATTACCTGTCCAAATAAGAGTGTCATTTACTAAGTGGCAAACATTTGATGAGTGCAGCTTTGTGAAAAAGGAAAATCACATCCACTAAATTAGACTTCCACACAAAGGCATGATCTAACAGTTCTGAAACACAAGCATCTTCCTTGAGAAATTTGCACGGAAAAGTCACTACGAAATTGGTTGGAGTTGGAAGCCAGATATCCTTCAATTTCCTCACTTTTTCCCTGCTTCCAACCCACCGCCACATTCCTCTTCAAGAACCTTTATAGCTTTGTAACTCATCTCACACTTTTTAGTGTTCCAACATAGACATCTAGAGTTCAAATTCCCCCTCCCCCGAACCCCTCCTCCAACTATTTCATTATCAAAAAGAACCTTTCAACCACCTACAATGCTTTGCCATGCATACATAAGATATTGACTGCTGTACTTGGGATGGTGTCATGTGTCACAACACGACACGCCATGTGATTGGCCTCTTCCTCTGCCTTCCCAGTATACAAACCCTTGATCTAAAGGAATGACAATCTTGAAAGTTCTCTTCCAAAGTCTAATTGGAATAGTAGTTCCCTGAAATTCTTAGATCTCTCTGAGATAAACTTTTCAGGAGAATTACCTGATTCTATTGGCAATCTGAAGTCCCTGAAAATTCTGGCTCTCAATGATTGCAATTTTACAAGATAAATTCCAATATTACTTGATAACCTCATATAAATTACTTCTTTATATCTATAAAGAAACAAGTTTACTAGGTCAATTCTAACATCACTTGGGAACCTTACAAAACTTACTTATTTGGATCTGTCATCTAATAGTTTCAGCGGTGAGTTTCAGTTATCACTTTTAAATTTTAATTGTTTTTGGCATACGCATAGACTAACAATTTCAGTTAAAAACAAGTGTGTGTAATAAGCATTTCTCAAATAATTTTTAGATGTCTAAATCCCATACCTCCTCCTGTCCTCCTGGGCATGCATAACTGGTCCTACTTGATCTAATGAATCTTACATTCCTGCTGCCTTTGTCCTCACCAAAAAGGCCCTCGTCATGGCTATCAAGTGGTTACTTAGTTTATTTGGGAGTTTGAAATATTTCATTGCATAAGTCGATGCTGATTGAACTACTACCTTAATTAGGATCTCTCTACCCACCTATAAAAGAAGCTTTTCCTTCCAACATTGGAGTTTGGCTTTTGATTCTCCCTATCAGTGAACGTTTGAAATGTGTTGTTTTCTCTAGGTTTAGCTTTTGTCTAGAGGCCTCCTCATAGCATTGGATGACCTACATCATACTTTATGATCCTCCTTACATAAGAGCGGTTGTCATTTACAGAAAGTACGTTAGTCTTAGTCCTCCTTTATTAATTGATATTCATGAAGTGCAAGGTTTCAAATTTAATGGAGACAAAAAGTACATTATTCGTGATCAACATAATTGGGACAAAAAACTCTTAGATTTTCCAATATGGTTCGAGGAATAATTATTTTTAGCCTATTTGCCAACATCTTAAATATCATCTCAAGTCATCTTGTACTAATTACTAAAACAATATTGATCCTATAGTTTTATTGCAATTGATCATCAAAGAGGCATACAATTTTTTTTCCATGCTAGAATATTTCAAATTTTTTCATATAACTTTTATTAAAAAAAAAATTGAGGGACTATAACTTTTATAAATTAATATGTCATTAATCACAAATAATAATAATAATAATCCAAACTTTCTTTTGTTATATTTTGAAATTCACCAATCACATTTATTTATTAATTTTTGATAGAACCAATCACATTTATTATCACATCAATTTGTAAAGATTATTTAGTAAAACTTATAATATTTTTAACATTTTCCTATATAAAATATAGGAAAATGTGGATTTATGCTGCTTACACTCATTCACTACTTATTGCCGGTATAAAAATGCCAAAATAGTTATGGACATCATTAAATATTTGTGGTAAAAATATTATTCCTTCTTTACAAAAATTGGAGACGTATTTTCTTTTTAAAATTTTCCTAAAATATGTAAGAGTTTCTGAGCATGAAAGCAATATTTATCTATTTAAATTCCTATACATTACCCTTAAACTTTTTTTCTTTTTTTTTTATACAAGATAGAATTTATACTCTATCATAATCTAAGTGTATATATGTGAAACTCCCTTCTAGAGACTTAAACTTCAGCCCTTGCCCCCAGCACCTCATAAGCATTTATACTTGTAAAGTGACCACCGCACCAAGGATGCGCAGTTGTATACATTACCCTTAAACTTGAATCCTCTTTTATTCTAGTTTAAACCCATCTTTCTTAAAATAGCATATTTTAGAAATGTTTCGTATTCATATAATTTTATTAAAATACATAATATTTGTAGAAAGTATTATTTATTTTAGAACTGGCGCGACATATGTGTTATATACTTACAATAACCTCAAAATAGTATATTAAAACAATTTGATCTCGGGTCTCTTCCTTTTTCTTTCCTTTTTTTTTTATTTTTTTTTATTTTGATAAATCGATTAATTGATAGCTGATTTTTTATTTGTGATGAGGAAAATACATCTGTAGTTGAGGCTAAATATTTTTGCCTCAGCGGCTGAGGCTAAAGCAGCACTATTATATATCTTTGAAACATGCTCAAACAAACTCAGACGTGAAATGTCCGAAGCTTGAATGAGATGAATCTTTCTCTTGCAATCCTGCAATAGTAGAAGTGGACTCGCTCTCCGCTTCTAATGTCCACTGCAAACACCAAAGCTCTCCTCATTGCTAGATCTTATTCCACATTTTGTGTTGTCTCTCCATACAATACAAGAGCTCTCCCCTTGACAGTTTTGCTAGAGTTCTTCTATTTGCATCGCATAGCACTCTTCATCAAAAAGCGTCCTCCTTGCATTACCTGTCCAAATGAGAGTGTCATTTACTAAGAGGCAAACATTTGATGAGTGCAGCTTTGTGGAAAAGGAAAATCACATCCACTAAATTAGACTTCCACACAAAGGCATGATCTAATAGTTCCGAAACTCAAGCATCTTCCTAAAGAAATTTGAACGGAAAAGTCACTTCGAAACTGGTTGAGTTGGAAGCCAGTTATCCTTCAATTTCCTCACTTTTTCCCCAATTCCAACCCACCGCCACACTCCTCTTCATGAACCTTTATAGCTATGTAACTCAACACACACTTTTTGGTGTTTCCAACATAGACATCTAGAGTTCAAATTCCCCTCCCCAACCCCCTCCTCCAACTACTGCATTTTCAAAAAGAACCTTTCAACCCCTCCAATGCTTTTCCATGCCCACATAAGATATTGACTGCTGTACTTGGGATGGCATCATGTGTCACAACATGACACGCCGCCATATGATTGGCCTCTTCCTCTGCCTTCCCAGTATACAAACCCTTGATCTAGGGGAAAATAACAATCTTAAAAGTTTTCTTCCAAAGTCTAATTGGAGCAGTAGTTCCCTGAAATTCTTAGATCTCTCTGAAATAAGCTCTTCAGGAGAATTACCTTATTCTATTGACAATCTGAAGTCCTTGAAGATTTTGGCTCTTAATGATTGCAATTTTACGAGGTCAATTCCAACATCACTTGATGACCTCACACAAATTATTTCTTTATATCTATCAGGAATCAAGTTTATTAAGTCAATTTCAACATCACTTGGAAATCTTACAAACCTTACTTACTTAGATCTGTCATCTAATAGTTTCAACGGTGAATTTTAGTTGCCACTTTTAAATTTTAGCTGTTTTTAACATGCACATAGACTAATAATTTCAGTTAAAAACAAGTGGGTATGTAATAAGCATTGCTCAAATAATTTTTAGATGTCTAAATCCCATACCTCCTCCTGGGCATGCATACTGGTCCACTTGATCTAATGAATCTTACATTCCTCTGCCTTTGTCCCCACCAAAAGGCCCGCGTCATGGCTATCTAGTGGTCACTTAGTTTATTTGGGAGTTTGAAATAGTTCATTGCATAAGTCGATACCTTAATTAGGATCTCTCTACGCACCTATAAAAGAAGCTTTTCCATCCAACATTGGAGTTTCTTCCATACCCTTATTGAACATTTGGCTTTTGATTCTCCCTATCAGTGAACGTTCGAAACGTGTTGTTTGCTCTAGGTTTAGCTTTTGTCTAGAGGCCTCCTCATAGCATTGGAGGATCTACATCATATTTTATGATCCTACTATATAAGCCTTACATAAGAGAAGGTTGTCATTTACAGAAAATACGTTAGTTTTTGTCCTCCTTTATTAATTGATATTCATGAAGTGCAAGGTTTCAAATTTAATGGAGACAAAAAAAAGTACATTATTCATGATCAACATAATTGGGACAAAAAAAAACTCTTAGATTTTCCGATATGGTTCGAGGAATAATAATTTTTAGCCTATTTGCCAATATCTTAAATATCATCTCAAGTCATCTTGTACTAATTACTAAAACAATATTGATCCTATAGTTTTATTGCAATTGATCATCCAAGAGGCATACAATTTTTTTCCATGCTAGAATATTTCAAATTTTTTCATATAACTTTTATAATAAAAAAATTAAAAAATAAATAAAAATCTGAGGGACTATAACTTTTATAAATTAATATGTCATTAATCACAGATAATAATAACAATAATAATCCAAACTTTCTTTTGTTATATTTTGAAATTCACCAATCACATTTATTATCACATCAATTTGTAAAGATTATTTAGTAAAATTTATAATATTTTTAACATTTTCCTATATAAAATATAATGATTGGGGGGAATGTCCGAAGGCATTGTTGCATGACATGTAGCCTCTATCCAAATTTGTAATGTATGTAATTTTAATTTGAAGTCATAAGGTATATCTTTTGCAAATTTCATTACATAAAACCTTTAAAAAGTACGCCTTTTAAACATAACAGAACTAATTTAGAGTTTTACTTATATTATTAATATGACACTAATCACATTGATTACCATATCATCTTGTAAACTTGTTATAGTACCAATAGGGTGAGATCCCTGCCTTTTTAAACAGATACGGGTCCTTTTAATGGAATTAAGAGATATTATCTAATTATAGTACATTAAAGAACAAAAAATAGTACTACCGTTCAACTATACTAAGAGGATACAAGACCTGAAAACTTAATTAGTAAGATACTGGACCTTAATCAAAGTTTTGGATAGTATTCGCACACATAAACATGTAATAATTTGTCCATCTTAAACACCAACTTTGCGCAATTGTTACTAGACTACCTTTCCTTACACTCCCACAATCCCACCTGTCTTAGTTCAAGGATCTGCTCCCTAAAGAAACAAACCTTTAAACTCCCCATTTGCTAGTTGGCAGACCTGATTGTACGATTGTGTGTCTGCAAAAAAAGAGGTTTCAGAACTCAGATACCAAGTAGCAGAAGTCAGAACTGTAGCACCATGTTGATGTTTGAATCTATATAAAGTATAACACAACACAAGGAGAGGGAGCAAGAGAGAGATAATAACAGGATGACCATGAATTTGTTACTCAATTGTATGAAAATCCTTAATTAAGTTTATACTTTGTTTGGAATTCAAGTAAGCTGAAAACCAAGGAATCAATATAAGAACCTAAAGAAATTTGGCTACTCCAAATGAGATTTCAATGGAAGATTTACAAGTATGAATGCAATGAATATATGAGCAATAGCAAGAACACCAAAGATTTTATTGTAAGTAATTCGTACCAAAAGTGTTACCAAAGTTGGTCCATGTTTCAGCGCGAATGGACTGGTCACTTTCAGCAATACCAATCACCTCAACATAACTCATAAGAGATACATGTGGCAGTCCTTTCACAATCAATTGGTGCTCATCTGTTGATTTCCCAGTAGTGATTTCACCATCAGATTGAATAACGTGAACCACCGCACGCACCTTCTTTCCTACGTGCACGCGCAACAACTCTGCATTGACAAAAACAGAAGGGCTTGATGTATCCATATCCTGAAAAAGTGACAAGCATTGTAAACCGGCATCAGATCTGTAGGTTTGAATTTGCAGTAAAATTGTACATAACATTTCCCAAATTGGCCAAATAAAAAGGCACAAATGCATGCCTTCAATCAATTAATAAACCAAATTTGCTAAAGATCAACACGTGACACAGTCAATCTTCATCTCCTTTAATAAATTATATTTTCACACCCGAGCTCATCAAATCAGCGCAACATCTCTACTAGACTTGCCAAAATTACGGGTGAAACACTTGAAAACTTCCTAAAAATAGCATTGGTAATTAGCCTTTTGGATTGTGAAATGGGCTAATTGGCTACTACAAGTAGCTGTTAACAAGAATGCATTCGCAATATTAGCTTTTGCTTTGAGAATGGTAGGAACTTAACACAGAGTGACACTATCCTTAATCAGGTTTGTATTTTAGAGCCCCATATGAACCAATTCTCTTCTTATTATATATACAAAGAGTGCCCCGGAGAGGAGAGTACCAAAATTGAAAGAAAGAGCTCCATGTGACTAACCACATAAACCAAATGGGGGTACACTTTATAGTTTATACAACAATGATAAAAACCTTTATAGCTTCAATTCTTCTGCGATCACAACTTTTTCCATAACTTGCTAAAGTGGGCAACTATAAGTAGCGGACGATTACTTTTACATGAACTTACCCTTTTTTTCAACCACTCACACTTAACCACATCAGAGTTATAGTTTATACAAGAATCATAACCAAACATACAATAAAATATATATATATATATATATAAAATAAATAAAAAATAAAAAAACTGCAATGTCTAAAAATATTTGTTCAGCATCTTTAAGATTAAGAAGGGTAACAAAATTAAAAAAAAAATACAAAAAAATACAAAAAAAACCCAGATTTCAAAAATACAAAATTGGTTAGTGAATCGTGCTTAAGAGGCATAACATCAAACAGTTGGAAGGCAAAGGACAAGAGAAAGGTTGGGATTCAGAATTCAGATCTGATCCAACTTCCAAGTAAAGTACAGAATGAACAATTAACAACCATTACGCATACATACATACTATCTGCTTCTAGAATCTACACTCTTGATTGAGAAATTGAAAGATTTTAACTTTACCTATAATAGCTTGCTCCAACGCTAGAAAATCTGATGGGTACGGCGAATTCGAATCGATCCTAAAACTCTAAAAGTAAAAGAGAATTTGGGGTTTCACTTTCAGTCTCAGACTTTCAGCTTTCTATAGAGAGAGATAAAAAGGCGGGGATTTTAAAGGCACTCCAAAATAGTAGTGGATATTTTGGCGGGAACATGTGAATTCATTAATTTAGTACTTGGGACTTTGGCCTGCTTGGCTGGCTTGTGAATATTGGATTTGCTTTTTAGTTTTTAGCATATAAGTTTTTGAAGTAAATAAGTCAATAAGAAGTTAAGAACAAGTTTATCTAAAACACACATTCTAAAAATGTCATTACTCATTATGATAAAATATTTTGAATAAGGGGGCTTAGTTAGGGGAGGTGGTATGCAACAACCCTCTCACAACATGTACAAGGGTCATCTGATTATAAGAGACCAATTGTATGCAATGGAAACAGGTTATTATTTTTTGAGTTTGGAGGATTAAATCCCAACCAAGGACTGCAAATTCCCCAATCCCTCTCATTTAGCAATAGTAATAGTTTTTTTTTTTTAAGAGAATTTTAACTTATGACGTCCACTCTTAATGATAACTTTTTATCATTAAATCCAGACACCAATCGATTTTCTATGTAGACGGAGATTGAATCTCGGATCTCTTATTCAACTATTAGAAACTTTACTAATTAAGCTAACTGAAATTCATGTGATAATTGTCTCTCAACAAAAAATAATAATAATAATGGTTTAATTTAGTTTTCTTTTTCGTGCTGTGTTTTTTAAAAAAATATAGTTTTTAGTAAACTGTTTCTGTATTCTAAAAAAAATTATTTCCCAACTTTTAAAGTCTTTGAGTCAAGTCATATATTTTGATTAGTTGATAGATTTTCCAAACTTTGACATTGTTTTGACCATTTTGATTTATTTAATTAACTTATTAAATATTATTACATATGTTTTAAATAAATTAGTTATTAATTGAATATATTTAAAATTTATAGTAAAAATACCCTTTATACATGTATATCTATATAATACTTAATTTTATTAAGTATTTGTGTATTTTACAAGAAAATTGATTCACGATACTATTCATGTTTTAACAAATATACTACTTACTTAATAATAAATAATAATAAAAAGATTCAAGATACAATTTTGACATATATAATATCATGTTTTGACAAATATACTATTTACGCTCTATTTGTTTCAACAATGATGTTTTTTAGAAAATGAGTCATTTTCCAATAATCATTTTCAATAAAACTATTTCATTTTTCAATGTTTAATAGTAACTTTAAATGAGTTGAAAAATAACCTCCTAACTTCCCTTATTTAGTTTGCTGTGAGATAGAATTATTTTCTAAAAAAATTTAGTGAAAAACAATCTCTAAAAATAAGCCAAACTTTTTATGTTGACCAAAGATAATTTTCTTTTGACTTATCTTTTTTTATGCTACCAAACACTATAAAACACGGAAAACTATCTTTACACAAAATTTTCCATCGAAACCAAAACAAGCAGAGCGTTACTTAAAAGGCTAGAAGCTAATGTGGGCGCAAAATCTGTGTACAGTTTTTTATTTTATGACACTATGTGTACTGAGATAAAACGTGCAACAAACACATATTTAAATCCTACTTCAAATTAAAAACTACTAGCAAAAAGTTCAGTCAGTTCTCTTTTGTCCATGGCTCATCAATTTCAAAATAATAATAAAAGGATTGTCGGTAGAGAGGCTGAATTATTTTCCATTTGCAAATTATATGCACTATTTATGTAAAGTAAGCTCTCTTTTTCCCAAAATACTTGTTGATTACTTGAACATCACTTATGAATAAACCGAACTTGACATATTCAGCCCATCATAGAATATAAAGTAGCCCGCACAGTCAATTTGGTCACAAGTATTGAGAGCTACAAATTGACCATGATTTTAGATCTGATGAATAAACAAATGGCACAGAAAACTCTAACGAGTTTCTTGGGAGATTAAATCAACAATTTACGTCTTAATAGCTACAAATCCACGAGCTAGTCCCTTTCAATCAACATTTTTCATCAAGAATTGAACATTAAAGATCAAAACTAAACATTCCATGCACTTTTGGACCGTGCACAGCTTGCATATGGGAGAATAGAACATTGAAGATCTCATAACAAAAATAGAAACTGGGAAACTGCTTATAATGTTACTTCCATGGAAAATTAAACTGAGTATGAAGTACAAAAGAAATTAAACATTCAAACTGCAAATGACGATAAAAGCTCTCCAACAAAAATTTAAAAAGCAAAGTTAAATGGAACAACTAGCTTTCCATATTCAACTGGAGAACAAAATTCTATCATTTAGGTGTTGGTGGCCCTAGTATAGATTTGCTGACTGGAATGAGAAGAGATCATCCTGATCGCACCCCTTGCCATCAAATCCTTAATTGCCCTGCGTGCTAGAGATCCACTAATCTGAAAATTGCAAGGCAGTATTAAAAAACAATCAATAATCATCATTTATTATGTACATTTAGCCATAAACTAATGGCAAGCAAAGCAACTTGTCTTGAATACAAAATTCAAGGTAATGATCACAACGCAGCAGTTAAAACTGCCACTAAAGATCTTTTTATAAGTTTTGTGCCAAGGAGTTGGGGGTAAAGAGGGATTTGAACTAGAAACCTCCATTTCATTAGGTGCTGTCCCTAGCCAACCTGCTACCTCTTAGGGTAAAAAATCGAGTAAAGGATTCAGTCCGTGCATGGGAAAAGATACATTATAAGTGAAATATCGCTGCAATATGTTTTTAAAACTTATTATCTTAATTAGCCTTTTAAATACTGCTCCATTCCCTTTACCCATTCTTTTCCAAGAATCAAAAAGAGGAAATGACATGGTTTTATAACTTCTTTACTCTCTTATCATCCTTTACACCATCTTACACAACCTTTCTGGAATGATGTCAATACAAGCACTAAAACTAGTAATATTTTTTATGGGTAAGTTATACACAGTGGGTCTTGAAGCATTGCATTAACCTCCACTTTGGTTTTACAAGGGAAGGAGGTGACAATAAAGAGAAAACAAAGATAAAAATGATCAGATCCGAAGGCACAGTACACAAATACATATTTTTTTATTGGTAGGTTACACATACACCTAATGATTTGATCACACCACCTCACCCTCCACTCATTTTTTGTGGAAGGAGAGAGTGCCTGTTTGAGCCATAGCTCATTGGCAACTTATTAAAACTCGAATAGCAGCGACATTATTAACAAAAAGGAAAGAAGGGAAAGCCCCTGTTATTAGTCTTGAAAATCTCATTGTAATTGAAAAAGAAAATTCAAAAACTTAGATGCTCACATTTCCTTCATGGTAAAAAGGGACAGCCCACCAAAAGATGAAACAACATTTTAAGAAAATACTTCGGAAAGTGAAGAATACTCAGATATTATTTGGAATCTATTACAGAGGCCTAAAAAGTCATCAAATTCAGTATTTGAACATTAGAGTATGTTTGCTGTGTTTCGCTACTTGGGTTCGGAGGGTGTGTATTAGAATTAGTGTATAGTTTGGGTTGTATTACTCGAGCATGCTTGCTTTGTGGTAGTTGCTGTAGTTACTACACTTTATATGCAGAGAATTCACATTAACAAGTACGAACAAATAAACATAAATACGAGCCAACAAAACATATACATGGCAACGAAAAAAGCAAATCTCAAACATACCCTCATGCGATCAGACAAGATTGAAGGAGTGACAAGCTTGTACTTGGGAGCTTCAACAAGAAGCTTGTCATAAGTTGCCTGATCAAACAGAACCATGTTGTTCACCTTCTCCTTTTGCTTACCCTTGCTCCATTTCTACATATAATAGCCAAAAAAAAAAAAACCGAACAACCTATGAGAGTCTACACAGAAATCTAAAAACCAAATTAAACCAAAAATCAGTACCACATAAAATATTCCAAATCTCAACACAAAACCCCAATTACCAATAACCCATTGTCCCAATAATCCTTAAAATCTACAAATCCAGCAAAAACTTAAACCCACAATTGGAAAACAAAAACAACGTCCTATTATAGCCATCATATAGAATATAGATCGATAATAAGCCTTGAATATATTGAAATTCAAGCCTAACCCTAACCCTAAATTTACCTTCTTCTTCTGCTTGCCTCCGCCGGACTTAGCGGGCTTGGAGGACGGAGGAGGAGCCTTCTCCTTCTTCGGTGCCTACATCATCAAAAACAAACAAACAAATGGAAAATGAAAAATCCAATTCCAGAAATCGATTTTCCCAGGAAAATAGAAAGCTAGAATGAGCAAAAAGGTTAGGGTTTGTACCATTGAGTGATCTCTCGAAGTTGATTTCTAGGTCTTCTGGGGTGTGAGGGTTAGAAGAAGATGCTGCGGAGCAAAATGGAAGCGTAAGTGGGAAAATATTAGGTTTATATAGGTACTTTGTGTGGCTGAGAGATAGCTAGGGTTTTTGAGACGCAATGGAAGCGTGGTCGGGTGTTTGGATGCATGGACTAGGAAATGTATTTTCTAGAATAGGTGTATTCCGGTTTTTGACTATTAATTTTTTTTTTTTTTAAGGGAAATCGACAGAATTAATTATTTAATTAATTAAAATTTGATTAATCGGATGTAGAGTCCTAAGAAAATCAATATTTCAAGAGTTAAAAAAAAAAAAAAAAAAAAAAAAAAAGGTGGGTGGCTCATGGGTAATAAGTGTAATGTAAATTTCGATGTCTTAAATTAAACATCCATCGTACTGTTGTTGATACTCATTCTTGGAACACATTTTCTATAAGCCTGATTCGAGCGAGTTCAACATCCTTGTAGGCCCAATTTATATATTATAATTTACTTTATTATTTTAAAAATGGTTCAAGTCTATATAACATAAAAAGAGTTTGAGAGTATAGTTTAGAAGGTATAAGTAGATTTTTTTTTAGCCTTTTGCATGAGCCCAAAACATTAATGTTGCAAAGTGGTCTAAGGACATTTGTAGCACCTAAGGTTCGTGAAAAGGATTTGGTAGCCAAAATTTTCACCCAATTAGAGGCTTCTAGCTCCTTTTGTACGTTGCTAAACATTATAACCAATCTATTTTAGCCCCTTTAGCTTAGCTGGCACCCTTTCCTGACCTTGGCTATTAGACACCATTAAGACCAGCTTCCCAAGAACTAGCTAGGGAAAAGCAGCTATTGGCCTTAGTACAAAACTTTTCATAAATTATGCTAAAAGGCAAATCATTTTTTCACCCAAATTAAAATAACCATTTGCTTAACATATATAGGGTCCAAAGCCTCATTTAAGAACACTCAAAACTTAATATAAAAACTTGTCATTCATATCAAACAAGGCAAGCCATGTTTTGCCTCTGAAACCCTAACTATCAATCAAGGCAAGCCATGATTTGCCTCTAAAACCCTAACTTCAAAACAAAATCCCATTCAACCATGAAAGAGTTACAAAATATTGAGGAATAGGGGTGAAAATAGTAGTATCAATGAGTCTTCTTTATCTCTTTCACCACCTCTCCCAAATTATTCTTTCTTCTATATGTGCAAACAGTTCCAGATTTAATGTATTGTGCATATTTTTCATTTCATTATTATTTTGCACTATGATTTCATTCTTGTGATGCACCACATGTTGATGTGGATATGGGTTTCAAACATTTTTATTTTTATTTTTTATTTTTGCTAGCCATTGGGCAATAAAGGATAAAATTGTCATTGGGAAATAATAGATAAACTAGCCATTGGGCTTTTATGGGTTATTACTAACCAATAATTATAAACCATTATTATCATGAATAGCCTATATAATATTTATCATCACACCATTTCCTATAAGTCTTTTTTACTACTCTATATTTTCAAAAACACTATTTTATTCTCATTGAGGTACAATTTTTTTCCACATGCCACATGTCCTAATTTCATTTGCCCACTCACATACAAGCCTCATAAATTATTTTGGGCTCCACAAATATTTCCTATATTGAGCCCAAATAAATATTTTCGTATTATTACCAAAATTGGGTCCACACAAATATTTTTCATATCATTACCAAAATTGGGCCATAAAGTTATACCATCTCTATAAAAAGCTTAAACTCATTTATCTATACGACACCCTTTACAAAGTCCGTTGCTACACGACACCTATTACAAAGCTTGTTGCTACATGGTATCCTTTATAAAGCTCATTGCTACACAAAACTCATTATAAAGCCCGTTGCTACAAAACACCTATTACAAAGTGCGTTACTACACGATACCCTTTACAAAGTCCACTGCTACACGACACCTATTACAAAGCCCAAGAGAAACACCTGGTAGTACTTATCAAAGCCCAAGCTTGGACCTAGCAATATTTTACAAGATATTGAAAATATTATTAACAGCCCAAATACTACTCTTGGCAATATCTTATTAAAAACCCAAATATTATTTTGGCAATGTTCTACAAAAAACCCAATACTAGTTTGGCAATATTTTATCAAAAACCCAAAACTATTAATTTTTGGGCAAACAATTATTCTATTAAAGCCCAAATATCATTTGAAAAAAATATTATATAATGCTCAAAGCCCAGAGTTAATAATCTTTGGCAACAACATATTTTAGCATGCTAAATTTCCTAGCAAATATGCTAACTCATGGGAAACATAAATTATTTATGACATATTATCCATCTCATAAAACTATTTTTCTACAAATTTATGGGAATTATACTTACTTTTTCCACAAAAAATTTCAATTACAAAAGTCCATGTATATTACAAACCCATGGCAAAACTATTTATTTTGTAGGGACATGTAAGCCCAAAAGCTCAATGACAAGGCCCAACCGAAATAATCCAGTCCATATGCCAAACCTCAACAACTAAAGTTCTTGTGGATGATTAAAATGGTTAGGTCGATTACAATTCAGTTTTAGCACAACTAAACTAACAGTTGGAACCCACTACAATCACCTTCAGCTTGTGAAATCAAGTCAAAAGGGACCACATGTCAAGCTAAGCTTAAACCCTTCCTTGGCAAGCCGATTTCTAATGATGTTGACAAAACATAAAGGCTGTGTTGATGCATGAAGGTTGAAGCCAGTCATCTCCTCTCTCTTTCCAACAAATTCGGTTAGGAAGCTAAAGGAAGCCATAACTAGACCTACAAAGCTTCTAGAATTGCCACTAAACACTTCATTACCTTACTAAAAATATGTATTATTTGGTTCATGACCAAGCACATGAAGCCTAATGGGGAAACTTAGGGAAATGTGGTTTGGAAGGCACCAATTAGAATGGATGTATACGTACCCAAAGTATATCTATGTGATGTTATATTCTCAATGGTTATCTTCCATTTTAACTGCCAACTATAAATGTGTGTAAGTTATGTTTTTTCTCTTGAATAAACAAAGGACAATCAAGATGAAACTACTCAAAACCAAAATGACAAAACGAATAACACAAAAATGAGATAAACAGCAACTCAAACAAATTCCAAAAAATAGAAATGCACACTTCATTAAGATATGTCTAAAAAAAAAAAAAAAAACAAAATCCCTTACAAAATTTCTAAATAAATTACAAAGTAAAGCTTATTTTTTAAGCTTAATTTGAAGCTTGGAAGTTTGATTGGCCGGTTTGTCTATTTTCGAGGTAGTTATTCCCTCTTTGTCTTTAGAAGCTTCCTCAGCGGGCATGACTGTAAAAGCCAAGTCTTGCTAAAATCCTTGAGAAGCTACCTCTACCTCCGGAACGAATGTAGCCTTATTCAAGGATACTTCTTGGGAAGCACCAGTCTCTTTTGTTGGTCCTTGTTGGCTAGGAAGAGGAGGATCCTGAGGCAATGCTTCTGGATTTGGATCAGTAGTTATGGAAGTCACTTCCTTTTGAGTAGAGGGAGGATCGGAGGCTCGGATTGCAAAAGGGTAAAACACATTTTCTGCTTTCCTCAACTCAGATGAAGCCTCAACCCTAGTTCGGTTAAGGGCTTCATCCCAAGTTTGAGCGCAGTAAATGCGGCATACCACTGGGACCTTTGCCCTAAGGGTTTCCTCGGTCTCAGCTATCCCGAGGTCATAACCCTTCTGCTCGGCCTCATCCATTGCCTTCTCAGCCTCAGCCCTTGCCTTCTTGGCCTCTTCCTTGGATTTCTCAACTTGATCCTTTAGCCTTTGGGTTTCCTCCAGCTACTTCTTAAGGGCTGCCATTTGCTCCCTAGTAGCATTCAATTCTTCATTTGCCTCGCGTAGACGCCTCCTCTGGTCCTCGGCTTGCCTCTGTGCGCCTTCCAAGGTCGAATCAGCGCTACGGCGAACTTGTTCCTCAGCAGTCAATCTTTTCCTCGCCTCGGCCAGATTGTGCTTAGATATGGTCAAAGTTTGTACGGCGGCCGTCCATTTTTTCCTTTCATTTTCTAACTGCTGGTAGCAATTATTGAAAATCTCTTCCAGTCTGAAAGTGTTTTGGATAACCTAAAAGGAAAGGATCAACACCATAGTCAATAAAAAGTACATATCAGAAAATAATAATTGCAAGTAAAACAAAAAAAGGGGGAGAAAAGAGTTAACACTATACCATTCCCAAATATCTTTTGTTGTTAAGGAAGAGTTTATTCTTCCTCGCATTCTTCAGTTCGGCTATATCCCTTAGAAGCAATAAAGCCTCCTCCACGGCCGAGGCTACATGGCACCCAATGCCACCATTGAAATCCCTAAGTGATGCGTCATCCTTCAGGGGCTCCCCACTGTGCATAGGTGTTAGCAGCCAAGCTTATGACTCGGGAAGCTGAGTGTCCGACCTCTCTTGGCTCCGTTGTGAGGTATGACTGATCTTCTGTTGCTTCGCAGCTCGTTGGGCCTCTTCTTCTCGGGTCAGACGGGATCTTCCGGTATCCACCACGTCTTTCTCTTTTTGCTCCCTTCGCCTTTTTAAGTCAGCAGCTTCAGGACTGACCGGCTGAGGTTGATAAGGAGGTTGGTGAGAAGCAAGAGGAGGAGACTTGGTGGGAGGAGGGGGAATCTGAGACTGTGCAGATCTCCCCGGTGCACCTTTCCCGGGCTGGTTCTCTATCAGCTCCATTAGACTTCTTTGGGGTTTCCTTTGTACACCCATTTCGTCAAAATCGTCCTCAGAGTGTATAGTCTGATTGAAAACCTCAAACTCGTCTGAAGAGTCTGTCAAATCTACAACTTCCTCTGGATTTCTTTTTTCTTCTTCTTCTTCTTCTTCTTCCTCTCTTCTGTCCTCTTCTTCTTTGAGGACGGGTTGAGATGCGGATGCTCTTGTTGAAAGACTGGCAACGAAAAGTGGCTGGGTGAGGGGAGTGTCTCTAGGGAGCGGAACACCCTTTGGAACGACGAACCCCTGGTAGGCAACGCTGATACAGCGGAGCTGAAGGTCGCGAGCTCTGATTATGTATTTAGGAGCTTGGAAGCCGAATGAGAGAGGTGTGTATCTGAGGATCAAATGGGCTGCTCGGAGTTGACCGTTAGCTTCGTTCACATATATTTCGGCTCGCAACACCCTATCCAAGCTCGCTTTGTTAACTAAGTTGAGTTTGAGTTTGGTAGAATGTTTATCTGCAAAATCATAGAATTAAAGGAAAGTTTCATTAGAAACAAGAATATTGAGACAAAAAAAAAAAAATGTAAACCAAAACTCATGAGTCTACGGCTATACTCCCACCTGGTTCTCCCTTTTTTGTTGGACAGGGCAAACCATCGTGCCATTCCCTGGAAAAGATAAGGAAATCTTCCTTCAAATTCTTATTTGAAGTGGGAAGGCACTGAATTAGCCTTACTGCGGGGTACCTTAATTTGAGATAATATCTCTGCCCCTTCAAATGGTGCAGATTATACACCCAGTTCACATCATGGTGGGTCAGGTTTAAGTTCATTCTATCGTTTAAGGCTTCTATACTTCCCAAGACCCTAAACATGTTCGGGGCACATTGTGTGGGAGATAATCTAAAAAACCTAAGGTAATTCCTAGTAATAGTACCCATGGGAATGGTTATCCCACCTTCTATGAAGGCAATCATGGGAATGACCACTTCCCCTGTTTTCCTAGCACTGACCCACTCCCCCTGGGCCGCATTCCTCACACCTACTGTTAGTGGGATCCTATACTTAGCCCTGAAGTTTCTCATACCCTCCTCGGACTCAACTAAACTTTGGAACTTACCCATTTTTCTAAAGGGTTACGAAGAAAATAAACAAGTTTAAGATGAAAACTAAAAGGGTTTTAAGAAGACTTACAGGTTGGAAAGAGGGTCCTCGGACAAAATTCTAGTATTTGTAGACGCTCAAGAAGATGAAAAAGAGAGAGAGAGAGGTTCAATGTATGAGCTCTAGAATTGCGTGATTGCTAAAAGTAAGAGAGAGAATTGATTTGAAAAGCTATTTATAGTAGCGCAAAAGTTACAGGCGGGAAAGTTCCCGCTCGTAAAACAAGAAAAACCCTCCACCGTACGATTTACATCTTACCGTTGAATGTGGGGGACAGGGGCGTCGCCAAAATTTAATGTTGGCATGCTCTGGACGTTGAAGCGTCAGGAGCGTACCTAGGGCATACAAAGAGACCTGTAGGTCAGGAATACGGAATAAAACCAAAAACAAGATAGGATAAGGACATCAAAATCATCATTTTCTTCCGAGGAGTCAAAAAGCAGGATTTTGAAGGGCTATTGTGGGGGCCAGTTAATTAGGAAGTATTGTTAAAGCAGTATTAAATGGGCTTATGGCCCTATCCGAGGACGTTAAACCATCCGAGGAGGCCCAAATAAGGCTATGGGGAGAATAAAATGAAAAGAGGAGTAGAGACAATGTGAGATGGGTCCAATAAGCGTTCGAGGACAAAAGCCTTCTCGGCAACGTGTGTCCGAGGTAAATCTGAATGCCATATCATCACAGACTTACTTCGGAGTTATATCACAACTAAGGATGGGACATTGGACCAGGGATAAGAGAAGAAAGGTAAATAAATATCTTCAAAAACTGCTACCTCCACATTAAATGCCTCTCAACCAACTCTTTGGCCACATTAATGTGGAAGTGATGCTGAACAGTGATCAACCAGCTTTACAGCTACAGATTGATGGTTCTGGGAGGTGCTGCATGGGACAGGAAGGAATCCCCCGAATCTAACCTACACGTGTGTGGTAAGGATGACACCAAGATCGTAGTATATAACATGAAAAGATGTACTGAGAAAAAGAGATTGGAACTCTTGTACAATTTGATTTTCAACAAAACCATAAGATATAAATTGCTTATGCTATTCCGAAGATAGATTTCTAATGGTACTTGTGTCGAACTGTCCTGAAACATTAAATCTAATCGTTTTTCTTCTGGGACAGATCTAGTTCTTCTATCCACGCTCTACAAATTTATTGTTTGGGCCGTTAGCGTTTGAGCCCAATTCGGTTTTGGGACCAATCCAATTTCAGTCCTTATAATATATATATATATATATATACATATATACATTTATACGTATATCAAACCAGTGCTCTCTTCAAATCTGAAAAAAAAAAAAAAAAAAAAAAAAAAAAAAAAAAAAAAAAAAATCCTCTCTACCAAGCCTCCATGGCTCAATACTCTCACAATCTCTCTCATGGTAGTGGCAAGCATTTCATGGTAGCGTTGGCTTGGGTTTTGGGTTGATTTGTATTTTGCCAAATGGGTTTTCTGTTGTATTTTATTTTGAGTTGATTTTGTTTTGAGTTAATTTTGAGTTGGGTTTGTGATGATTTTCATTAATTTTGGGTTGATTCTGTTTGGATTAAATTGATGTTGTAATGGGTTGGTTGTGGTGGTGGTGGTGGTTGGTTATTTGTGATGGTGGGTGGATGTTGGAGGTGGTTAGTTGTGATAGTGGGTGGATGTTGGTGGTTGTCTTCGTATTCGTCTTCTTCTTCTTCTTATTCTTCTTGACATTAAAGAAAGGGTGAGAGAGAGTCTGATAAGGCAAGGGATAGAAGAGACAAAAAAATTTAAAATAATAGGATAGAAAGTTACAGTAATCATGTAAATATACACAATAATTGTAGCAATTTTGCATATGAAGTATGAACAGTATTATAGATAGACTAATGTGGGTAGTTTTTGAACAAAAATGGGTAAAAGTGAGCACTTTTTCTATTTTGCACCAATTTATGCAAGTGCTCTTATTGTAGCTTTGCATCTTATTATTTTATTAATTTTTCAATTTGGCTCTCTTTTTCTCTCTCTCTTCTCCCTCTGAAACGAACTCAGACTTCTTCTCTTCTCCCTCATCTTCTTTTTCCTTTGTTACACAATGACACAACCACAAGGACAAACCAACACAGAGACACACAAACACACCCACACAGACAAACCAACAGATAGATAGCATTATTGTGAAATTGATACACCAACACATATAGATCGGTGTTGGTGGCTTGTGGATCGGTTGATCAGTGCTGAAGGCTTATGGATCGGTGGTAGAGATGTCGTTTGTGGGTCAACGAAAGTGGATTGGTGGTGGAGATCAGTGTTTCTAGGTCGACTAGATCGGTGGATCAGTGCTTGTGGAGGAAATTGGTGCTTGTTACAAGGAAGGAAATTTGTCCGAGAGAGAGAGAGAGAGAGAATTTGAGTTTGAGAGATTAAAGATAAAGTAATAATAAAAAATGAATAAAAATAATTATTTAAATAAAAATGGATGTATAATAGATAGTCTAATGTGGATGTTTTGTAAAAGTGACCGTCTAAAATAGAAAAAGTAGTTTTTTATTCTAAAATAGATAGAAAAATTTACACATAATGATACTAATACTCTTATAATCTGCCATGTGGACAATTGTGAAAGTTGTGAATCATGTGGCCTTAGAATTTTTCATTTGACTAACACATTGGTGGGCCTAGTAGTAAGGGCTTGTGCAAACATTTCTCTGGATGTAAGTTTGAGTTCTCTCACTAGCTTGTTTCTCAAAAAAAAAAAAAAAAAAAGAGCTCTCTCACTAGCAACATGTTGCAATTTCTTACACTCCACTTTGTGGTGGTTTACTTAGCTCATCAGCAATTGTGATATGGGGTATTAACTCAAAAGTGATTAGGGTGCTGTTATGATCACGTCCAACTATTTTTTCTTTTTCTTTTTCTTTTTTTTCTACCACCTATTAAAGAGGAAATTTTCATTTGGATTTTAGATTCAGAAGACACGGACTCTCTCCCACCAACCATTCCATTCCTTCGAGAGCAAAAATACAGATACTAGTGCACAATACAACAAATCTAAAATCTCCCCCAACTTCGGTCCCGCACGGCACGACACCCAAAACGTCACTTTCCAATGCCAACCACAACACCTCACTTCACTGTTCTGTCCATATATATGATATAATAACAATAAAACTAAAACAAACACATCACTGTTCACAAAAGCACCCACCACCATTTTGCTTTTTAGGGCACTCTCGGTCGCAGTCCTCGCACCTGGACTTTCTGCCCCCATCACACCATACTAGGATTCTGATCCCATTCTCACATAATCTTGTAAGATCTTCTGCTCACCTTTTTTGGGTACTTGTTCATTTTCTCCATCTCATTTATATTGCTCTTTTAACTCTTTGGATTTTTTTTTTAAATCTTTGTAGTCCATATGTTTCTGAAGTCAAAGGATTCAAGTTTGTGTTTTGGATTATTCCTGTAATGGTCGAAATTTTGCTTTATTTATTTTTTTTGATAGTTAATACTTCATACTGATAGGCTGTGATTTTTCTTCAATGGTTAATCTGCTGCGTTTTTAGTTATGGGTCTATTTTGTTGATGGTAATTATCTAATTGATAGTATGTCAAATTTTGTTTTTGTTTTTTTGTAAGTTTTAGAGGCAAAAAAAAAAAAAAAAGAAGAGTCTAAACCTTCATCTATCTAGGTGGAGATTTAGGGGCCAAAAAAGTGCTTTAAGAGCTCTAAAGCTATTTTCAGAACATAAATAGTGTGTCTGCAAACCCACAAAAAAGATTTTAAGTGGTGCTTTAGGGCTAATTTTACTTTTCATGATATATAAATCAAGCGCTATTCATTGTAATTTGCCAAACACTCAGAACACTAACGAGTGTTTTATCAGTTAATGCTCTATATCGCAAAAGCTCTACTACTAAAGGAGTACTCCCTGCAACAATGTCAATCAGGAACTTAATTTTGAGGTTTGGGGAAATTAAATGATGTCTCTTAAGTTTGCAAGCCTGAACGTGTTATTACTTTTATGGGTTTATTGTTCCATAAATATTATTTGGCATTTCACATCTTTTATGTCCAAACATCCTTTTTTTTAAACATATTTTTATTTTAGATAAATTAGAAATCCCCTTTTTTGTTTAATGAAATGATGAGAAGTGTGTTATTATCATTCAAACTGTGTTTCCTGGTATTTCTGACTTAATTGTGCTTGAATTGCTTGTTGGACATGATATGAAATTGATTCAAGATGAGATTGACATTTTCAAACTGCAAGTGGATGAAGGTTGTTTTCAAGTGAGCATCACCAGCTTCAAACATATAAAAGTTGTCACTTATTGAATTGTATTTCTATTACTTGAAATGCAGCAAAGTTTGAGTGACTAGCTGTCAAAGGAAATGGTCTTGTTTATAGATATAACCATGACAAATTATTGGGTCATTGATAGCCTCCATCAAAATACAGAAGTATTTTTCAGACAAGATGCTGTAACTGGTTGAATAACATCTTGGCGCATATGTTTCTAATTTCTCACATGGGGATTTTCTCCCTTTTTGCATGTGAAAAGTTGCTTTGCTAGGTTGACCTTGGGCCCTGGCTAGGTGAGGGGGTGGGGCAGGGTTGGGCTAGATCTAAGGTTCAAGTAAAGAAAAACTATGAAGAGCTTTCAAAATGTGCATCCTTATTTATAAAACAGAGGCTTCTTTTAAAATATGAAGATATAGAACGCCTTTGCATTTGTCCTTCAAAACTCAGAAGTAGGCCTCAAATATAGAGTTATTTGCTTGACTCAAATATTTGTATATTAATAAAAAATTTATTTTTTTGTGAAGGTTCAAGTGTGGATATGTCAACTGTGAGTATGTCGACTGTGAGAGTCCCAATGTCTTGCTTGCCCAAAATTCCACCCACGAGCAGATCCTGCGCCTTAATTAAGAGTCCATCTTCCTTTGGTTCTGTAAAGAGTGTCTCCAAAAGATTTGGCTTGAAGTCTTCTCCATTCAAAATGTCTGCAATGGCAGTATACAAAGTGAAACTGATCGGACCAGATGGTGAAGAGAATGAGTTTGATGCCCCTGATGATGCTTACATCCTTGACTCAGCTGAAAATGCTGGACTGGAGTTGCCTTACTCGTGCAGGGCTGGGGCCTGCTCTACCTGTGCTGGGCAGTTGGTTTCAGGAACGGTGGATCAATCAGATGGATCATTTCTGGATGACAAGCAGATGGAGAAGGGTTATGTGCTGACTTGTGTCTCATACCCGTCTTCAGACTCTGTGATACACACACATAAGGAAGGTGATCTTTTCTGAGTAATGTTATGTGCCTAGCCTGTTGAGTACCCTGAATGGGGATTATGGATTTTTCCGAGACTAGTATTCTATTTGTGAGCCACATGGTAGTGTGGCTGTTTAGTTTCAGTGCTGCTATTTTCCTTAGTCTATGCAGAATTTCTGTTTCTGTTTGATGACAATCAATCAGTAGTGTCCAAGCATGATTTCTTTGAATGTTGATCAACAATAATGAACTGGTCTGGTGTACCTTAGAAAGCTCTCCATGTTGCATAATGTGAATGTGACTTTGACTAGGCTTAACATTGATTTGAATGGGCATACCCCTAGAATCGGATTGAGATTTTTTGAAGTTTAGGAAGGGAACAATAATAAATTTTGGGAAAATGAATAGGAGATTAACCTGCTCATGTCGAGTGAAAAACGTGATGTTTCATACCTGTATTGACATTAAGGGTGTGTTTGGATACCGTTTATTTTGTTGAAAATTGAAAACACTCTAGCAAAATAATTTTTAAATGTATGAATAGTGTCGTGAACCAATTTTTAATGAAAGTTTTGTTGAAAAAAGAAGTTTGTGGGTCTTGTGAATAGTGCACGAGACCCATTGGAAAAGCCAACAGCCACAGAGACGCGTGGCTAAAAAAAAAAACGCAGACGCAATAAGCTGGCTTTTCATCAGTACCCAAGCGGGTACTAACCTTTCAAAGCAATTCGTAAAGATCTTGATCCACAAATAAAACATGGGAAATCAACTAGCAACTATACCTATGAACCTTGCAACTCAAAAGTAAAAAAAAGTAGCCCTATAAACGTTGGCTTGGTGCAATTGATCTGGCCACATCTTGTCTTTGTCCAAAGTCCAAACAACAACCAGTCATTAATGTGGAGTAAGTGTCAATGAATAGCTCAAATGACACATTCTTCTCATGTAATAAGATTATGATTTCAAACTTCAACCATCTTTCAGTTCTTTAATATACAGAGTTCGTGTCAATGAGTTATTATTCAAATGACACATTCTTAAAGTGGAATTTGTAAGATCTTGCGTTCAAGCCCATTAAATGCATGTAAAAACTTTGTCCATGTACTAGGCCTACTGGCTATTGGTACTGTAAATGCATCACAAGGAAGCTCCAACAATCATTGCTCAAACCCCTTTTTGACTTCCACTACACCACATCAGTATCCTCCTCTTGTAGGTGAACAAGTAATGTATTCATACCATGATGTCTCGCTTTCTGCTAGCACCAACTTTGGAATCAGAGAACCAAGATTAATTCCCTTGTGTGTGTATACAACAAAATTTTGTTGCTAAGCAAATGTACTTTGTTCACATTATAATATGAATTCAAACAAAGTATTGAATTACTTTGTTAATAAATTTATATATATATATATATATATATTAGTAATACTTTTCTAATGAATTAAAATTATTTAAGTTGATATAAGATTTTGGTAGAAAGTATCTACTAGTGGTTTTGGCCGTTTGGGTGAGTTTGAATTGTCAAAAGTTGAAAAGCGCAAGAGTCTCGACATTGAATTATTTTGCATGAAAATCGAGTGTTGAATGATGATCCTTCCCAAAAGTAATTTTGAGGTCTATTTATTTGATTTTTTTTTTTTTTTGCAAAAGATGTTAATTTACATTTTTTAAGGTTCTAAAGTCACTTTCTGCATAAATATCAAAAGATGGATATGAAATCTCTTCATATTATAATATGTTACAACAAAATTTGAATTCACTGTAAAAGAAGTAGACCCAAAAATGAAAATATCTCGACCTGATACTTAATTTTCCTACTTATTTAAATTTTGCAAGATAAAGTTTTTGAATATATTATATGGTATAACATAGATAGCACCTTGGGAAAATTCTGCCAGGGCAAGCAAACACACCTGGTAATAAATATCGTCCTGCTACCAGACCAAAAAATCAACAAATTTTTTTTTCGTATCTTACATAATATTTTAGATAGTGTTCAACCGGGTCCACTGTATCAGAAGATCGCATGGATGGTGTGAAAATGTTGGTGAAACTCTCTATGTTGAGTACAAATGCAAAAGATGGCGTGTGACAAGTTGTTAATGATACATGATAAAGTGATGTCAATAGTGAGTTCAGATGAAAACTAATAAAAACCGCTCAATTATTGTGAAAAATATTATAAACATTGTCGTGTGCGTGCACAATACTAGGCAAAGCTTAGGTGAAGTGTTACTATGCATTACATCGTATATGATGTTGGTAATATCTAATAAACTAAGCTGTTTATGAACAACTTAAGCTCGATTCCTATATAAAAAAAAAAAGAGTTCAATTCAGTAAATGATTTACTTATATTTGTTTGTTTAGCAAACAAGCTAAGCTCTAGCCCAAATTTAGACTCGATTATTAAATAATCAAGTTCAAACATAATAATATGTTTGTGAACAGACTTGTGAACATTGAGTCTCGATTTAACTATATATAATTATATTTTTATTTGTACAATTATTTAAAAATATACTTATAAATACTTATATAGACTTAATTTCAAATTATGTAAGTTTGTTTATAAATAAATTCATATGATATTAAATTATTATTTGTAGTTTATATATTAGTATATAATTAGTCAATTTGTAGTAAAATAATAAAAATTCATTAATTTATAAAGGGATAAAATAGTTTTACTATATAATGAAAAAATAAATTAATCAAGTAGTTTCGAGAACATGCTCAAACTTGTTTGACCAAAAAACAAACTAAGTAGGTCGAGCTGAAATTTGACTTGTGTTTGAAATAAAATTAAATTGTAAATTGGATTAAAAACGCCGTGTCGTACTCACCGTACACAGTACTGTGTGTACACACAGTTCACACTGAAATTCGAAAATTTCTAAATATTTTGAAGTACACAGTACACACAGTTCACACACTCTCTCTCGTCGCGGACTGTGAATGTACAGTACAGTGTGTACCGTTCCAATGGCGGGAACACTTCAAACCCTAATTCTTACTTCTCCAACCACCAAAACGCCGTCGCTTCGTCACCGGAGCCGGCATTTCCCTTCGAATCGCGCTCTGTTCCACATCCCCTCCATCACTTTCAATCGCGACCGCTCATTTCGCAGACCCATCACAGCCTTGGACCGCTCCGATCAGGTTCGGCCTCCTCCAATTCCATCGCTCTCAATTACTTGCTTTTCTTATCTGTTTGGTTACCGAGAAAATGTAGGAAAAAAATAAAATCGAATTTACAATTTCCATTCACTTCTGAAAATTAGTCAAGCAAATTGGTTTTGGAAGCATCTTTTGCATGTTGCCTAATTTTTGTTTGTTTTGGAAGTTAAGACTGAAATGTCACAAATTGGTTATGTGATTTTGTACTGTTGTTTAAAGGAATTTTGATTCAATTGTGCATCAGAGAGATGGTAATGGGGATAAAGTTGATCGGGTTTCGGGTTCAGCAAGTGGGTTAAGTTGGGCAAAACCGCTGTTGAATTTCGCTTCGAAAAACTTTCTTCCATTAGGTAATGTGATGTGATGTACAAAATTCTTGTATGTGTTTGAGGCTATCTAATCTAATGTGTTAGTACCATGTCATTTTTATTGATTAGAAATTTGTTGGTTTGTGTGATGTTTCGTGCAGCTCTTGTCGGTGGAGTACTATTAGGACTTGCAAATCCGGGTCTTGGTTGTCTTGCAGATAGATATTATCTATCAAAATTTAGCACATTTGGGATATTTATTATCTCAGGTTTGAGTTTAGCATTATTAATTTTAATGTTTATATTGATGGCCATCTCACTACAAACGTGTTTAGTTTTATATCTTTATTTACTTTTGGGTGGTTTGATAGGGTTGACGTTGCGAAGTGGAGACATTGGTGCAGCCGCTGAAGCATGGCCTGTCGGAGTTTTTGGGCTAGTATGACCTTGAATTTCTTATCTGCCATCATGCATTTTGAGGTTCATCTTTTTTTTATTTTTATATTTTTAAAAAAGATTATTATCCTCTTGTTTTTAAAGATTTTTATTTTATTTTAAATAAGCTTTAGAAGTAGGTACTAACTTCTGCTAAGAATTTGTTGAAATATGCGAGAGGGGAAATCCCAAATATATGCAAAGCAAGTCTTAGATTGAATAAGATCCAACTGGTCACTGAAAAATAAAAGTAGAAGGATTAGGGGTAAGAGAAATATCTGTGCTCTATGTATACCATTATCTTAAATGATCCTTAAATGAGCAATGAAAGGTCACTATTTTATCCAGTTGAGGAATTCTTGATTGAGAAAAAATAATTCCCTCCAGACAGAGACTCCTTCCTATATTAGTAGTGAAGAACTATCGAGAGCTGTGGTTGGTTGTTGACCAACGGAAAGCATGGGAGAAAGAAAGATGCACAAACGAAAAAGGACAGCAAAGAGGGATCCGTTTTATCCCTCTTCCTTGAATACATAGGAATCCAAGCCCTTTTCCTTCCCGTATTTTTTTTACTCAAGATATCTTTTGCTATACGAAGAGCTTTTTTGAAGTAGGGGCTTTTGTCTTGCTTTTGGGAGATATCTTACTGCCCACCACATTTGATAATTCTTTCAACGTTTTATTTTTAATTTTCATTCAGTAAAGAGCATAGGTTAGAAACAAGCATCTCTGCATATTGTAGATTCCTACATTCTATGCTTTGAGTGCTCTATCTATCAAAATAGCTACTAACCCTCAATATATAATTAATTCCTGTCATTATAAGGTACTTAGTGTTTGATGCCTAACTGTAAATAACTTGCAACCACTTAGACTGGTCAATAGATGCTTGCTGGTGGTGGAAGCAAGCTGCCTAAAATAGAGCCTGGTCTGCTTCTTCTTTTCCTAATTGTTAAGTTCTCACACCCCATCTCCCATCTCAGTCACATGGGGTTGGAGTTGCCATTTGACCCAAGGGCCATTGGCAAGGATCCCAGCTTCTTTTCCTCTTTAAGTGATGGGCATTATAGTATATAATTTATTGCATATTGCAACTGCTCTTTGGTAGCATAATTATTGAACACTAGCAGTTTATGAATATGACTTTTATTGGTGCTGTATCTAGACAAGCATATTTGTTATTAACTTGTTGCTCCTTTTCTCATCGTAGGTCTCCATTCTAATGATTACTCCTTACTTTTCAAGGGCAATATTGCAAATGCAGTTGCACCCTCAAGAATTTGTTACAGGTTACAATTAAATTCATTTTTCTAATAGCATTGGTACAAAGTACATAAATAACATACATAGTACACAAAATATAAAAATATACATATGTGCACACATAGGAAGTATATGTATATACAAAATTATATATACGAGGGATCTATTGACACCAGTGTAAAACCATTATTCATGCATCTCTTAATAATTTTTTCTAGTTTTGAAAACCAATTTTGGATTTATATGGTCTTTAAATATCCACACATATGTCAAATTGATCTGTTGTTAATTGCTACTATGATAGCTTCACATTTCTTTATTTAATAACTTAATTTGTCAATTTATATATGGATAGGATAACTCTTGATCTTGTTTGCTTTATTTGGCAAGCATGAATGTGTGAATCTAATGGTGGCATTTTTTTTTTGATAAGTAAAAGTTTATTGATATCAAAAAAGGGGAACACCCTAGTACACAGGGAGTGTACAAGAAGTCAAACAATCAAGAACAAAAATTACAAGCATCTAAGAAATCAAGAAAAGATAAAAATGATTGGTTCCATAAAGCAGACAACCAATCCATTAAAGTTCTAAAGAAAAATAGCTTCAAGTCTGATGTGGATCTCTCCTTATCTTCAAAGCACCGACTATTTCTCTCCCGCCAAAGACACCACAATAAGCAATGGGGAACCATCAACCATATGTACCCATTTCGATGATGGCCAAATCTGCCTTGCCAACATGCTAGAAGCCCCACTACAGATTGCGGCATAACCCAACTCACTCCAAACAAACCAAACACCATAGCCCACATATCCATTGCAACCGGACAATGAAGAAAAAGATGATCAACCGATTCACCATTACACTTGCACATGTAGCACCAATCTAATATCCAAACCTTTCTTTTCGTAAATTGTCAATCGTTAAGCATTTCCCTAAAGCAGCGCTACTCGAGAAGGAATCTTCTGTTTCCAAATGCTTTTCCAAGAAAAGCAATTAGTCATTAGAGCCCACTAAGAGATTGTAATAATCCTTAACCATGAAGCCCTTCTTTCTATCAGATTTCCAACACATCTTATCCTTACCAAACCCTTTCACCAAAGCACCATATATGGTATCCATGAAACCGGTTAGTGCCTCTAGTTCCCAAGCATGCACACCCCTAAAGAAACTTACATCCCAAAATAGGATTCCATTATCAAACTTTATAATCTCAGCCACACTAACCTCTTGATCTTGGCAAAATCTAAACAATTCAAGATAGCTGGTTGCAAGAGATGTTTCACCACACCAAGGGTCTTGTCAAAATTTCACCCTAGACCCTCCCCAATATTGTATAAAATGTGGCGAGAAAAAGAAGGCCAGCCCTGACTAATATTTTTCCACAAGCCAACACCATATGGACCACTAATAGGCCTAGTACACTAGCTACCCCATCCACAACCATATTTCACCGCTATCACTTGCCTCCAAAGGGCAGCCCTCTCCATCCCAAATCTCCATAGCCACTTCCCAAGCAAAGCTTCATTAAAAAGTCTTACCTTCCTTATCCCCAAACCACCTAAAGCAATGGGAGTGCAGACAGTAGCCCATTTAACAAAAGGGAATTTTGGTTCATCACCAATGCCACCCCACAAGAAATTCCTTTGAAGTTTCTCAATTCGGTGAGCCACAGAAGCAGGAATAAGAAATAAAGATAGAAAATAAGTGGGTAAATTAGATAGAGTGCTTTTAATTAAAGTGACTGTACCTCCCGTGGATAAGTACAAACGTTTCCATCTTGCTAATCTTCGTTCTATCTTCTCTAGAATTAGATTCCATATTGTCTTATCCTTGAAATTAGCTCCCAAAGGAAGGCCTAAATATTTTATTGGAAGAGTACCTTGTTTACAGCCAAGGACATTCAACAATATGTCAAAATTATGCACCATACCAACCGGAACTAACTCTGACTTGCCCAAGTTTATCTTTAGACCAGAAACTGCTTCAAACCAAATGAGAATCATATGGAGAAACAAAACCTAATCTAGATTAGCATCACAAAAAATTAAAGTGTCATCCGCAAAAAGAAGATGAGACACCGCCAGAGATCTTCCCTCTAAATGACCCACACCAAAGCCTGACATGTAACCATCATGGACAACTTTATCCAACATTCTCCCAAGGGCTTCCATAACCAAGACAAACAGCAAATGGGACAATGGTTCACCTTGTTGCAACCCCTTGGAGCTCTCAAAAAACCCACAAGGAGAGTCATTTATCAGAATAGAGAAGCGAACTGTAGATATAAGAAAGAAAATCCACCGCCTCCATTTAGCAGAGAACCCACTCTATTCTAATAACTGCATAAGAAATCCCCAGTTGACGTGATCAAAAGCCTTCTTAACTTCTAATTTGCAAAGTATCCCTAGCAAACCAGTTTTCACTCTACTGTCAAGGCATTTATTAGCAATAAGCACAGGGTCAAGAATTTTCCTGTTCCTCACAAAAGCATTATGTGTAGATGAAATTATATCTTCCATGACTGTGCAAAGTCTGGTAGCTAAGACCTTAGCAATGATTTTATAAACCCCCCCAACAAGACTAATGGGGAGAAAATCCTTGACTTCAATTGCTGAATTTTTTTAGGGATGAGAGTGATGAATGTTGCATTCAAACTTTTCTCAAAGTGGCCTTTAGCAAAAAAAAATGATGAAAGACAGCCATAATATCAGTTTTGAGAATACCCCAACATGCTTGGAAGAAAGCCATTGGAAACCCATCCGGTCCAGGCGATTTATCCCCATTAAAATTCTGTTGACATAAAAAATTTCTGCCTTCTCAAAGAGTCTATCTAGCCAATCTGCATTATCACTGGTTATCTTTGGAAATACCAAGACTTCTGGAAATGGTGGAACAAATTGCTGCTTAGGGTATAAATTCATAAAGAATTGAGTAATACAATCAACAATCCTACCTTGATCGGAAGACAAGATTCCATCAACCATAAGGCTCTCAATACCGTTATTTCTTCTATTGGAATTACCCATTCAAAATTTGGTATTTGCATCCCCCTCCCTCAAGTGTAGCAACCTAGACTTCTGCCTCCAACTAATGGTGGCATTTTGAAATATGCGTATCACTTAAGCTATGTAGATGCAAAAGATTAGCTAGTTTTACAATAGTGTCACTGGATTCATCCTCTCTTTTCTATCTCTCTCTACATACACACAAATGGACACACATATGCATAAATACATACATGCGTACTGTCTTTTTTATTTTATTTTTGCTGAGTCATACGTATAGAGAGAGAGAGAGAGAGAGAGAGAGAGAGAGAGAGAGAGAGAGAGAGCATGCAGTCCTCTTCTTAATGCTAGTTTGTATATGTCCATGGACATGGGCACCTTTATATGAATGTACATGTGTTTGTTAATGCGTGTCTCTAAGAAGGCGTTCTTCTAACATTCGACGCACCGTACAGTGTTAAATAGATTTATTTATTTTTCTTTGAACTTGATGCTGTTAATTCTGGCTACTTGATTTCAAAAATACTCGTGTTGTTTCTAACTTACTGTGGGGTTCACAAAGTTGTGAAGCAGTCATTTGTTATTGTCTCTACCTTATTTGCAAACTATTCTATACTTTGTCTTGTTCTACAGGATTGGCTATGTTTAGCTGTATGCCAACTACATTATCAAGTGGAGTGGCACTTACTCATGTATGCTAATTTTTCATTTTTCTCTCCTTCCCAGTGTTATTTCTAAATATTTTGGTTTGAAGTTTTACAGTGTTGCATTCCTCAAATGCAGCTTGCTGGAGGGAATTCTGCTCTTGCCCTTGCAATGACAGTAATATCTAATATGTTAGGCATTTTGATTGTAAGTTACAGGGAGTTATATATCCAGCATTACTTTTAATTTTGTCATTAAATTTACATAATGTTTTAATGTTTTTTGGAGAATTTGCTACAGTTGTTTCATCATTATGCATATAACACATCTTAGCAGTTGTGCAGAACATCAGTATTTTTGAAGTACAATTTAGTGCTATTAATATGCAGAATTTATTGCAGTGCTTTAGCTCTGTTGTATTATATGTAAATTAATGTTGTAATCATGTGCTCTGACTTAGGCAGCCAGATCTTAGCTGTAGGAAGAAAAAAAGGAGTTGGGACTTGTCTCCGTTTGTTTAGGTGTAAAATGTTTTCCTAATGAAAATATTTTTAGTGGAAAATGATTTTGAGGAAAAGGATCTGTTTCTTGTTTTTGTTATACTTTTCTTGCCTCTATCTTATCAGAAAAATGAGTAGTGCAATCTGTTTATACATGAAAGAAGTTATTTCTGCTTTCTTCTCTTTCTTTGCCTGTCTGTTCTTTTCCAGTTTCCTTTGGGTATCTCAATGCAATTGTACTTCCTGTAAGTCTCTGAATTTCCATTAACCTTTATTTTTTACTTTATTTGGGCTTTTTGTCTTCCAGTGTACCAGGATTGTGCCCCATTCCCCTTTTCTATTAATATATATATATATATATATATAGATTTTTAAAAAGAATTTCTGTTTTTTTTTTCTTCTTGTTTTATTTTTTTGGCTGGATTAATATGTTAAAAAAAATCCAGGAAGAGCTCCTTAGACTTATATGTCCTGACTGAGGGTGTTGGTATGTTCCTCTCTCCATAGGGGAAGTGTTTTTTGCTGTATTGTTTTTCTTCATTTATACTTTTCATGCAGAATATTCCAGTAAAAATAAGTCTTTGCTAATTGGTGATTTCATTGTTTGATTAAGAAAGATACAAATTACTTTGGTAGATAATTAGTTGATAATTATATTCCTGCAATTAAGTGTGTTTAGTATAACAATCACTACATTGCTGGAACCTTAACTGATGAGATATCTTTATTTTCTTTCTTGATGTCTATATTCATATGGTTTGAAGTTGTATATGGCTTAAAAGCTGCTAAATTTTAGTCATCAGTTTCTTGTCTGTATACAATGCAATTGCCTTGGTATGTCTTGCTAACATCAGATTTTAATTTTTGTGTCCTCACTACGTGTATGCTAATGGTTTTTTAGATCCCATTTTCCATATCAAAATTCATTGCTGATGGAGTTGGTGTATCTGTTCCAACTGAGCAACTGTTTAGGAGCCTTGTTCTCACACTATTAGTCCCCCTAATCTTGGGAAAGGTAATTTAATTTCCTCACAGATTGTTAAATAAGGAAATTCTTGTAGCATTGTCCTTTTATCTTATATTGTTTCTTCAAGATGAACACAATTAAGTGAATACAATTTCTTTCTTAAGAAAGTTATTTATTCTTGGGATGGATCGCATGACAGTTTGTTATGGAACTTCCCTTTTTGGAGAATATATTCTGTTCACCAACAGCATCCTCTTTTCTTTCATACCATATTGTTGAACACATGTATAGAAGCTTGGACTTTTGCCTTTATATACTAATTATATTATTGAACTGCCTAGAGTTGAACGTGGAGTAGTTCTTGGACTGTCATCATCCTACATATCTAAGCTCGGAGTGTTGTTCATTTTAAAGACATATGTTGCTCTTATCGATACTTATGGTCCGTTTGGATGGAGGGGGGAAGGAGGGGGAGTGGAGGGGAGTAGAGTAGAATTGGCTAAAAATAAGCTAATTTTAGACTAAATCTGCTCTACTCTACTCTGCTCCCCCTCCTTCCCCCTCAATCCAAACGGACCATTAGGTTTGTCCCAACCACTTGGGTTCAGCTAGACATGACTGTTTCTTGTTAACTGACTCATTGAAACATGAATGCAGCTACAAAGCATCTGTGACTGTGACTGAGTTGACATACAATATGATGCATCTGGCATGCTCCAACTTTAATTCAAATGTTTTTTTTTTTTAATAAGGGGTTGGTATGAATTAGAAGAGTTGTAAAATTATTTTTAGATTTTCAGGCTGAAAAATCACTTATAATATTGGTTATAAGAATCATTAAAAAGCTTTTAGTATTCTTATTGAAGCCATTTGGTTGTACTGTTATGTCTTTTATTGTCTGTACCCTTTGGATTTGTTACACTGGCGTATTGTGTGATGTCTATATATGTTAAATAGCTGTCTTTAAGTAGATACACATACACCCCCATGTCACTTGAGGTTTTGAGTGTCTTGAAATAGCTGTTTGACAAACATGTTCTGTTTTATGTCCCGTCTTGATGATGCCTTGATTTGTTAGGGTTGAAGGTGGACAGGACTTATAATATATTTGAAAATTGAAACTACCATGGGAACTGATGACTTAGGCTTTTCAAGAGTCGCAATTTTAGAATATATATTTAAATCTTTCTAGCTTTGAATATAGATGTGGGGTGCGCATCACATTTGTTGGATTGAAGCCATATAAATTGATTTATATCATGAAAGCAGTACAGTAGGTGCATCAGGAAAGTTTAGTGCTATTGTCTCCTATATGCGGTCACTATCTTGTAGTTTCTTTATGGATTTTAGACAATTCTTTATTTATAAATTCCTCAGCGTCTAATTGAGGGATGTGAATGAGACTGTCCTATTGTTATGTGTTTTAGAATGTGGCAGGTTCTGGTTTCTCTTCCTAATTCACTTAATGATCCATGTCTTATGTGAATTTGGATAACTCATGGTTGTCTGGTCTTAACTGAGATGGGATGCTTGTTTTATATCTGATAAAGGTCTGTTTATTTTTCAGTGTTCTTTTGCTGTCTAGCTTCTGGTTTTACTTTTCTTTTTCCTCTCTAGAAGGTCAACAGGAAAATCTAGGCATGCAACTGCAGTAGTTTCAATCTCCTTTTTTCCCTTGTGTATTTGTAAATTGCGAGCGAGCTTCATTGCTTTGGGTCTTATTGTTAGTTGGTGTAAACTGGTGTGATACATACTCTTAGTTCTTGGGTTCTTGCGTGTGAATTTGTTTCATCAGGGAAGTTTATCACATTATTGTATTTTAACTTCCTTGTTGTGTTAATATTGTTTCCTATAGTAATTCATTCTTCTTGTCAACAGGTCCTTCGAGAATCCTTTAAAGGTAAGTGTTTATCTTTTTCATTCTGATTCAGAAGTTTGTTGGCCCTTTTTGTGGTAGATGAAATTGAGCTTGTGGAGCCTCTCTTGTACTTATTGTTAAAATAGCTGTTCAGAGAGAGCCGGAAAAAAAAGAAAGTAGTTTCTATGAGGTCTATTTGGCAGCTGAAGAAAGTTAGAGGAGAATGGAGCAAGGAAAGTGGGTGAAGGGTGGGTGGTGCTTTTTTACAGTTTGGAATGAGGGAAAAGGGAAAGGATGGATAAAGGGGGAGGTGGGAGGGCCATGGAGTGGAAAATTGAGAAGGGATGACATATAATTTTACATATTTATCTCATTGGTCACTCGTTAAGTAATTCTTTCCTTCCATCCACTTATATATTTTTTTTACAAAATTCACCTATGGAAATACAATATTCGTTCCTTCCTCAGACTTCTCTGTTTCGTTTTAATATACCAAGTTGTTATAAGACACTGACATTCTTAAGTACCTTTCTAATTAGTGTTCATTAAATGAGCATTGCAGGCTTGGGAGACTTTGTTGATCAGAACCGTAAACTTTTTTCAAAGCTCAGTGCACTCTTCCTCAGTCTAGTAAGTACCATACCTTGTTTAGTGTTTTTGTTTTGTTTTGTTTTGGTTTTTTTTTGTTTTTTTTTTGTTTTTGGCTTCTGTTTTAAGTCATGAATACTTTAGATGGTGCTTCCACAATAATAATTTTGTAGTTTTCATTTAAGTTGTTGGGTTGACAGTGTGGGGCTTTCATTCATTTGGATATTCAGCCATTTAATGCTAAGGTTTCTAGGTTTCTGTCTTGGCATATATCTTATGGTTCTAATGAAATCTATGACTAATTCATTTTTTGTGGTGTAAGCTTGATTGTACTCCCTTTCTGATCATGCAAATATCTCTACATGCCAAATGTAATGCAGAAGCTTGATTTTATAGTTCGCTTTTATTAAGGTTATGTCCTCCAATTAATTTTTGGTATTTAGTAATTTTTATGGCTCTCCTTTTTGTTTTTTGGGAGATTTTCTTGTATACTTCCTGTGTTGTTTCTCCTAATATGTGCGTGCATAAATATTACCTATATAAAAAAAAAATAATGGTGTGATTGTACCTAGGATCTTTTACATATTTAAATTACAAAACATAATGTGCCTTTTCTTTTTGTAAAATATTTTCAATACCTATTTCAATTCACTTAGAATCTGATATAATGCATGGCTACATTGTTTTTGCCTAAAATGTTTGAATACATTGTAGTTATGATTCATAAGTAATCACTTACAAGAAATATCCATGTTATTTTACTGTTTCATAATGTAAATAATAATTTCATGTAATTCATAATTATCATGACTGTCGGAAAATTGGTTAGTATTAGAATTGTTTTGATACTTTGGTGTGCAATACCTGTGCATAATTATATTTTCAAAATATTTTGGGAAATTCTTTTAGTTTTCAGAAATAGTTCTTAAAGAGGCAAATCTGGATTTTATTTGCTGTTGGCATGGGACATGCATGTGCCTTTTGGGTTTAGAAGTGATTATGGGTTAAATATTAATGGTTTATTCAGGTACCATGGATACAAGTGAGCAGGTCGAGGTCACTGCTGTTAAGGGTTAAGCCTGCAGTTTTTCTTGTAGCTATTGGAATGGGGGCGTATGTTCTTCACTTATGTTCCTTTTTGAGTATCATATGTTACTTCGTTATAATATTCACAAATTGTTAAATTAGTATCTTCCTTTCCAGCAGGTTGTTTGTTGTCAACTTGCCATGAAAATTTAATAACCTAACATGCGTTCTGTTTGAGGACCAAATGGTTGCCTCTGTAGTGGACTTCTTAAGATTTTGTAATTTTTAGGACCATAGGTGAAGGCTGCTGTCAACGTTGACTAGTTTCTAGGGCATAAGATATTATGTCTATCCATAATTCCATGCACTACTTTCAGCTAGATTTGGCCCATATAGGCTTCAATCTAGATCATTGTGGTTTCTTTTTAAATAATGATCATAAAATAGGCTATTTGGAAACTGTGACACAGTGAAATTTCATTTTATTTTGATGATTTTCTTACTGAGCTTCCAATGTTGCTATTAGGAATTTCTTTGATTTCAGCTAGCATTTGACATAGAAACCAAAAGTTGTGCCTATAGTTATATAAATGATCAGTTGTGCATTTGTGTTGTATCTTCTAATTTGGTCTGGGTTCATATCTGTTTCTTAGATTTGGCTTCAGCCCAGAATGAATAATAGCTGTGCTAACATAGGTCAGAGTAGAATAATGCCTGTTTGGAAACAACTTATTTAACTTTTTGCTGAATGTATGCTAAAAATATACTTGTACCTTGAAAAAAATTTGAAAAAGTGAGAAAAGGTGGGAAAAAGTAAGGTTTTAAAAAGCCGTCAATAAAAACGAAAAGTTAAAAGCTCAGCTTATAAGCTGATGCCAAACTCACCTAATGTCAAATCACTAGCTGTTTGGCTCCCATTTTTGAGGAACTAACTTTTTGGGCTTTTAGCATAATTGCATCAAGTAACAAATGGATTATTTTCTTTTACTGCAGACTTCTGCATATCATCTTGTTGGCATTTAATGCTCTTGCTATAAAGAGCTTCTCAGCTGTCTCTGGTGGTGACAAATCAATATTTTCTAAGAGAGAAAATGCCAGTGCTCTTGTACTTGTTGCAAGCCAGGTGATTATTGATTTGAGCTAAGAATTATTTTTTTTCAACAAATACAAGTATAATGCAACCATACCTAGGCTTTCTCTTTTACAAAACATAACTTTATCTGAGCACTTTGATCTGTGAATGTGGGGGAAAAAGGGGGACATAAAAATTTTTCAGTAGCTGCTTTTGTTTTGAAAATATTACTGAGGTTTGACAGGTTGCCATTGTGATGTAGAAAACTCTGCCTGTGATGGTGGCAGTTGTGGAGCAGCTTGGTGGTGCATTTGGACAATCTGGTTTGCTGGTTCTTCCTTGTGTTGCGGCACATATAAATCAGGTTAGTCACGTCTGATCCTTATTTTGTGTTTTTCTTTATTTTTTCATCTTTATTATTACTGACATATAATTTTCTGCTGTAGATTATTATGGATTCTTTTCTTGTTAACTACTGGCTTCCGAAAGATCTCTCATCCAGCAATGCCAAGGTGAACTGAGTAATGTAATAGCATGATTGACACAGGTCCATTTTCTTAGCTGATCCCAAAGTGCTCGTGCTGTTGTGTAGTGCAAGTAGATGGCATTTTGTTTATTCTTCAAAAGGGATAGAAATAAGTCGGTTAGTGGGATTTTGGCCATCTATTCTTATTTGTGTTCGCTTAGTGGCATTTCGGCTGTGATTCTTGAATATCGTTTTGAAGCTTGCGTTTTGTATGTTTTTATTATTATTTAAATGCGTAAAATGAGTGTAATTCAATGGAAAATTCATCCCTACATTTAACTGCAAATCTTTACAGGTTCGCAATGGCTATTCTTTTCCTTATTATGTTTTTTTAAGTCACTAGGGGTTGAGAACACGTTTCTGAAACTACAAACTTGACTTCTGGTTACATCAAAATGGGCTGGTTTTAATTTCATTTTACTTCCACTTTCTTGTGCTAGCATTAGGCTTGATTGCTATTCAACTGTTTTCCTACTTGGTGCAGATTTGATTGAGATCCTGGAGAAAGTGTGCACCAAGGCTGGTGATCGGTGGCCAGAATGAACAGTGTTGGGACAAGATGTTTTTGGGTCACTTTCTGTTGGGGTATTACTCGCAACTGCACCATGCGCAATTAATTTTTGTGTGTATATTTAAGGAATTTCTTTAAAATGTGATGTGAATATTGAAATATTTAATTGAAATGATGTTGATGATAAGGCATATGATAAAAGTTTAACTCAGTAGAACTTCATTTAAATATGTTATGTATATTTAGATCTTGCTCAAACTTTTACATTGACTTCAAGATGAATCATTGGTAAAAAGAAAGCCAGAAGAAGAGAAGGAAAAATAAAGGTCAAAATTCATTTTTACACCCTTTTAAGTTTGGATCAATAGTCATTTTGGTTCATGAAGTTAAGTTTTGTTTTTTGTTCTCACCAATGAGCTCTAGCTCAACTAGTACCCCTCTTATAGGAGTTACGTGGAGGGTGAGGTTATGGATATAAAACCCATCAGGTGCATAACTTACCAATAATGGAGATTGACAACACTGTCTTTAACACTAGGTGCTACACAATTTGTTTATGCAATTCTTGTCCATTATGCTTTGATTGCTCTAGCCTGTAGTATTGGTCATTCAAAATTTTGAACTATAGATGGAAATCAATGATTTTGAATTTCATAAGATTTCCCTCGAAAGGTCTTGTGCTTTTTGCCATTGGACTATTCTACTGATAGAAGAAATCGCACGTGTTGATTCAAGCATGTTTTACATGTTTTACTTCAACCCTTGAAATATGTGGCTGATTTGACTGGTCGTGGTAAATCCTAGCTCTGGGATTACACATTAATTACTAATAAGACAATACAGATATCATTGGTGTGTATTTTCTTTTTTTGATAATTGATTGTTATAACAATGGGGAGGAGGATTCGGATCTTAATTTGATTATAATATATGGACATTTTGAAGTTAGTGGTGATATTTTGATCATTCTAGAGGTTTTGAGAATATTTTAGTTATTTTGAAGGTCTGAATATTTTGATCATTTTAGGATTTTTTTTTCAGGGAATGTTTAGTCATTTTGGTGGTTTTAGAATGTTTGGTCATTTTGGAGATTTAAAGGTATTCAAGTTTTGTTTTTTGTGGTGGGAGGTTTTCAGGGTACTCTAAATCATTTTGAAAAATTTTCCAATTTTGTCATTTTAGAGATCTATGGAAATATTTTGATTTTTTAATATTAAAGTTTTTAACGGTATTTTAATCATTTTGAAAACTTCATGGCTATTTGGGAGATGTCAAATCTTGTATGGTGTGTGTAGTTTAGGCCTATTACTTTTTTTGTTTTTGAGTAAACAGTAATACTTATTAGAACATACACAAAAATAGTAATATTAGTGATTTAAACCGGGTTTATAATACGTTACATAATCAGAGTACAATTACAAAAGGGCCTAACCTTTGTAATTGTAGACTGAGTTTAATGCTAATACTTATAAAATTTGAAAAAGAAAAAGTGATTGGGTCAATATTATTCATGACTGATTGAGGACCATGATCATGAGGGTGCTTAGGAAGAGAAGAAAGGGGGGGGGGGGGGGGGGCGGCGCTTCTTGCGAATTCAGATTTGAGCCAGATATATATGTTGTTTTTGATCCAAATAAATATTAGAGAAAATTGAACTTAATTATGCTTTTGATTCACGTTCTCCCAGCTGATAATAACAAGATTTAAACATAAACGTACAAATCTAATTCAACTTATAACGTAAGGGAGATGATTTTTCAAGATTGTGTAGCTCTCCCGGAAACAATTTCTACACTGTTGTCTTTCACAACCGGGGAGAAAAATCGAGGCTGCAAATGCTTTAGCTAGTAGTGCATGTGCATGTGATACTTGTGATTTCGCCCGTTTTATTTTGTGGCACCTTTGGATATCAAAATTTGGTCATGTAGATTTGGATTCGAGTGATTAAAATCCATATTTTGTTTGGATAGTTTTAAAAGATCAAGATTTTGAATTCGATGAAATCCACTTTAAAATTCTTGGATTTGAAATTAAAACATTTCAAATCTATTGATTTAAAATATAAATATAAATTCAAATCCAAATTTAAGTTTCCAATACAACCTTGAAGATTTCCCTAGCTGAACAGAGCTTGTATGGGTCACATGGAGTTCACTTTAATTTTAAGGTTAATAATTAAATTATTCAGAAAAATTACTTAAAAAAAGGCTCATAATATATATAATATTTTATATTAAGTTCTAAATATTTTAATTTTATCAATTAAAATTTCAAATTTATGAAACTATTCATAAATTTGAACATTAATCTATCTTGATCCGTTATTCGTTTTTGTTATTTTGAAAAGTAATGGAACAAAAATAAGAGAAAAACTATTGATTAAACTATGCATTTTAGTTAGAATTTATTCATAAATCAAATTGATAGCCACTAAATAGAGAAAGTGATGGATATGAGTAATTATTCAATGCTCATTTATCAAACTTTATCTCACATGATATGAGATTTACTAATTAAATTCATAGTAGAATTTGCCATCCATGTAAGGAGGGAATATCATGTTACTATACTCTAAGAATACCTAATAATTTTCTGGTAGATAGAGACTTGAATGGTTTTATAAATTTAAGACTTTAATTAACAAAACTAAATTCCTGTGATCTTGGTATAATTCTAGGCCTTTGCATGTAGTTTTTCTCATTCTTTCTTCTTCTTATTGTTCCTGTTATATATACTCTATGCATATAAGCTCATACTAGTGAAAAGAGGTACGTTGTCTTAGTTCAACAACTCATTTCAACTTCTTTGAGGTTTTCTCTCTCCCTCCATAGCAAAGCCATACTGGCACTTGGCTTTTCTTCCTTTATATATGTTCTCTTTTGGTTCTGAGGCTGATTGATATTAACGTCTGTGTAAAGTACTCTAAACTTTAGATAATCGAAGCTTGTTTAACTTGATGCAGATCTTTAACTTAGCAGTACCACCAAGAAGTTTGAACAAGGTTTAGAAATTAGAAGGTAGAGACTCAGTCCATATATGATATGTCACCCTTCAAGTTTTATTTTTATTTATTTATTTGTTTATAACAAGTGAGAGAGTGGGATTTGAAGTTGAACCCAGGTTTTTCCTATGGTTATCGAGGAGCAATCTCGTCATAAGGCCTCAAGTTTTGAAGGGACATTGTTCCATTTTTGGTTTGCATAACATTTGAATTAAGTCAATACTATTTCTCATTCTTATTGGTGTTAACGCCTTTTCTTTCCTCAGGACTAGTCCGTATATATTCATCTTGTAATGGCTACGTAACTACGTTCGTCTAATTACAAAAGAACACAAATTGATGTCAATTATATGAAGTTGAATGTGCCCCTTTTCAACATGCGTGTGCCACCCCATGCTAGAGAGAGAGAGAGAGAGATGATTATTGGTACAAAATTCGTGAATAAAGTAGCATAAATCCTTGTTTCATCCCACTATATCTACTTAGGGTCATGTTAATGGGTGCTTTTAGAGTAATTGTTAATAAACTATATTAGGAAAGTTTTGACACCACATGGGAAATATAAAAAACTGTCAAAAAAATTAATTGTTTTATCATTTTTCTATAAAATGTTTTTAAAAACAATTCCTAAACTAATGCCCTTAGGGCATCCGTTAACATTTTTCATATATTTAATATCTAAAAGTTGAAGAGTAGTATTTATTGTTGCTACACTCCTGTTGAACTATATCAGCGTAGCATTTCGATCCATTTAAATTGTATGATCTATTAGTTAATAAGTAAATGTGTTAATTTAATTATTTTGTCCAAATCTATTAGTACATGAAGTCATTTAAATTTTTTTTTTAAATCAATATTAATCAAACAAGATCTTTAAATAATGCATCTTATGAATGTTTTCATTTAAAATTTTAATTTTAAAAAGAACATTTAAACGATATCATTTACTAACTGAAATTTTTTACAAAGTGACATAATTGGTTAGTTTCACATTAACGATATAATAAACAAATTCATAATTATTTTAAAGTAATGCTGTAGTTAGTACAAATTTTACTACATACAAGTCTTACAAATCTATAAAATATCTAAAAATTGAAGCGTAACATTTATTATTACTACGCTCCTTTTGAATCACATTAGCATAGCATTTTGGTCCACTTTGGTCCATTTGAGCTACTTCGGTCCATTTCATTCCACTTCGGTCTATTTCATTCTACTTCGGTCTATTTGATCCAATTCTGTCTATTTGGTCAACTTCAATCCATTAAATCCATTTCGGTCTATTTTGGACTAATTGGGCCTTAAGTTGATTCTATTTGTAGGTTGCATTTTCAATTTTGGGCTCAAAATTATTTATTTTTTCTTTTTAATTTTTGGGTTGAAAAGTATGAAATTTTATTCTATTTAGGCCAAACTCTTTGGTTTTGGATTAAAAAATACAAATAAAATAAGCATTAAAAATTAGAGATATGGGCCATAAAAAACAATAAAAATGATAAACATTCAAAAGATAGCCTTAAATTCAGATTTCAATAATATTAATATTATACTTATATTTGGAAAGAAAAAAAATATTTACAATTCTAAACTTATATAATAATTTAAACTTAATGTAACATGTTATATGTTTTCTATGGAATGATGGTGTACATTTTTGTTTTACATATTTTTGGATATGTTCAAACTAGTAAACCAATTATGTTATATTTAAAAAAAGTCATTTTAATAACATATTCTCCATTTATATAAAACAATATTATAATTATGTAATTTAAATCTTTTTATTCAATTATGTTTATCATATTTTTTTCACACACATATATATATATATATATATATCAGGTGTACATGTCTGATTTCAAGTTAAATTTTAATATCCAACCATACTAAAATATTATATTTCATTAAAGTAAAACATTTTCACTACTTAAATCCAAAGAACAAAGCTATTGAGTACAAAATTTTTATAACAATTTCACAATAAAGCTTAGACATGGTTGGAAAAAAAATAATGTTTATAGTAGACTTAGATGAGAATCAGTACTTTCTCCCAAAAAAAAAAAAAAAAAAAGATGAGAATCAGTAATAATTTTTCAATTAAATTTTGTTGTTAAAATTGGTTGTGAAAGTGGGTTCTAGTTAGCTCAACTGGTAAAGTTTCTAATAGTTGTATAAGAGATCTGAGATTCAATACTCACTTATATCAAAATTGATTAATGTCTTAATTTGATAATAAATAGTTATTGATAACTGTAAGGACATGGGTTCAAGGTTGGCCTGGCATTGTTGGGGTAGGCCCAGCAACTTAAAATGTATTAGTATAACTGTTATTGATGATCAATTAATTTGCTTCAAAGTCGGCATTGTGATTTCCTAGGAATTAATGCCCTCACTTTCTATCCTCGAACAACTTCAAGAGGGCATTAATTCCCTGGAATAAATGGGGACCCTTTATTAGTGGCCAGGCCAAGACTGAACGTGGCTTCATGCAAGCCTGACTTCTAAGAAGATTATCTCTTCGAACGTGTGAGAAATGAGTATCATACATATCACATGGTACAACAACCTAGTGTCGGTGTCTTCAGATTGCCATATAAGATATCTTCTCAACTTCCAATATATAACTTACCAGTAAATATATCAGTAGCGGAACCACTTGATGACCAAGGGGGGCCTGGCCCTCCCAAATTTTTTTTAAAAATTAATTAATTTTTTTGAAAATATTTTAAATAATTTGGTAATTTTTAAATAACCTTATTATTTTGGCCCCTATACCTAATAATATACATACATATTTAAGAAAGTTTAAAAGTAAATATAATTTTCATTTAAATAAAATAATATCTATAAATATATGTGTAAACAAATTACAATAATTAAACATTCATTATCTTTAAAATGAACATATAGGTATTGTAACAATTATCTCAACAAATAAAAGGGAAAAAATTGAGTTATGAAGTATTGTATATTACTATTTTACATTTCATATACAAAAAAAAAAAAAAAAAAAATTACATATGGCTCCCCCAAAGATAAATTCCTAGCTCCGCCACTGAAATATATCTATAAGATAAAGGGAAATGTTATGTTGCAAGAATGATTTATTGTCAGGTTTTTTTAATAAAAAATTGTTATAAATTGATGAGGTTACTAAAAATATTATTGAAGTCACAAGTGAAACTCAAAAAATTAGTTTTATTAGCCATATAACCTATAAAATTGGTAAAAAATCTAATATAAAATAAAATGACATGGCATAAACTGTTTCTTAATAGACATTGTAACCGATAACACTACCCTAAAATAAAATTTAAAACTTTTTCTACAATGATTTAAGTTGATAGGTTATAATTATTATAAAATTAAAAAGGGATAATAACACTTTGCCCACCTATGGTTTGCCTCTAATTCTATGTGCCCACCCATGGTTTAAATTTTGACACTTTGCCCACTTGTGATTCTCACCGTTACCCAGTCGTAACCCACCTCTCCAATTTCCGTTACTCTAACACAGAAAAGGTAAAAAACAGAACTCCACACGGATCAAAACTCACTCTCTCCCAAAACTCACTCACTCCCATCCAACCCAACGAAGATCCTACACAATGCAATGCAATGCTAGTATGTGTCAAGTGCTTCTTCAAACAACTTAGTAAATTTGAAGCAACAAAACCAAATTAAATCCAAGAAAGAAAAAAAAAAACTCAATAACCAGCAAGTGAGAATCAGACCCAGAAATGAAAAAACATCCAAATTTCTGAATTTCAAATTGATTTTCTAATTTAAGCAAATACCCACAAAAAATAAAAAAAGAAACTTTGGGTTATTAATCCTCCTGCACAATTTACAAACCATTTGAAGCGGTTTTTAATTTAAGCCAAAAATAACCAATAAGTAAGAAACGGACCTAGAAATAAAATAAATGAAAGAAATGTAATGTATATGGATAGATAGGTACCTCCAGTCTTGAAAGACTATAATTGGCGTGATGTTTGGCAAGATCTATATTTTGTGAATCAAAGCGAAACCAAATTTTGACAATAACCTTGACCTTGCTCAGTTTTTCGTTTTATGTTTCCCAAGTTTGATCATCATGATTACGATGATGAGGAAGTGTTCAAGGAAAACAAGGAGTTTGAGTTCGTGTCCGTTTGTAAAGCCGAGGACGACGTGGTCGTGTTGGACGGTCAGATCGGTCCGGTTTTCCTAGTCTTCAATCGCGACCTCCTTCTGTCTGATCAGAACCCACCAAAAGTCAACAAATTACCGACGGCCAGGATTTGAAGAACAGAGAGGAGAAGAAGATGAGGATGTACGGTGTCAGTTTTAATTTGAAGAAGGTTAAATTCAAATTATTAACCTTCATACACAATTTAGACGCATTTGAAGTGATTTTTCTCATCAAAATTAGAGGGTTTGAAATTTAAATTTCAAATTAATGTTTTAGTTTGATAATAAATAGCTATTGATAACTGTAAGGACATGGGTTCAAGGTTGGCCCGGCATTGTTGGGGTAGGCCCAGCAACTTAAAATGTACTAGTATAACTGTTATTGATGATCAATTAATTTGCTCCAAAGTAGGCATTGTGATTTCCTAGGAATTAATGGGGACCCTTTATTAGTGGCCAGGCCAAGACTGAACGTGGCTTCATGCAAGCCTGACTTCTAAAGAAGATTATCTCTTCGAATGTGTGGGTAATGAGTATCATGGATAACTGTTATTGATGATCAATTAATTTGCTTCAAAGTCGGCATTGTGATTTCCTAGGAATTAATGCCCCACTTTCTGTCTTCGAACAACTTCAAGAGGGCATTAATTCCCTGGAATAAATGGGGACCCTTTATGAGTATCATGGATCTCACATGTTGCAAGAATGATTTATTGTTGGGTTTATTTAATAAAAATTTGTTATAAATGAATGAAGTGGCTAAAAAATATTACTAAAGTGACAAATGAAACTCAAAAAAATAGTTTTATTGGCTATATAACCTATAAAATCGGTCAAAAATCTAACATAAAATAAAATGATGTGGCATAAATTGTTTCTTAATGGACATTGTAATCGATAACACTACCCTAAAATAAATTTTAAATTTTTTTTAACAATGGTTTAAGTTGATAGGTTATAGTTATTATAAAATTAAAAATGACATCATTGGCAAACACCAAATTTTAAAAATTATGTTATAACTTATATTAATAATAATTTATCATCTCAATAAGTTATGGAAGTGAAATTTATAACCTTTTGAGCATTTCTCAAAATTTAATGATTCTAAAACAAAAGAAGAAGAGTAGATTAAATGAAGGGCAGATTACAATTTAAGTTGCCTACCTGTGGTTTAAAATTTGACACTTTATTTACTTGAGATTTGACCGAAATTTAAGTTGCCTATCTGTGGTTTGAAATCTTATGATGCAAGTGTTCCGTTTGATTCTTTTTGATCTGATTTGATCTTGTATTTTTATTTTTTGTTTTTAGAGGAGAGAAACATAAAAAAGAAGCAAAATCATATATTTAACCATATTTTTAATAGATGTGGGTTAAAGAAATTTAACTAAACGAACCTCAGGTGATTAAAGTGCTAAATTTCAAATCACATGTGGGTAAGTTGTAATTTTCCCTTAAATGAAAGTCTTATATGTGAAAGTCTTGATTTTTTTTAAAATTTTTTTTTTCGAGAGCAAATTAGAAAATATGTGAAAGTCTCAAACCCACCTAAAAAGCAATATATATATATATATATATATGTTGAATAAACGAAGGCTTTATTGAACTAAAAGAGACACACAACAGAGTTTACATTGCTCATCGAGACAGCAGTAACTTACAAAAATAGATTTACAAAACAACAGCACCTGGACTACAAATAGTAAATTAAAAGACACCAATACTTGAATTACAAACACACGTAACTAAACATGGTAGCTAAGGCTTTATTTGCAGACAACTCCACGAGGTGAGACAAAACTCATGAAATCCCTGTAAAGGTATTGTAACAAAAAGGCGGGGCATGTGTCATATAAAATTTCTCTCTCTGGCTGTGTTTGGTTCAATGGAAAGTCAATTCCGAGCGTAAAATGATTTCAGGGGAAATTGTTTTCCAGTAAGGAAAATGTATTCAAGCTGTTTGGTTGCACCATGGAAAATAGGGCAGAAAACAAATTCCACTGTTTGGCTGCCTCGGAATTTGTTTTATGGAAAGTCAATTCTCATGTTTGGTTTGTTCAAACATTTTACGGAAAATATGAAATGCCTTACAAAAGAAACACTTGCATTGCCTAAACGAACCTGTAACAGTACAAAAATAATTATCCACTTCAACATCAACAAAGAGCATCCGAATATACCCATAATATTTATATCAAAACGCACATAATGTACTTTCACCATTGGCATTACACCTCCATGGTGTACAAAAATGATATCTACACGTGGTATCTAAACAATACACATGTGCCCTACATGCCTATAGTGAACATACATAACTTGGGCAATTGTATCGTCCCAATAATACAAAAGACTGCACATCCTACAGTCAAGGTACGTAGTTGTTATCCCTTGGAGCATAACAATTCACAAAATATATGTACCATCAGCATATGTCCAAGGTTAGAAATACATACATAGCCTGCTTACCCATAACACAATTGTGTCACATATATAATACAATGATAGGTGAATACTAGTACTACAACAGATGACAATCCCTAAAGCTACCATCATAGTAAACTCCAAACAGACAAGTTAGAGTCGAGTGAACAAATAACTATCCATCCAAAGCTTCCTCAGCTTAGCATTCTTGGCCAAAAATCCCTTAGCTGCCTTCTCATTTTCACAGAGATGGTCAAAGGCAATTGCAAGCATATCTTCACTATACCCATTCGCCACCATAGCCATCACCTCAGAGTAAAGACTATTGTAATCAATAGGCCCTCGGTTGATTTCTTTCAAGGCCACTACTATTTCCTTAAGCTGATCAGACAGATCAGTCAGAACACTATCATCAGAGGGAGGTGCACGGCCTCTTTTGTGGGACTTTGAAATTGTGGACCCAGTGGTGGATGATTCTACCACATTCTTCCCTTTATCCACCACACCCTCCTCCCCATTGTCAGCCACCATCTCAGTGCTCTCCCCATTGTCTTGCTTTGTGTCAATATCAACATACGACTTAGCGAAGCTACCTGTGGCCATATCCTTCCCCACTACAATGGCCAGCTCATCGTACATCTCTATTTTTTTGTTCAAATACTTGGCATGCTTACGATGCGCCTCTAAGGGAGAAAGGAACATATAAAAACAATGCAATAATCACTTCACTCATAAATTCAATATTCAATTCAATATAGATGCCATTAGATGATTTATGTCAATGATAAACAAAAAAAACTGTTAGGAAATAGGAGACATAACCTATGATTTATGGGATAAGTACAATAGGAAATACAATGCACAAATGCTAAGACTAGATTTTACAATAGATCCACACATGAAAGTTACATTTGAAAATTTGTAAAAGCAATGGAATCCTAAAAAGAATAACACTATAAATTTCATATAAAGAGGGTACTTGAGCAGCCTTGTCTTGTTCTCAATTCATAGATTATAAAAGCCAAAAAAATATATTATCATTTATATTAAGAAAATGTAGTTAGAAGCCATCCATGACTTCTTCCTGATAGGTCTTCGCATTGCATGTGATCATTTTCAAGTTATCATCCCAGCCAAACCCACTCTTCTTCCGAAGAGTTTGAATAGTACTCCACATGGTCCTCAGAGTACGCAGCTGATTCTCCACATATGAGGGGTAGCACTCGACCCCAAACTGAAAAGATATCTCCTTGGCTACAGTAGCAAAGGAGCTGGCCTTGAAAGTGTTTGAGGGCTTGTTGCCCTTCACGGCCTCTTCGGCAAGTAGAGTAAGCATGGTTGTGTGCATTGGGGGTAGCCACCTAAAGTGCTTAGTGCCCCCTTCTCTTTCCCTTTCGACATTACTACATATGAAAATTGTATAGTCAGAGTAGCATTTAATAATGAGAGTAGCATTTAGTAATTACGCTCGGAATATGAACAACAAATCAAACACACATACAACCATGCTTATAGATGTGTACAACAGAATGAAACAACTACCGGAAATAACAATGTAATGTTGGAAATAACAATTTAATGTTGAAAATACTTTTTCCTTACACCACCAGAAGTCTATAGTAAATACATTGTCCTTACAGAAAAGAAAAATACAGCATATATTAAAATCATAGAAATCTAAATAAAGTACTACTCTCCACTCCTGGTATAATCAGACCACATAGCTTGGCATATCTCATCTCTCTTAGCATTCCACACTCTATTGTCTTCAATGGAGTCCCGACGTGATTGTGTTTCTTGTTAGGAGCCATTAGACTCTACTTGGTTCATTGCAGCTTCCATAATATAGTCAGTAGGATCAACCCCCATAATGTGATTATGAATCACACAATATGCTAACACTACTTTCACTTGGGTTTCAAAAGACCAAAATGGTTCTACATCCAACACTCGAAAATGTTTCTTCAACACTCCAAACCCTCGCTCAATGGTAGTTCTCAATGAAGAGTGTCGGAGGTTGAACAATTCTCATTCATTCTCAGGAGGACGATCACTAAATTCTTTCAAGTGATATCGCACACTCCAATAAGGTGACAAAATTTCATTTTTATTACCATACCTAGCATCACCAAGATAATATTTACCTAAATATATTCAAAATAAAACCAAATCACTACTATGCTTAGGAAAACGCACAAAATTTATTAAACTAATAAACCCAAAAGGTGAAGTAATCCTATAATACCTTCGGGAATTGAAAATCCTCCTGGCCTATCAAATGCATCATTTAACACACATGAATCATGTGCACTGCATTTCCATCCAGCCAATACATAAGTGAACTTCAAGTCAAAACTAATGGCAGCTAACACATTTTGCATGGTTCCATCTTTGCGACCACGAAACCTTCCTTGTATTTCAGGTGGCACAAATGCACGAACATGTGTACTATCTATTACTCCAACACAATCCTAATTTTCGACAGACATAATGGTTTAAAATTACAAAAATCTTCACAATTTACAAAAATACACAAGTCGCAATATTTACCTTAAAATATGGATAGAACTTTCTGCTATCTCTTATCTCTTGGGGTGTATCTTCGCTAGGTAGTCTTATTAGAGCTTTATATAATTTCAGGACCCCCCTAAGGACAACCTTGAAGTATCTATGAACAGTCTCAGTCGATTTATGGAATTGACTACCAATTACACGGAACCTCACATTATGACCAATAATGTGTAAGAAAATTAGCACTTGCTCCGTAACGGACATGTTAATAGTCGGTGTACGTGCTTTCCCTTAGTGAGGATGTGACACAACTGGTGGAAAGTTATAGGCTTCATCCTAATTTGATTCACACAAAGTCTCTCACTTCCATGCAGAATACTATTTATGTAATGCTCTCTTTCAACTACATGATTAACATAAGGCGCCCTAGGCAGTCGTCTACGCTGCAATTTCCTTACCAATGCAACCCCCACAAGGAGGACAGATGCAACTGAGGCAAGAATTGCGGCTTTGGTTTTTTTCTTCATCTAAAAAATCACAAACACTGTGGTCTAAGAGGTACGTAAACAAGCATGCTATTGATTACACAGTAAATAAAAACAGCAACAAACAGAAAACAACAGAGCACACCCTGTCAACCAACACAACACTCGTGATCTCTAACACAATCAATGCTCAAAGTTTGTTAAACCATCCAAATTCACATAAATGTCATAACAAGCGCAGTTCAAGATCAAGGGAAAAGACAACCATTGTGGCAGTGTGTCCACAGTATTCACAAGGTGCCATATATATTCACCAAAACATCCAAATCACATTGATAATGAGTACCAAAATTTATGCACATATATTTCTGTATAATTGTAACACCAACAAAAGTTAATTTCTTAAATTAATAATTAAATAAAAAATGAATAATTATAAAAAGTAAATAAATAAATAAATATGTATTTAAATAAATAATTTTATATATAAATAAATAAATAAATATAAATATATATATATATATATATATATAGATTGGATCCGAGATAGTGAGAGTAGCATTTGGGTTGTTTATGGGTTTGAGGGTGGATTTTGGCTAGATGGGTTTGAAGGGATGTGGATCGGCTTTTGTAGAGGGTGGGTTGAAGGTGTGTGGATTGGAGGTGAGGTGAGGTTGTCAGACTCAAATAGAGGGTGGATTAGAGGTGAGGTAAGGTGAGGTGAGGTAAGGTTGTCAAACTCAAATAGAGGGTGGATCGGAGGTGAGGAGAGGTCGTCGGACTGAAATAGAGGGTGGATCGGAGGTGAGGTGAGGTTGTCAGACTGAAATGAATTCAAATAGTGGAGGGAACTCAAACAGTGGAGGAAACTCACCGTGGGTGGATCAGCGACACTCATTGGACTGTGGGTGGAGCTTGAACTGGCGTGAGGGAGAGGGTGGACCTACGTTTGGCGTGATGGAGAGGGTGGAGCTCGGTCACAACTGAGATTGGAGAGTACCAGTGATGTTTGTGAGGAGTGCGTGTGAGAAGCTTTGAGAGAGTGTGTGACAAGTGTAAATCATTTGAAGGTAAAATAAAACCTGAAATGGTTTTACGAGTGAGGAGGGTTATTTTATAGTCATCGTGGAAATTGATTTTCGTTTGACCCAATTTTCTGTGCTTACCAAACACATAGGCTGGTGTAAAATGATTTCCTGAAATCCTTTTCATCCAAAACAAACGCAGCCTCTGTCTCAAAGTACTTTAGATACAAAACCAACATTAAACTCTACCCTTAGTAATATGAGGGCAAGGCCCATTAGGAGAGACATTTTTGGCATGTGTGGACTAGGTCATCTTGTCCAAATAATAATATTTTATTATTTTATTTTTTGAGTCAGTAAGATTGTGCATAACATTTATTCTTGAACAATGTATCTGTTCACTAACGTATATATTCATAGTCTCTTATTCATAAAAATAAATTTTTGGATAAACTCTCCTAGAGAGAAAATATTTTGTGCATATGCATTCGAGTCAAAGAGAGAGAAAGAGACATAGTTCAGTTCGCAGAGCACAAATCTTGTATTGCTTTTTTCTTCGAGCTGTAGATCATTTTATTTTGGGAGGCAAACCATGAGTCTTTAAGCACCACAGATTGTGTGAGGGGTGAAATTTGCTTTAAGGATATTGTGTCAAACATAAGACTTGATTTGTATTATTCATTCTTCACACATTTGGTTTGTGAGTTTTTAATTATTTTACAAATTTTATCTTATATATATAGTATCTATTTATTATTTTTGTCTCTCACATCTTATTGTGTTTTGCTTATAATTAGATTTGTATGTTGTTTTAGTTTGCTTAATCACAAAAGTAAATTGATGAAATATATCCAACACCTTTTTGGTTTTTTTTTTCTTACTATAAATAGGGAACCTCAAGTTTTCTTCCATGGTAGAACTAGGTAATTATATGATTGAAAGTGCCAGCTCAAGGTATTTTGGTACCATAGGTAATATGATTGAAATCACTGACTCAAGGTATTTTGGGGCCTAAGGCGACACTATTAAAAATGGTATTTTCTATTATTTATATCTCTATTAAATTTATATATAATATTTTATTTTAAATATATTTTTCTTGTTTTTGAGGTGCAAAATTATTAATTAAGTTTTTATATTCAAGTTCTCCTAACATCTCTTTTTCAAATGATAATTTAGCTAGCTTACTTAATTTTTCTTGTGACATAGTCAATCTTAGATAAGATTTTTTGAATTTTAACTTTATAATTATTTCCATTGTTATCTTCCAGCTCTTATCTATTAATTTTATTTTTAATTTTTATTTTTACCATTGTGAGGTTTTCACCTAAATTTTCTATTATATTTTGTTTATTGCTAGTATCAATTTTATCAAGAGATCCTTTTTGATTTTCAACTAATTATTCTAATCTTATTTTTTTCTTTTAAATTTTTTCATATTAAGATACATATTTTATAGCAAATATTTGTATGAAAAAAATTACAAATAAAAGAAACACTATCTATACTATAAAAAGACACCATCGAAAATTTACCTATTAATAGGATCACCTGATAGTCTCAACCTACAAAAAGAGGGAAAAAAGAAAGAAAAAAAAAACTCATTATATAATTAATTTGATAATTAGTACTACCCAAACAAATAAAATGAGTCTCTCTTTTTTTTTTTTTTTTTAAAAGAACAAAATAATTAACAAAAGCTTTTTTTTTTTTTTGGGTGAATAACAAATAGGAGTTATTGAGTTAGTGTTTTATTACAAGGGTTTTATTAATGTGTGCCCTTAGGGTATACATTAGTAAACAATTTTAGAAAATTTTTTATAGAAAAATGAAAAAGTGATTAATTGTTTAGATAGCTTTTTCAATTTTTCATAAAAATTTTCTCAAAATAGATAGTTAATGTATGCTCTTAAGGCATACATTAACCGGACCTTATTACAAATAAAATTAGTGCAATAATGTGACAACACAATAATGATATAAATTGAGTTGTTAACAGTCCAATTGACAGCAAGGTGCAAAGTTTTTTTTTGAGAAACAAGACACGTACATAAGGGAGAGGGAAATGAGTTCTAAAAAGCAAGGTGCAAATTAAAGTTAAATATGAGTTATAATTTAGGGAAATAATCATACATTTTAAAAATTTAAAGCGGTAAAGTGTAATTTTTTTTTTGGTTTGTTATTTTGTACTTTTAAGTCCCCTCATCTATATATATATAAAACTGAAGCTTTTGAAGCTTTCACAATTTTCCACATCAACACAATATTTACAAAAAAAAAACATAAATAAAAAAAACATAAAATCAAAATAAAGCTTTTTTGAAAACCTGATAAACTTTTCTCCCCCAACGCTCCTTCTTCAGTCCCACAAAACCCGATAAACCTTTCTCCCCATCGCTCCTTCCTCAATCCCACGTGAAAGTTCAAAAACGTGTACAAAACACCTTTGAACGTTTAGACCCCCAAAATACAACTTAACCAATTCAAGCAATATGTCAAACAACTAATGTATGGAAACTTAACACATGCTATAATATGAAATTGGTTAAAATCTATCTAAGTCATAACATAATAAAACCTCAGCAGATAAAATAAAGGCAAATATAGAGAGGAAGGAAGATGCAAACACAAAGACAACACGCGATGTGTTATCGAAGAGGAAACTGAAGTCCTCGGCGAAAAACCTCTCCGCCGCCCTCCAAGCGGTAATCAATCCACTAGAAAATACAGTTGGGATACAAGGACAGCAATAGACCCTCCAAGCCTAATTTACCCAGTGCACCTAAGCCCTCCAAGCTTCTTGCTCCAACGAGGTTGCGCCGAACCTTTTTCTTTTCTAACTTCCCGGATTCCGCTACTAGACCGTAGCATCAACCAATGAAGATTGGCTCCTTCCTAACTGCTTCCCAGAAACCCAAACAACTGTCTCACAGTGATGATGATGGTGAGAACCAGGTTTGGTATAATGCCTCTCAAGGATTTGACAATGGAGAGGAAGAGAGTTGAGGAATTTGAAGAGACTCTAAGGTAGAGATTGTGGGTGAAACAATCTGGTTTTTCTTTAGGGTTTCTCTCTTAAAATTCTCTCTGGAAGCTCTCTTTCAATCGTGGGTAAAAGGGGTATTTATACTGGAGTGGGAGAGGAATGTGAAACGTCAGGTTTTACAAAACAGGGGTGGCTCGCGGCTTGACCTCGCGGCTTGACTAAGTCGCGAGATCCAGTCGCGAGTTAACCGTATGGCCAGTTGTCCTGTAGTGCTCCAGCTAGCATGACTGTTCATCTTCCAGCATGCTTGGCACGTGTGCTGCTTCTGGCGGCTTGAAGCCGCGAGTCACCCGCAAGTCCCAGCCGCGAGTCTCTGTTTTCTTGCACACTCTTGAGCAATCTTCACTCTATCTCACTCACTACCCTTACAACAAACCCACCTAAATACAGGGTTACTAAATGCTGAATTACAAGCAAATTTGGTACGGAATAAAGCCAATTAGATGGTTGAATAAATTCAACCTTACACCACGGCAAAGCCCACCTTCCATCCAAAGACACATCACTTCTTCCATCAAAAACAAAAATTCCTCAATCAAAACCCACCATACCCACAAAAAGTATGCTCTTCTCTTCCTCTCACTCTCTCTGAAATTATTTTTCTGTCCACAACTTTGAAACATTTCTTTGGTGGTCCAAGGCCAATTTACTCCAACCCACAAATCTCCACAAGAGAAGGACAACAAAGAGCAATACTACAAGAGAAGGATTGGTGTAGAAAAAAGCACTACTACAAGAGAGGGATAACAAAGGATTTGATTGTGGGGAAAAGAAAAAGAAAAATAAAGAGGCAAGAAGAGATAGTTACAGAAGATACGGTGAGAAAGAGACAGAATTTTTTGTACCGATACCTTGACATCGTCCTGCCGTTCTTTTTCTTCTTTCTTTTTTTTTTTGTTCCTCTTCGTGTTGCAGCTGTTGCTTTACCCAGATGTGTAGTTTAGGTTTCCTTTTTAACTTTTTTAGCCTTTTAGTTTATAATAATATAAACTGTGCTTTTAGCCTTTTAGTTTATTATTATTATTATAAACTATTTTTTTAAATAGTATAAATATAATACTTGTAAGATCAACGTGTAAGGTTATATTGTTGCTTTTAGTGATAGTCTGGAAGCAAGTGCTTTTAGCCTTTTAGTTTATAATAATAATAATATAATAATAATTATTATTATAATTGTACATAAATTTTTATTGATAATATTGAAGTATATGAACTATTTTAAATCTTAAAGTTTTTAACAATTTATTTAAGTTTTGCCTAATAAACACATAAATGCATAAATAAATATTTATATCTATTTATTTATATATAAAATTAGCGGTAACTTCAAAACAATTCAAAGGTGTTATCAAAACGTGTTTCTATTCAGTATTGACTCTCTTGAGATAATCTTGTGGGTAGTGGTATATTTTTGCAAAAGTGAAAAATGAAGCTTTTTGGAAGGTGCATGATTTACAAACACCATTCCATACTTATTTACATAGGTACCTTTTCATTCAATAAACATATTTTTAGTTAATAAGTACATTTTTATTTAATAGGCACTTTTCAGTATATCTAATACAAAGAGTTGTGACATTTTAATAAGCACATTTTTAGTATATATATTACAATATATATTTTATATACCTCTATATACAACACAAATTAAATTAGAGATTCAACATTCTGTCTCTAATTCTTTCTCACAAAAAACTAATAAATAAAACAACATTTCTTTTTTTTTGTCTAACTAATAAAACTTTTAGCTATTTCTTTTAATATATATATATATATATATTTTAATTTTATGCATTTTTGCTTACTACTCCAACTAAAAAATAATAAATAATGATTTTTTCCCTAAAACTCATTTAAAATCTATTCCCGTGCATCGCACGGGTTAGCGACTAGTATCTTTTAAATTGAAGATCTTCTTCTCCATAGGCCTTCACCACCCAATTTGAGTTAATGATATAGGCCACAACCATTCCTACCAATTGTGATACGTCGCTGCTGGAGTCAGTATGAATAGTTGTAAATTAAGGATCCAACAGCTATGTATAACAGATTCACAGTTGGTACGAATCTCGTGGCCTACATCATTAACTCATAACTATTCATACTTTTTTTTTTTGAGAGAAAGCTCTATTCATACTTATACAACAACTATGTATAACAACTTTTATGGCTATTCAGATATTAAAAAAAAAAAAATTGCAAAACTCATTCTAGAGGCCGGGGTCTTTATATCCCGGATCTCTCCAGGTTTTTATCTCCAATCTTCTTACCCACTCCACTCAGTCACAAATTGATAGTGCAATAACTCTTTTAATTTTTCCTGTTTTATTTCTCTTCTTCCGATCCATTATAACATATTATTACAAATTTTCTCGCTTGTCTATATATCTACAACTGCCCATATACTCTATGCATTGAGCTGTAGAGTGAGCAGATAGAGGTACGCTGCTGATCAACAACTCATTTCAACTTCTTTCAGGTTCTCTTTCCAATCTTGTTTTAGTACATTCCTCAAAGAATATCAATTTGTACTGGAATCCACCCATTACTGTCTTCTTTTTTAATACCATACTCATTTCAAGTTTCAACTTCTTCCAGGCTCTCTCTAGGTAGGACATTCCTCAAAGTATAACAGTTTGTCTTTGCCATAAATTACTGTCTTTATTTTAACAAAGCCATACTTAGGATTTTGCTTTTCTTTCTCCGTTCTCTTTATAGTTCTGAGGCTGAATAATGTTAAGGTCAGTGTAGAGTCTAAACTTCAGATGATGGAAACATGTTTAACTTGAAGAATAGCTTTGTCTTACCAGTGCCACCAAACAAATTTGAACAAGGTTTAGAAGGTGCACTCAGTCCAGATGTTTCTATTCCAGTTTGATTCATAAAGTAATTAGAGGGACCTTACATAGTTTTTATTTTAGTTATATAAATATGATACAATTCTTTTGACATCTGTTTTATGATAATTATTTTTAGTCATCAGGCCAAGATATACTAATTGACTTTTTTCTTTTTCTTTTTCTTCTTTATTTTATCTTTATTTTTTTTTTTGTGGGATTCGAACTCAAGTTCTCTATTCATTAATAATAAACATTACTAATTAAGTTAATTGAAATTCACAAGATCTTATTGACTTAACACTAAAAAGTAAATGTCAAAAGCCTTGTAGGTCGACTACCATGGTGTTTCATTTGATGACAATTTTATTGAACTACAAACCATGCAAGCTACAATATTGTTTCTACTTTCTAGAAGACGTGATTCTATAATATGCTAAAAGAAATAGAATGCTAGCTTGTACGGTTTGTAGTCATCCTTATCTTTATATCTTATGGTTAACAAGTATCATTCTTATCTTTATATCTTATGGTTAATAAGTACGAGTTTTTTTTTTTAATATATATATATATATATATATATATGAGAGTTTACTATTCATTAATTTAATTATATTTTTAAGTAAAGAATAAACTAATTTAATCAAGTGCTAGATTCCTTTCTTGATCTAGTAATCAATGAGTTCTAATTGATTTGATTGACATATAACATATAAAAAATTAATATGTATATATGATTCTAAAAAATAAAAAAATTGTATATCATATTATCATATTATATATAATAAAAGTTGGGCTTAAACGCTGTGGCTACGCCACATGGCTTCACCAAATTGCAAAAATTTTAATAGATTTTTGAACAATAAATATAATTTTTTCATGCTCTTTATCTTTTTCTCCTATCATTTCTAAGTTGATAAAATTTTTATTTTAAAATCACTTCTTTAGATAAAGTTTGATAGACACAAAAACTCAATAATTTAATATAAACTTAACTTCTTCTCATCCATTAAGAAAAAAAAAAAAAAAAAAAAATATATATATATATATATATATATATTCTTAAGCTTCACACTTTCATGAATTTTTATAGATATATATATATTGTTCTTATCTTCTTAAATTGCAGGATTTTTATTTTTTAGATTTTAAAAAAAATAGATATATATTTTTTTGTTCTTATCTTCTTCTCCTATAAATTTTTTTTTTTAAAATTTCAGCTTCACACTTTAATAAATTTTTACTACACGTAAAAAAATTGAAAAATTTTGTTTAGATTTTAAAAATTGCAATATTTTGGATAAAGTAGAAGTTTAGTTATTATTATCAACTTAAACTCTAATCCTTAATCAATTTTTAGGTCGTACACGAAATCTTAATCAACCATTGAATGTTTATCAATTTTATTTAAATTACCATTCATTTGTAGTTTTGTACTATAATTCATTAAAATAAAAACGCCTATCCTTATTAGTACTTTCTTTCTTTATACTAATATGAAATTCTATCCATATTTATCCAATAAAAATGATCAAAGGAGATTTAGTTTAAGTATAAATCATCTAAATTCAAACTTTATCGGATTAAGAAGTTACCTCCTTATAAAAGCAAAGATTTAAAATCTTATCTCAATCTAAAATACAATACAGGTATTATTTTGCTTAGCTGTGTTTCTCTCTTTACTTTATGTTTTTTTTTTGGCTTTAACAATGTTGGTGTGGTAATGCTTTTCATGAGTACTTATTTTTGATGTTGCAGCTTTCATAATAGAAAAGTGCTACGTTTCTACTCTCTTCCCTACCTACAACCTTGCAGGTAATTTTTTTTTCTTTCATCAAATTGAATAAATTTTGTGTATTTGTTGCCTTTTTATTATATATAATATGATTTTTATCAACAAGTTTTATAAATAGGCTGAAATTCTATGTTTGATCACACTTTTTAGTGTTTGTTTTTTAGAAGTCAATATAGCAAGCAATATATTTGTATTTTTTAATTTCTTATAACATGATTATTTGTTGTTGACATCAATATTTTATAATGGATTTAATTTGTTATGGCTTTTGTTTGGTGTTTTGTTCTATGTAATCTATATTCTTTAATTAAAAGCAAATTTTTTTGTTAAACATGAAATTGGATACGAGAAAATCCATCCGTCCAAATTTCTATGTAAGTCTATCTTTACTTAACTTCGGGTTTTTTTTAAGCTAAAAAAATTGGATATTTTTTCATTAATAAATTGAGGTTTTGGCTTAATTTTGTTTTCAACCATTTCAATTATTGAATTCATTATTTTTTTCATGTGTAATATTAATATCTATTTTTTTTATGATAAAAAAAAAAATATATGTGTTCTTAAAGGCTAAAACACAATAAAATTACAAACATTACTTTAAGTTAGGGTGTTATATTTATTTATTAGTAAGTTGGAATGTTACATTAAGTTAGAGTATTATATTTTTATTCATTATTAATTTAGAATGTTACATGTGGATACATATGCTGATTTAGGGTTGATATAACTTATAATCATTTGAATGAAATCAACACTAAAACAAATTATTTAAATATCAAAATAAGAAATAAAAATTAAATTTCTTTTAAGTGTACAAGTACAATTTATTTTTTAATCTTAAATTTTAAATTAATTCTTTTTTTATTTGTTATTAAATCATATTATATCATATTATATATAATAAAAGTTGGGCTTAGACACCGTTATTGCGCCACGTGACTTCATGAAATTGTAGAAATTTTATTAAAATTTTAAAGAGCTAAAAAAGAATAGTATACTAGCTACCAGGACTCTAATTTGTTCTTATCATTAAATAAAATTATATTAACATTATTTTTTATTTGTTAGGATATATTTCTTAAATTAAGGGATAATATTTAACATACAAAAATTTAATTTAGATAATATTTATCATCTAATTAACTTTATTTTTTTATTTGTTAGGATATATTTCTTAAATTAGGGGATAATATTTAACATACAAAAATTTAATTTAGATAATTTTTATCATCTAAATTTTCAAAATTTTAATATTACTAAATTAATATTATTTTATCAGAATATCAACCTACAAAACTTGATTATTAAGGGATAAACACAATCCAAACTCTTTAAGAGGTGATTAATATAAAGCTATCCCAAGAAACAGTATATATCTCCATTAATTTGATAATCTCTATCTATCCCAAAAAATAATATATATCTCCATTAATTTGATAATTTATTAATATATATATATATATATATCAAAATTCCTTATAGCTATTAACCACGTTCTCTTTCTCTCTCTCTTTTTTTTTTTTTTAATTTTTAATTTTTTATATGTTACGTTATGTTGAATCAACTCTTTTTTTTTTTTTTTTTTTTCTTTTTTTCATTCTATTCATATGACCTTTTTTTAATTCAAATTTTTATGGGATAAAAACAAACAAATTGATTAGATATCTTTAATTTTAATAAGATTTAAATGAATTATATTTCAAATGGAACTCTACCAATATATATAACCCTATATATCCTTTTTGGAGTGAAACTTATTTCAATATGTGAATGCCTAAATCTCATGACAATGCAGGTATGTATTATTTCTTATTTTATTATTATTATTTTTATTTTGTTTATTGTCTTTGGTGTTATTATTGGTTTTTTTTTTCTTCATGTAATTTTAATCAATGAATTCAAAACATTCGAAAACATTGTCAAGTTTCTAAAGGCTCCTTCTTTGTTTTTGTATTTTGTTTTTATTAAATTGATTAGGTTTTGTGTATTGGTTGCCTTTTGTTTAAACTAATCTTCTTAGCTTTGATCTAATTTATATGCTTAGGGTTAGGGTCTTAGAATTAATGATTAAATATGGTTAGAATTAATAGATTAATTTTAATAATTTTCTTATTTGATTTTTATGTTACATCAGATTATCAAGATGTTCTACACGTGTATTCTTGAATTATCAACTTTAATTTTAATTTATAATATTATCAAGATTATATTAATTTTAGATTTATCAATTGTTTAGTACTTTCTTTAAAATAATTATCAATTTAAAATTTAATTTGGAATTATCAATTTAATTTAGTTTTAGGAAGAAATCTTACCCCTTATTTTAGTGAGATAATTATTTACACTTGATAATTTTTTCTTTTATCTTTATTGAATCTATTAAAATATATAATTATTTATACATTTATTTTATAAGTTTTTTCATAAAACCGTGCAACGCACGGGCCTATAACTAGTATATAATAAAAGTTGGGCTTAGACGCCGTGGTTACACCAAGTGGCTTCACCAAATTGCAGAAATTTTTTTAGATTTTACAATAAATTCATTCACTTAAGTTTTTAGATAAAAACAAAAAGTTTTTGATCTTTCATCTTTATCAACTTCTTTAGATAAAGTAACAATAAATGTTCTGATGAACTTCTTCTTCTTCTTTTCATTTTTTTTTAAAATTTTATAAAGCGACAATTTTACTAGCTTACATGAGTATTTTATTTTTTATTTTTTTGAGATAAACATTTATCCTGCATCATTTATTTCCTAATAATAAAGTAACAAATTTAAAAGTATTATTTTTAAATTATTACTTGATTATTTGATTTATTTTCTTACATTTTTTGATGGGTGTGTGATGTTATTGAAATCTTTGGATTTCTTAAAATTGTTTGCATTTGGATTTGGGCTAGATCCAATAGATAATATATAGTAAATAGAAATTGAAATTCGTACCATACAATCATATCGAAATTAAAATCAAATTTAACAATTACCAAGTTAAAAAAAAAAAATTAAAATAGAAAGATAAATATTGAAAAATTAAAAAGAGATTGTCTATCATTCAAATTCTAATACATCCAGGAAAGATAAATATTGAAAAATTAAAAAGAGATTGTCTATCATTCAAAGTCTAATGCATCCAAGAGTTTACTATAAATACTACTAATTTTCGGCCCAAGTAGAGTACAGCACACCCACAACTCCACAACACAACAGTCTTATGATTTATCTACCAATCTCCTTTCATTCTCACTCTCATGCTTTTGCACACAGAAGAAATCAAGAAACCCAGAAACCGATCTCCAATTCAGCCTAGACTGCGATTGCAGAAATGGGCAGTAAGTTTGAAAAAAATGTCATAATTGATGGCAAAGTATATAAAAATATAGTAAAGTGTGAAATGACCAATGAAGAAATCAAGCATTATTATGATTAGGTTAATAAGAGTGGGGTAAGACTCTCTTTCTTTTCTCTCTTAAAAACAGTTCATATACATATACATTTTTTGTAAACATCATGACTCCGTTTATAACCTGATTGTTGTTTTGGACTAATGATAAAGAGAAATAAATCATGGTAGAGCTTATGATAAAAATATTATTATAAAAAAGAATGATTAATAATTGTGTGGTGACTCTGCATTGCAGGGTTTTGATGTGGAGAATTGAGCCCTTAGATCTTTCTGATGACTCAAACAATTTGGTGAAGCCACGTGGTTACGCCACGTGGCTTTACCAAATTGCATAAATTTTAATAAATTTTTAGATTTTAAGAATAGATATATACATATTTTTTGGATAAATATGACAAATCAAGTAATGAAAGAAAGTAGTATTTCATTTACAACTATAACAGTTGTGTCTATCTAAAATGTTATCAACAAAGCCTAAAATTAATAGAATAGAATTACCTAAGGATAGAATTTAAATAAAAAAGAGAGATAAAAAAACTTAAAAGAAAAAAAAAAGATCGAATTTGCATTTATTTTCCTACGTTTCTTTAAAAAACGTAAAAGGAAAAAAAGATAGAACTTGCATTTTTTTTTTCCTACGTTTTTTTTTTTTTTTGGTGGATAAATTTGCATCTTATGTCATCTTTTTCCTAATAATAAAGTAAAAAAAAAAAAAAAAGTATTTGAGTTTCACTTAAACTACTTTTTGTTCATATTAGCTTCTTCATCACCTAAAATTTCCATTATATATACACAGAGTTTTTCGGTGTTTCATTATTTCTACTATGTACTTTACAATTATTTGTTATATTCTTCCTTTCTCCTCTTTGCCTATTTTTTTTTTCCTTTCATCAAATTGAATAGATTTTGCGTATTTGTTGCCTTTTTATTATATATAATATGATTTTTATCAACAAGTTTTATAGATAGACTGAAATTCTATGTTTGATCACACCTTTTAGTGTTTTTTTTAGAAGTCAATATAGCAAGCAATATATTTGTATTTTTTAATTTCGTATTACATAATTATTTGTTGTTCACATCAATATTTTATAATGGATTTAATTTGTTATGGCTTTTGTTTGGTGCTTTGTTCCATGTAATCTATATTCTTTAATTAAAAGCAAAATTTGTTGTCAAACATGAAATCGGATACGAGAGAATCCATCCGTCCAAATTTCTATGTAAGTCTATCTTTACTTAACTCTGTTTTTTTTTAAGCTCAAAAATTTGGATATTTTTTCATTAATGAATTGAGGTTTTGGCTTAATTTTGTTTTCAACCGTTTCAATTATTGAATTTATTATTTTTTCATGTGTAATATTAATATCTGTGTGTGTGTGTGTGTGTGTGTGTGTTTTTTTTTTTTTTTTTTTTTTTTTTTTTTTTATGATAAAAAAAATATGTGTTCTTAAAAGCTAAAACACAATACAATTACAAACATTACTTTAAATTAGGGTGTTATATTTAATTATTAGTAAGTTAGAATGTTACATTAAGTTAGAGTATTATATTTTTATTTATTATTAATTTAGAATATTACATATGGATACATATACTGGTTTAGGGTTGATATAACTTATAACCATTTGAATGAAATCAACACTAAAACAAATGATTTAAATATCAAAATAAGAACTAAAAATTAAATTTCTTTTAATTTTACAAGTACAATTTATTTTTTAATCTTAAATTTTGAATTAATTCTTTTTTCATTTTATTTGTTATTAGATTTAATTATATTATCAAAATATTTTTTATTAAGCCGTGCATCACACGGGCATAGTACTAGTATAGATATATATATACACACACATATTAATAATGATTTGAAAAATTGTTTGGTTTCAAAAACTTACCTACCAATATAAAGAAAGCTTATTAATGTCTACCTTATTAATATTGAATAAGTTACCTCATTAAGAATAGCAAAATATCTCCAACCTATCTTGTGTGGATATTTTGTTTCTGCTTGAAAAGCTTGATCCAACTCAGCTCAACCCTATTAACATCCCTATCTAACTTGAATATAGGGACGAAAGACTAAGTGAATCGTTTAGTAACTGATTCCCTCCGATGTTTTCCTTACGATAGTTGGAGCCCATGCCGAGGCTTTTGTATGCTCCACACGTACGTTGGCCTACATGCTCCCTATTAGGCTGGTCTTGAAATGAATCCTTTATAAAAAGAAAAGAAACGAAAAAGTGATGATTATCAAAACATGACACAATTTCAGTTAAATTGTGAAATTGTGTATTCAAAACGTAATTTCATGATTTCAAAATTATAATTGAAATCATGCTTTGAGCACAAGATTTCCAAGTCTGATATTTGCAACAAACATTGGCCCAAAAAAAAAATCACACATATAGAGCACTGGAGATCCATGTCTTATTCCCTTTAGATTGTCATAATTATTTATCTAGTAGTTCATATCTCTCTTTGTTTATTATTTTCATGCTTTTCTCTCTCTCTCTCTCTCTCTCTTCAAGCAATTTGTCCACGATTCTTAAGCAAATTCTGAAGTTTTATATGATGGTTGATCTCACTATAACCAAACCATGTTAATCATCCCGGTCTCCTCCCAAATGTGAAGTAATAGAAAGATGTAGTCTCCACTAACCTGATTTTCCTCTCAACATATGTAATGTAATTTCAGGGTACTCCGCATATCTCAACCCTAGCCAAGGATGTTTGTAGTGGTCTTGTTGATTGGATTATTGCTGGCATGGGCTTATCGAGCCACCCGCCCTCTGCCTCCCAACATTTGTGGCTCGCCTTGCGGCCCGCCTATCACAGCACCTAGAATTAAGCTTAGGGATGGAAGACATTTGGCCTACAAGGAGCATGGTGTGCCAGCAGAAGTGGCCAAATATAAGATTATCTATGTTCATGGCTTATTTACTTGCAGACATAGTGCAGTGATTGCAAAAAATCTCCCGCAAGTACTGTGTTATTTACTTATTTGTTATGATTGAATTTCTAATTTTCTATTGGTTTGGGCCTCCAAGACTTTATCAATGAAAGTTGTATTAGCTCACTGGTGGAAATAATTTTCAGGAACTTGTTGAAGAACTAGGACTATACATTGTGTCATATGATAGACCGGGTTATGGAGAAAGTGATCCAGATCCAAAACAAACGGTGAAAAGTTTGGCTTTAGATGTTGAAGAGCTTGCTGATCAATTGGGACTCGGTTCCAAATTTTATGTAATTGCTTATTCTATTGGATGCCATGTGGTCTGGGGCTGCCTCAGGTACATTCCTCATAGGTAAGACCATATGCCAAGTCCGTTTATTATAAACGAGGGTTTTGCCTTTGGAATAAAACTTGAAGTAAAAAAAATGAGAAGTTATACATTCACAATATATTTATAATACTTTCACAGCAAAGCATAAGATGTAAGTTGTTATTAGTTCTAATTTAAATTTACCACTAAAATCACTTTTTTACTAGCCAATAATAACCCGAAACAACCTATCATTTATGATTTGTTATAAAAATATTATGAAAATGTTGTGGATATAGCATTTCTAAAAAAAAAAAATAGGGAACAAAATTAAGAGAAATACTATATTTACGATATTTTATAACAAATCTTAAACGACAGGTTGTTATTTGCTGTATAGGTGGACAAAAAGGTAATTTAAGTTGTAAATTCAAATTAAAACCAATAACAACTTACCATCTATAATTTATTATGAAATAACTGTAAAAATATTATAGATGTAACACTTCTTCAAAATTAAAAATTAAAAAATGTTGTGAAAATATTACAACCAAGTTTATAACTAAATTTTGTCCAAAAAATTTTATCAAAAAGAGTTTAAAGATAATGAAATAATACAAGGGAAAGTGAAAATTGAAAATAATTCTAATGATATTCAAATATGTAACATTACAATTCTTTTTTGAGAGATTTTCAACCTATGACGTTTTGATAACTCTTTATCATCAGGCTAAGATACTAATTGGCTTTTGGTGTAGGCGAGTATTGAACTCTAGATCTTTTATTCAACCATCAGAGGTTTTACCAATTGAGCTAACTGGAACTCACGTAACATTACAATTCTTAATTATGTAAAATAAGTCTAGATATATATATATATATATATAAAATTTTTTTTTTCAAATCAAATGTACATATCACTTGCAGAATGGTATGGTAAAATTTTCTTTTTAGCAAAAGCATAATGTTATGGTAATTTTATTTATTTATTTATTTTTAGAAAACACATATTGGTATGGTAATTCTCTTTTGGGAAATTTTACTAAAATTTTTATCTATATATATATATATATTATATAAAACCGAAATTTTTGACTTTTGGTTGACCTCTTCATAATTTTTCGCATTAGCATTTTTTATTTATATTTTTTAATTTGATTTAGGACTTTTAAGATGTATTCAAATGCAAACACCTCCTCTCTCATACAGTTTTCTATTTTGTTTTGGACTCTTCCTTCTCTCATTTTCTAATTCTTCGGTCACTACATCACTATAAGGGTTTTTTTATTATATTTTTATTGTGTTCTTTATGCAAACACATCCTCTCTCATTCAGTTTTCTAATTTTTTTTTGACTCTTCCTTCTATCCTTCTCTAATTCTTTGGTCACTAGATCACTATTAGGGTTTTTTAATTATAGTTTTACTGTATTTTTGTTGATAAGAATTGTCAATTTTTTTCTGTTATGTAGTCATATGTTTTTATTATTATTATTTTTTTAAATAATTTTTAGGCACAAAATCTTCTGATTCTTTACTCTTTCTTTTGGCTTTTTAGAAGTTTTAACATCTAAATTTTAAGTTCATATTTTGCAATATATGAAATTGTCTTGACAAATTTCAATTGCTATAATCATGGATTATTCTTTTAAGGTAACCTATCTTTCTTTTATATTTTTTCTATTATGTAGTCATATGTTTTTTTTTGCTGATTCTTCAATTTTTTAAGCCTTTAAGAAGTTTTAAAACTTAATTTTTTGATCCAATTTTTGCAATATTTGAAACTATCTTGCTGCTTTCAACTGCTAGCCAAGGATAATAACCCATCTTTCCCTTATATTTTTGTTTCTATTATGTAGTCATATGCGCTTTTTTTTTTTTTTTTTTGTTTCAATAATTTCTAGGCACTGTATCTTCTGATTCTTTACTCTTTCTTTTGGCTTTTTAAAAGTTTTAACATCTAAATTTTGGGTTCATGTTTTGCAATATATGAAATTGTCTTGACAAATTTCAATTGCTATAGTCATGCATTATTCTTTTGAGGTAACTTATTTTTCTTTTATATATATATATATATATATATTTATTTTTTTTCTATTATGTAGTCATATATTTTGCCTTACTATTTGAATTAATGTGATTTAAGAATTATAAATTACTGTTATTAAAAAAAAAATTTATTTTTCATGTATTTTTTGCATTTTTACTCTATTTTTTATATTGTTTTTTATGTTGCTAGGTCTTGAATCTTGATGAACAAGCTTAGGTTATGCGTTAACCTCATAAATTTGTTCTTTAGATTTTTATTATTTAAGAACCAAAAAGGGTGTTGATATGTTTCTTGTGGCATTTTTCTCAATTACATTACTTGAAGGCAAGAGCCCCTTTCTCTTGCCAAGAATAAAAGTTGGAATCATAAGTAGATGAGAGGCAAGAAAGTGGCAGCCAAGGCTAGGTAAATTATAGGAGCATTCCAAGTGCTTCCTAAATTGGTCATCTTCTATCTCGATTAAAACTTTATGGCCTTTCAACTGTTACTTCCTTCTTCTTCTTTTTACATTCATATATTCCGAAATCTATTTTTTTTGGTGCATTTATTTGTCTTCATTCTCTAAAGAAGTCAATTTATTCATCTGATACGCCTTTTTGTTGTTGTTGTTCTACGTGTTAAAATATTATAACTATTACCTATAACACTAAATTAGCTTTTCCAATTCTCAAAAAAAAAAAAAAAAAACACTTTTCCAAAACCTATTCCTGTAGATTAATGACTCTTTCTGAGTGTCAATGCCATTTTTGAGTATAATTAATTACTATTTTCTATGTAAAAACTACTATAGTTTTTCTTTTCTTCTTCTTATTTTTGGGTTTTTTGGTTGCATTTTATATGGCAAGAAAAAACCTAGGATTTTGCAAACAAATTGAGCAATGGGAGAGATTATATTATATTAAAAAAATGATTGAGACCTTAATTTTCATTAAAGAAAGGATGCCATTGATTATTGACATAGCATGCCTAACATTATTGGTGTAGTATTTTTTTTCCCTCTTAAATTGTAACTTATTTTTTTAAGTGATTATAACTCTAGGTAAGTTTAAAATTTAAAATTTTTGTTCAACTAATCCGTGCATCGCACGGGTTAGCGACTAGTATAATATAAAACTGAAGACATTTGACTATTTGTTGACTTTCCTATATTGTGCCACATAAGCTTTAGAGCTTCCACAATTTTTCACATCATTATTATTTTTTATTATTTGGTTTTTTACTCTATAATCTGCCTTCAAACCGTACCTAACGCAGCCCTATTGTTGTCCCTCTCTTAGCCAAACATTACAAATTAAAACTCCTACAAATGATTCTCACTATCAGATTTATGAATTGGTACCAATATTGTTTCTATAAGACTGTTTTTTTTTGCTTCTACGTCCGTCTTTTTTTTTATCAAATTCAAAATTTTAAACACTAAACCCCACACACAGTTGAGGCGGCACAATAAATGAGTCTTCACAGTAAGAGTTTATTTTTATTTTTTTTACAGTATGAGGTTGACATCCTTTTGGGGTGAAAGTTTGCTTGAGTAATTTTGGTGGTTCTATTTTTTTTTTCTCTTTCTTCCTCTAAGTGCACCACGCTATTGTAATTGCATCTTTATAAGAAAAAAAGAGACTATATTGCAACTTTTGTTGTGTTTAAATTTCTATCTTTAATTTTATAATTTAGGTTTGTATTTTACTGAAAAATAAAATAAAAAATAAAAATTTGAGAATCATAAATAAACTATAGTTGACATGGTATCACAAGTTCGGGTCAATTAATATAGGTATTGATTTCTTTTGAATTGTGTGTACCTAGCTGATTTTTAGTGACTGGTTACATTAAACCTAAACTTTGCATTGAAAGACTATTTGGGATTTTATGTGAATCAAATTAGAGAAGATTTTTAGTTGAAATTTCAGACACAATAAGTTTGGAATAGATTGTATTATGCAAATATTGATAAAAATTCCAATTCACAAAATAGTTCATTCTACATAAGATCAAAATTCCACATATATCAAAAGTTATAGTTTGCAATGGATTAAAAAAAGAAAAACAAAATTTTCATGGACTTAAAATAGTTCAAATATTCAAACAGATTCATGCTCTTAACAATCTTATATGACTATGGTCGCACTATATCATCTTAACAGATCATCGTCTCTTTCTTTCTTCGATTGTTTTTTTTTAATTGTCTATTTACCTCCTTTTATCAAGTTTAGGATTTAATCCCAATTTTTTAAATTTATTATAGAATGGTTTATCAAGTTTAGAATGATTGAATTTCATTCATTTTTATCTAATTGTAGCATTGAACACTATATTTTTGAGATATTTAACATTTGCTAATTATTTGGTGCATCGCATGGGTTAGCGATTTGTTAGTACTATAATGGTAGTATATATGACTTATGGGTTTACTATAATGGTAGTATATATGATTTATGGGTTTTCTTTTTAGCAAATGCATAACCTCATTAGCAAACGCATAGCGATGTGGTAATTTTTTATTTTTAGAACATTGCCTTCAATTTTTTACTTAAAAAAAAAAAAAACCACTCAAAATTTTATTAGTACTATAATGGTATGGCAAATTAAAAAGAAAAGAAAGAAATTGCACTCAAAATTTTATTAATACTATAATGGTGAGGTAAATTGTGGGTTTTCATTTTAGCAAACGCATCACTAACAAACCCATAATGATATGGTAATTTTTTTATTAAAAAAGAAAAGAAAATTGCACTCAACATTTTATTAGTACAGTAATGGGTAAAGGTTTTCTTTTTACTACTATAATGGTATGGTGTATTATGTACTTGTTGTATTTGTTTTAGTAAATTTTATTTCCCAAACTCACAATTGATAAAATCCTACTTTAAATTGATTGAATTAGTCATATTATCAATTATAAAGGAGATGTTAACAAAAACTAAATAAAAATACTGTATTAAGATGCAAAATTATTAATTGAATATAAAAAAGCCCCACTTAATTATCAGTTATCACCTTAGGTCCAACTGTATTGAACCAAACTACAAAAACGTATGGCAAAAAATAGACTATTCTAGGGTTTATAGGGTTGAACTTTCCCTTAATTTTCTTACAATATCATATATTTATATAGATATAAACACATTTATAGATATACCCTTGAACTTTGTGAAGAACTAGTAAGTTGTTCATGCGATGCATGAATAATTCTGTGATATTTTATATAAAACGGTTTTGAAGAATGTTGTTTATATATTATAAAGAAAAAGTAAACTAAATTGGAGTAAAGAAACATATAAATTTTGAGATATTAAAAATTAGTTTTATAGCTTCACTACACATTTGTAGCCCTTCTCAAGGTAAGATTAATTTAAAAAAAAAAAAAAAAATCATGAGACCAAAAATAAGTGCAAAAGAGTAACAGGACCATGAAAATCAACTAATTTGTGTTATATTCATAGATTACATACAATGAAATGAAAGTATACCCAACTCTCTCACTGTCTTCTACTCATTGATAGTGTGACATTAAGGCATGGTGTGAGTAAGTGCGTATGCATGTGCTTTATAGATGATTAAAACTATGATAGAATGTCTTTACATTGTGTATCAAATACTCTTTCGACTTATATACCCAAAACAAAAACTATTCAACCAAATTACCCAAACCTAAATCATATTTAAGCCCCTAATTAATAAAAAAGGAAAAAAAAATTGTAGGGGTTTCGACAGCTTGATGGTGGTGGGAGACTAGTATGATAGAGGTGGCAACCCCTCAAATTCTTTTTTCCTTCTCTTACAAATACTTTGTCAATCCCAGGTCTTTTATTTTGGTAATAGTGAAACAATTAATGCATTTCATTTAACATTCCATAGCATTTTTTGTGTCTCTCTATCTATCTCCAGTGCCTTATCTTGTTAGTTATTACTATTAGTCCTTAATTATTATTATTATTATTATTTTTGCTTTTGTTTTTAATACTAAAACGGTGGAAATGCTAAAAGACATTGAGAAGAGAGAAATGTGTCGTGTAAGTTCAGACAATTAATGAGATAATGGTAAAAATAAGTTAATGTGGACTTTTAGATAATAGTTAAAAAAAAAAAATCAATGAAAAGAGGGAAAAAAGAAAGCATATATATATAATATAATATATTTTGATTGATTGATTGCATTTCAATGTGAATGGATTCTTTCCTTAAATATGTATGATCTATTATATTTTATCAATTGGGTCAAATGCTTTTTTTGTGTCAATGTAATAGCTATGAATAGTCATTGACTCCCGGTCAAACATAAAAAAATAATTTTATCAATTGATAAAGTTATTTTGTTAAATATGTATAATCTGCTATTCTATCAATTGATAAAATTATTTTTTTATGTTTAATAATTTTTTTATACCACTTTAGTGGAAGGGAGAAATTCAAATCCTAGATGTAATATTCCTTAAAAAAAAACTATATAATACCGTTGTCCTAAAAGTCATTTGGCATTTTTTTTTTTTTTTTTGGATTGAATTTACAAGGAGATTATATATATATATATATATATATATATATTACTGATTTTGTGATATGTCAATAGGCTATCAGGAGCAGCATTACTTGCTCCTATTATCAACTATTGGTGGCGAGGTTTGCCTTTGAACTTGTCTACAGAGGCCTACTACAAACAACCGCCTCAAGACCAGTGGACACATCGAGTTTCTCACTATATACCATGGCTAACCTATTGGTGGAACACACAGAAGTGGTTTCCTGCACTTAGTGCTGTACCCGGAAATCCTAATATTTTCTCTCGTCAAGATTTAGAAATAACGTCAAAGAAGGTTGGGAAACAAATAAACAAGGTACTTGATGTTTTCTTCTTGATTTTTCAAAGATTAAGTATTTTCATTAGCATCAGTTTAGATTTATATAACCAAAAGTATTAATAGAGACATTTTTGTTGGCCTCTCTAAGAAACTCCTATGAATAACAGAACAAAAGCAACGTAGTCGATCAGTTTATTCAACAATATTCTAGACATTTTTGTTGGTTTCTTTTTGTGAGCAGCACACATGTTTTTATACTTTAATAGTTAGATTCATGTTCTTTGAAGTATAGTTGGGTTAGATCCCTATCAAAACAGTGATAAAATCTAAAATATTACAAAGGGAATCGTGATTATAAATATACACGAGTATAACAATTGTCCCAACTCCTAAGCATACACATGTAACACATGGGCAATAGAGAGTTGATTTCTATTTTCTCCCATATATATCATCCAAATCACTAGTCCCAACAGATCCTCTATGTGGCATGGTCGGCTTGGACTTTGGATCATGCAATCAAACCATTCAATATCATAAGTTTCAATCATCCATTAATAAGTTAATGTCTGATTTTGGTGAGGTTACTGTTAGGAACCTGGTGATTCCTAATGGAGATTGATGGGAATTGTAGGAAAATTGACTTAATTTGAGGTAGTCATCCTCCATAGAGAAAGAAAGAGATTAAGAAAGAGAGAGAGAGATGCACTAATACACTAAGAAATTGGTTTATTCTTCCATTATATCTAATGTTGAATTACAATAATGTATTTATAGGAGATTAGCTTTAATGTTATTGGTCCACATAGCTCAAGATAATTAACTAATTAATTCAACATATGCTCTATGAATTAAGCCATGTGTTAAATGAGTTACATGTGCTTAAATCCTAACTAATTCATCCTAATCCTAATCTCAACCAACTAGCTAACTACTTAACTAAAGAGATTACAACAATTATTTCATATTCCTAACATTTCCCTCTCCCGTGAAAACACCTTGCCCACAAGGTGTTGTTGTGAAATGACACCTTCATTAGGGAAAACCGGCCACTAACCCAATACGCCAGAGCATCTTGATCGTTGATTACACGAATAACTCCAAAACAATTAATTACAGCCCATGACATAGTAGCATAACACAAAGCAATCGTATTGAACTTAACCTTCAGCAATATAGAACTCAATTTCTTATAAAAAGTGTGATCATCTCGGCTATGAAATCCATCATTTATCTCACAACTATCACCAAGAAAAGAAGCATATAGTTCCTTGGCTTTGTGATAGTCACTAAAGAGCAAGATGTGGCCCCTATAGCAAAGTCCAAATTCAATGGAATTGCCACCAACATGCATGACTGTTAAGTCCACGCCTACATTCTTGATTACATGAGTAGCCCCATTTGTTGAAGCATGAGTTTGGCCAATGTCAAACACCATTGGATCACTTGTATTCACACCAATAGTGTGTTCTTGCTCCACGCCAACAGCAACAAGTTCCTGTATTGTGGATTCTTGGTCAGTCGAATCAAGAGATTGTAGTTCCTCTTTCATCATATTCTCAAGAACCTCTTGCAATCTTGAGAGCTCTTCATTCATGGCCTTGTTAGATTCAGCCAAGGCCTTGACTTTCTTTGAAATAGCCTTGTGAGATTCTGTGAAGGCTTTTAACCTTATCTGAAACTTCATTCACCATTTTCAAGATTTCTTGCTGATCATATTCATCTGTCTCAAGATCGGTGGCTCTGATACCAATTGTTAGGAACTTGGTGGTTCCTAATGGGGATTGATGGGAATTATAGGGGAATTGATGAGAATTGTAAGGAAATTGACTTAATTCAAGGTAGTCATCTTCTATAGAGAAAGAAAGAGATTAAGACAGAGAGAGAGAGATGCACTAATGCACTAAGAAATTGGTTTATTCTTTTATTATATCTAATGTTGGATTACAATCATGTATTTATAGGAGACTAGTTCTAATTTCATTGGCTCACATGGCTCAAAATA